>NW_009647052.1:685881-687176 GCF_000708025.1 Charadrius vociferus
GGGGCGGGGGGAGGGGGGAAGTAAATATCCACACACTGTGTGTAGGAAATGTTTGTGTCTGAAAATCTTTATGTCCTTTTTCTACAACACAGCCCAAATGTGTTCCATTGTTTTTAGTCTCAAGCACATTTTTCTGCTCCGGAGCTATACATTTATGTATTTATTTATTTAACTTCTTGTTTTCTCTTGACTTCTTTCCATGCAATTTTCTTCTCTTTGCCTTTGGCTATGCACAGCTTTTTCTGAAAGAACATTTTGTACATAATCTCTAAGCAGGTTGGTTTCATGTACATGGGGCCTGATGACTGGCAGCACCACCTCATGGGATTTGTGGATCCCCTCATATGGCTTTCTGAAAACTGGGAGGGGGATACTTTTAGACCAAAAAGCAGAAAATCACATCCAACTTCTATGAATATGAGTCACGTTGCCAACTCGTGCTTGCTCTGCTGGAAACGGATTTGGAAGAGAATCTTTTATTCTGTTGCTAGCAGCAAATAGTTCCTTTCAATCATTTGTCGTTTTTTTTTTCTTTTTTTTCGACGGTCTCCTTGCTACATCCTGAGCTATCTCTTGTTCAGACAGGTGCCCACTTCCTTTTTGCTTCTTCTCAGCAAAGCAACCTCAACCAAACAAGGAGAAGATAATGGCTGATTTCTGTTGCCAGCAGCACATGCAATGGGAATGCCGTTGTGTATCCCTGAAAGCTCCTCCTTACAAAGTGCAGGGTGTGATGATCTGCCCCAGGGCCCAGCTGGGGCTTTTGTGCTCTTCCTAGGAACATGATCCAACTGCACGGCTGTGCCTGGGCTGATCTTCAATGGGAACAGAGGGGACATGACCACAGACATTCTTTCACTTATGACTCATTTGTCATTCTTCTCCACTTAATTTACCAAAGGTGATCAAATGGCCTCTTTGATCCAGAAATACTGACCCAGAGGCTGAAACTTAGTACTTCTCACTCTTTGATAGGACTAGACTGATGTTATCTAAACACTATTTCATACTGAAATATAGGCAACAGATTTCTGTCTATTATATGCCTTCTTTGTGTCTACCATACACTTTTTAGGTAAAGAAAGAGAAATATTTGTTACAAGTTTGCGTTGGAAGGGGCTTTTAAAGGTCATCTGGTCCACCCCCCCTGCAATGAGCAGGGACATCTTCAATCACCAGCTCTGTGATTTTTAGTAAAACAGATCTCGATGCAGAACATCCAGTAAATAACAGTTGAGTTTGGCACCACCACCACTCAACACAACAGTTGAGTTTGGCATCCCCCCCGCCCCCCC
>NW_009647052.1:687332-728309 GCF_000708025.1 Charadrius vociferus
CCCCCCCCCGAAGCTCTATTTAATTACGGTTGGTCTTTTTTCTTTTTTCTTTTTTTTTCTTTTTAATATTGTCAGAGCTCACACTCAGTGTATATCTGGGCTCAGCAGTCTTGCTTAAATTGACTTTTTCATGCTTCCTTGTCACTTCTGCTACAGCCAAATTGGCTAGAATGAGTGCTGTGATCTGACTGCATTATTTCTAGACAGAGATGGTAACCTCTTTGACATTAAAATATAGGCTAAAGAGGGTCCTGAGAGACCTAATTTTTGTGTAAGACACCTGCCCAGACTCTTGAGGTGACAGCCCCAGAATATGAAATTGAGGGAAGAATTTGATCTAGGTACTGTCTGCCAAGGATCACTTCCCTCTGCCTGAGGGCTGGTAGCATCAGCACTGCTGAAGCACGGGGGACAGGCCTGTGTAGTTAGAGGTAATGTAAAAAGGAAAAACAGAAACAGCTTTATTTTGTGCCTCAGCTTTATTTAGTATGAACTCATATGTGGAAGTGCTTGGTACTTTGATTCATGTTAAAAATAATTGTTATGGTTATGAGAAATGAGCTTTCTCGTTCAAAAAAACAACAAAAAAAGCAAATATTTGATCCCGTGTACAGGGATAAGATTGGCTTTTAATGAAGTCTATAGGTTTTCTTGTTAGTTTTTATGTTTAGACTTGTAACTTCTGACCTTTGTCTGGCATGCCAACCATGCCAAATGGTTTATAGAGCTATATTCACAAAATATGGAAACTTTAAAATTTATGTCCCTGGATGTATTTTCCAAAGCAGGATGCCTGAGCTGGTACAAAGTGTACTCATATTTATTCCTCAATATTAACAAATTTTCTCAAATTGGATTTGAAATGTGGAGGGTGTTTTATTTCTGGAAAATAACAGCATTTCTACAAGATATTTGGGATAATTTATGGCCTTGTCGTGTAATACCAACTGACTGTTAAATAATATACTGGAGAAAAGTATGATTGAAAGCAGAGAGTATAAAGACCTAGTAGATTATCTAATCTTTATCTTTTACAGTACATTGATTTCTCTGGTAGTTACTGGGCAAACACAACCCTTTCCTGACTGGTCTCTAGGATTAATTTGTTGAGGTGCATTTCTGAGCAATTTTTTTTTCTGGAAACATTAAGAGGCCATCACAACAGGCAAATGGAGTATTTATTCTATAGAGCTCTCAAAACTGCGGCCTTATTTCTACCATTATGTCTTTTATTTGCTCAGTGTCCTGTTTGCCTTATGATGTTACCAAGATAAGAACTGCAAGAAAACCAATAACATAGGCCGCCATTTATCACTGAAAAAACCTCAAGCTGTATATTCATCAATGAATTGTTGTGACTTGCTTGCTAGATAAGTGGAAATGTTTAACACAGTCAGGTGTCCAAATCCTGCTCTCTTTCTGAATTGCCTCATTGTTTGCTGATGGCATGAATGGGACTCGGGAAAACACCTATGCTTGAAGAGAATAGATGGGAGGATGAGAAAGCAGTGCCAGATCATGCTGCTATGAAAGAGCAATTGTGGCAGGTATCCAAAGACTACCGAAAGAAGGGACCTGAGGAAATAAGATTTGTAAATATCCATCAGGTGAACAATGCTTTAGTTGAATTATGAATACCACAGAAAAGTTTGATAATCTCTAGGAAGGTAAAGTTTTTAATTTTTTAATGGTTAAAGCTACTCTCTATCTGTCTTCTTGTTTGTGTACTTATTTCCTGCATTTAAAAAATTAAAGGCATGAAGGTCATGTTGTGAAATATATATATATGAATAAGGAATCATAGAATCATAGAATGGTTTAGGTTGGAAAGGACCTTGAATATCATTGAGTGCCAACCCCCCTGCCGTGGGCACGGACACCTCCGAATAGACCAGGTTGCCCAAGGCCACATGCAGCCTGGCCTTGAACACCTCCAGGGATGGGGCCTCAACAACCTCTCTGGGCAACCTGTTCCAGTGCCTTACCACCCTTAACGTAAAAAACTTCTTCCTAATGTTTAATCTAAACCTGCCCTCTTCCAGTTTATATCCATTCCCCCTCATCCTGTCACTACATGCCCTCGTAAAAAGTCCTTCCCCAGCTCTCCTGTAGGCCCCCTTTAGGTACTGGAAGGCCACAATAAGATCTCCCCGGAGCCTCCTCTTCTCCAGGCTGAACAGCCCCAGCTCTCTCAGCCTCTCCTCAGAGGAGAGGTGCTCCAGCCCTCGGATCATCCTCGTGGCTCTCCTCTGGACACACTCCAGCAGGTCCATGTCCTTATGTTGAGGACTCCAGAGCTGGATGCAGTACTCTAGGTGGGGTCTCATGAGAGTGGAGTAGAGGGGCAGAATCACCTCCTTTGACCTGCTGGCCATACTTCTTTTGATGCAGCCCAGGATACGGTTGGCCTTCTGGGCTGCGATTGCACATTGCTGGCTCATGTTGAGTTTCTCGTCAATCAGCACACCCAAGCATAATAAATATGCACACTACAATTTAGGGACATCCTACATGGTGGCTATTTGTCAACATGTTGTTTCCTCATCTTGAGAAAAAAGTGAGAGAAAATGTTAAAGCAATTCATTTTCATTCTGTGCCCCTTTCTTCAGTACCTCCTCTACTTCTCTTTTTTCTATTGCCTTTCCTTATCTTCCCATGATTTTATTTAGTTTTTAAGATCTAAATACATTTGACTAAGGGGCTGCTGCTTCAAACTAGTGCAGTGTTTGCAACTATTTGGAAGACTGCTACAATGTGTGCAATAAATAATTGAATGAAAATTTTGAACACAAAGATTCAAAGCCTAGAGAAGCATCAGTACCTCATCTGTCGTATGTATGACACTGGTTAATGATCTTTGTGTATGTTGTTTGCAACTGTCTTGTTCATAAATGAATTTTCTGCCTTGGTATTCAAGCCACTCATGTAAATATTGAGTACTATGTATAACAATATATAATAACACATAATAAATAATAACACATACTAAATTTTAATTCTATTTCTATAATAAATAATAATATATTGTATAATGATAAGATTTGACCTAGTTAGGTAGAACCTTGTTTTGAACCACACTTGCTAAGTGCTTTTGGTTTGATAGTGAGCCCCTGACAACTACTATTTCAATTTAGTTTTTCAACTGTTTCTTCACTTAATCTATAGTGACTTTGTTTTGGTTACTGATGTGCAAACTTATTCTGGTTGTCAGAAACTACTTACAGACTGATAATTTTGTGCAACTCAAATACTTGCTTAAACAACTGCATTTTGGTTGAGCTTGTAGTCTAATGACAGTCCTGACTCTCAGTGGGTTCTGACTCTAGTTTGTGAACAACCACTCAAGACTGTATTTCCATTGTTTGTTTATGAGGATGTCATGTGAGGCACTATCACAAGCTTATTATAGCCAGACACATCACATCACATCACATCACATCACATCACATCACATCACATCACATCACATCACATCACATCACATCACATCACATCACATCACATCACATCACATCACATCACATCACATCACATCACATCACATCACATCACATCACATCACATCACATCACATCACATCATATCATATCACATCATATCATATCATATCATATCATATCATATCATATCTACTGCTTCTTGTCTACCCTATAAGCCAGTTATCCTACCCTATAAGCCAGTTATCCCATCAAAGAAAGAAATTCAATTGAGCTGACAAACTTAGTTGGCTGGCACCCTACCAGGTACCGGTGGGGCCTGCCAAGATTTGTCTTGGCAGCCTCACCCATTAGAGCTATGAAAGCTGGCGGGGCACAGAAAAGCAGATGGTGTGCTTGCTCTAAGGAATTATTTATAATGACATTACTTATGATAAATCTATGCTGTTTCTTCCTGCCTTAGGAGTTTTCATATTGGCATTCTTGCACTAGGTGAGATCCATGACTGCGGAGGCATTAATGATTTCCTTTGAAAAATTGTGAAAAGAGGTTGAAGTTATACAAAGCTGCAGAAAAGATCTTGTGATGCCTTTCTTAAAGAAGAGAAATGTGCAGAAAACCCCAAAGAACTATAGACCAGTCATAAACGTTTTTATTTCTTGATATACACTTGATGAACACTTAGAAGATAAAAAGATGAAGAATATGTGACACCAGGACATAGCGAGCAATTCAGAGGTCCTGGACATGGTTTCTGCAGATGTGCAGTGCCACACATACCAGGGAAGCTCAATGAGTCAGAATGACTGAGTAGTCACTGAGGGGACCTGTACCCTGTGAGCAGTGACTCTGTCTGCCCACCAGGGAGGATTTCTGGTGTGAGAAGTGACGCTGTGCCAATCCCCCAGTCTGCAAGGGTAGGGCACCTACTGGACCACACTCCAGCCCCCTTCCAACTGGGATCCTGCCTTGCCTTTGCATGGAGGCAGGCATAGAGAGGCAGGAAAAAAAAGCTGGGGATACTATGTGCAGAAAGTGGTTGGAGAGAGACACAGAGGTGGGATCCCTCCAGACTTCATAGTACAGGTGCAGTGGAGGATACTGAATCTGCAGCAAGTGAGATGCAGATACAGCTGGGCTGTAAGTTTGATATATCTAGTATTGGACCCCTTACACCAATTATGACCATTTTGAACTGGAAACACAAGGCATGGTGTCTCAGTTATTTAAGACTTGAATCAACACTAGAACCAAAATAGATATACGAAGAACAAGTTATTTTAAATCCATTTAATTTCATTCTGGGAAAGGATAATGACCTTGTGGATAGGAGATGAGGTAAGTGTGATATTACCCGGCTTTATTAACGGTTTTCACACTGTTTCATAATATTTTCTTAAGCAATGAAGGAAGTGTGGTCAATAGGAAGTAATCAGAAGGTGGTGCAAAATTGGCTGGAAGAAACACACATAGAACAGCTGCCATTGGTCCAGTGTCAAAATAGAAGGACGTATGGACTGAGCATTTCCTGTCCTCAAAGCTATTCACATTTCATTACTTACTGAAAAGTTTTGTGTTTGAATAACATATATATTTATTCAAATCAGAAGTTGTGCCAAAATGAGAGAAGCTAAAGAACTGTAGGACAGGGTGAGAACTCAGAATTAACTGATGTTATTAGAGATACTTTCTGAAAAAGGATGCTGTTCACTAAGGATAATTGCAGAGTTTAACTAGGTTCATCTCATCTAAACATCTAAACTTATCTAACAGTTTGGGATGCAGTCTAATCCGGTCAAAGCCAGTCAACATCCCAAAAGTCCTCTAGATGTTGGAAAATTAGCAAAAAAGAGTTTGCTGTTGTGGTTAGAATAAGTGGAAAATACTGAATTTAGAGAATAATCACCACGTGTTGACTATGAATCTGCAATGTCATGCAGATCTGGAAAAAGCAAATACCAAGCAGGAAGGTATAAGCTGTAACATCAAATACATAAAATGTGAAATAATCCTTCCACGATATAGGCACCACAAGAGTCTCTACTGGAATACCACGTTCACTTCTGGCCCTTGCACTTCAAGAAAGAAGTGGATAAGCTCAAGAAATCCCAGAAGAAAGCAGTGAAAATGATAAAACATCTGAAAAGCCACGGCCTATGAAGAAGAATTGATGGAATGTGAGATGTTTAGAGAGGCAAAGGCTAGATGATCGCTGATATGAGGTAGGGAACAGACTGTTCCTCATGCCAGATGGGTTAGGACAAGAGGTGGTGAGGTAAACTCTAAACACAAAGATTTAAGTTGGTATTAGGGAGAGAAAAAGAAACAACAGTGATATACTGTTGGATAGAGCATAGGCAGGTTGTGGTAGTTTCAAGGTTTTAAAAGAGAGTGGATGAACTCCATTTAAGAATGATGCTGTATTGTTGATCCTCCTTTAGAGAAGAGGAATGAACTAGATGATTTCTTGAGGTTCCCATAGGTCCTGTTTTCTGTAGCCTCTCCTTCTCAGACCTCCCTTGTTCTTCCCAAGGCAGTGATAACAGTGTTGGCTACATAATCAATGTACCCAGGAAAGAGTAAAGTTGCCCAAGCCAAATACAAAAACTCAACTGATGGATGTTGCTTATTTTCTCATGTCTACACTCTTACACTTGTGACCTTAGCAAAGCAAATTTCTTTGGTCATTATATGATGGTAAATGAATCATATTTGGTTTTAGTAATAACCCTGCAGGTTCTACAAAGCTCAAAGTGATAACTTTTGAGACGCTCACAGAATCACAGAATGGTTGAGATTGGAAGGGAATTCTGGAAGTCATCTTGTCCAACTCAACTGCTCAAGCAAGGCTACCTAGAGTCAGTTGCTTAGGACCACATCCAGATAGCACGTTATTTTTATCCTAAGCCCTCTGAGGATATGCCAGCTGGCATATCACGTAAATATATCTCGTATACTTACTGAGATATTGCCTTGCAGACCCAGGAACTGTGCCGTTTACACTGAAAATGGACAGAGATATTTAGGTATAAATGGTATTTCATTTTCCTAACACAATAGGCTGAATTGACATGGACCTGTTGGAGCAAGTCCAGAGGAAGGCCACAAAGATGATCAAAGGGCTAAAACACCTCTCTTATGAAGACAGGCTGAGAGACTTGGGGTTGTTCAGCCTGGAGAAGAGAAGGCTCCAGGGAGACCTTATAGTGTCCTTCCAGTCCATAAAGGGGGCCTACAGGAAAGATGGGGAGCGACTCTTTATCGGGGAGTGCAGTGATAGGATGAGGGGTAAAGGTTTTAAATTGAAAGATGGTAGATTTAGAGTAGATATTATGAAGAAATTCTTTACTGTGAGGGAGGTGAGAGGCTGGAACAGGTTGCCCAGAGAAGTTGTGGATGTCCCATCCCTGGAAATATTCAAGGCCAGGTTGGATGGGCTTTGGGCAACCTGGTCTAGTGGGAGGTGTCTTTGCCCATGGCAGTGGGGTTGGAACTAGACGATTTTTAAGGTCCATTCCAACTCTAACTATTCTGTAATTCTATGAGGCTATGAATTCTGTAAGCAATCACAGACTGGTAAATATTATTGATAAGACTTCCAGTAGCAATTCACCTATTGCACTCAAATATCAATGTTAACTACATCAGTATTGACCCATCTTTGCCTTTTCACCAGCAAATAAAAAAATTGTGGTTTCATGCATACTAATAAGCAGTGTATTTTGCTTCCCTGCAGAAGCCATAATATTCAGAACAGTAGTTATTGCAACTTTTGAAGATTTTCACGTGTTAAAAATAAGAGATAGATTAAATTATTCCTCTCTCAGGAGTTTTCTGGGTCTCTCTCTTGAGCTACCAACTTGGCCACCTCTTGATGCTGCGTTTCAGCTCTCATTTCTTCCACTCCACTGGGAATGAGAGAGGGACTAATGTATAGAGTTGTGTAGACAGGAGATGTGTAGACAGCAGCTATATATGGAAGAGCTTTTATAACCTTTGGCAATGTGAGCACCAGAGTAAGACATCTTGGCAAGTCTCATATCAATAAACCTCTGTCTTCTGACTCATGACTGCCTTGCAGGAATCTAGTGCACACCTCATACAGCCTGCATGGCTTCACATACCTGGACATGTAGGGTCCTACATGCCCTAGAGGCTCTCTGCAGCTCAGCTGGAGTGAAGGAGATGGATTAGTTTGATTGTTACAGCACTGTTGGAGCGCTCATAGCAGATGGAGTCTGATAGGGTCAGTGATATAGTCACTGAGATTTCTGTGGTTCCAGCAGATAAAGAAAGACCTGTTACCAGAAAAGACATCCACTTCAGTTTGTTCTGTGACTTGGGCTTGTTATTTTTTTTTCACATTGGTTTATTTATCTGTAAAATTACTTTTTTTTTTTTTCTCCAAAAAAACCCCTTTTCTGGATATATACTCTGAGCTTAGTGCTGTTTCTCTAAGTACACTGATCTGAAAAGATGTAAAGTTGCTGTACAAATTATAGCCACCACAAAAATGAAGCCCTGCAGTGAAAAACATTGTCAACAGTCCATCCTTAGAAATGAAGATGACTAAGGAGTAGGATAATTGCAACCACAAACATAAAGCACATTTTGAGGAAAGAACATGATAGCACAAAATTCTTCTGATGGGCCATTGCCATCAGGCATTTTGTTAAAAGTTAATTTTGAACACCTAAGAGCTGTTTTTCCAAATGCAAAAGAAATCTATATGTAGTTATTAACAAAAAGAAATAAATGAACACATCTTTAATAAAAAGGTGTAACAAATTCCTACACAATGTAATTCCTTTGTTGTTGAGTTCACAGAACTGGAAATGTGGCAGCAGTTAACTGGTGTAAAGTTAGTGCAACTCTCTCTTACCTATTTTCTCTGTCAGCTCTATAGCTGTTAATGTCTGCCTAGAGGTGTTTCAGCAGAAATGCTCCTGTATTTAATAACCTGCTTCTTTCCATCATCCTTTCAAGAATATAAGAAATCAAGGATGTGATTGCAAGAGTTTCTGGTGTAAAATCTCAACCGTTGGGAATACTGGCTTTTTTGAGTATGAGTCAGCTCTGCATAAGCTCATAATTTCTGGATTTTTTTTCTTTGTTGTTATTTTTTGTGTGTGACTTATTTATTCCTTATAGTAGTATTTTATCTTTAAAACTCTATTAGAATGCATGAGTTCATTAAACTTCTTCAAAACACAGCCCTGGGAACGGTAAGAGAGGTACAGAATTTGCTCCTTGGACATAGTAAAAAGACTCTCTGATCACTGAGAATTAGTGCAAGCAATATAGCACATCCTCACAAAATAAGTCTGAAAAAATATCTGTATATGTAAATTTCTATGAATCTAAAATTACAATGTGGTTGTAATTTGTCCAGGCAGAGGACAGGATACCAATATACCTGGGATATCACTGTCAGGCCACGACTCAGACCTGTGCTGTGCCCAAGGGCTGCTTGTGCCGCAACTACCCATTGGTTAAATGATAGTGATGGCATATATGGGTCTTGTCAGATAAAAATTTCAGGGACACTGTGATACAATGCCAAACAGGCTCTGTGAAATGGAAAAGTGTCTCTGAAAGAACCTGTTTTCTAAATTGTGCGCTGTAAGCTTTAAATGAATACCAAGCTTTTGACAAGAATCAGTAATTATGGGGCAAATGCAATACTTTCTGATCACTGATGTTTTTCTAGCAGAAATTCATCATATTGCAAAAAATCCATGACCGTCTAGTCAGTAGCAAATATCTGAGACATTTTAATGGGAAGACTATTTTGACTTAAAAGCTTTTGTTTTGTTGTTTTTTTTTTTCACTATAAAATGATTATCTGTACTTTTTTTTTTAAATTTAAAGCAAAATTTTAGCAGAAATTGATTATTTATTGGATATGGGATAACTCAGGGGCAGGGGGAAGAAGGATAATGTTTTCCCACTTTAAAATGTAAAAGAATACACATTAACAATTTTTGGCACTAAAGAGACATTAGAGTTTTGGCCAGCAGAGAGAAACAAGTACTTTGCTAAATCTGGATGTCTGGGTTCAGAGCCATGTATTTACGTTCTAGTACATTCAAATTTCACACAGTATGGAATTTTTTTAAGGTTGTTTAAAAAATTCTGTGACTGTTTCTTCAATTAAGGTCCAATTTTTGAGTACTTGCTGGTGGAAGTAATACACTTTCATCAGATGAGGCTATTTTTTCTTGGGTACCTAGTCTCTCTCTTGATGGAAATAGAACTGATCAAGACAAAAAAGCATTGCTCCAGAGTTACAAAATTAGGTTGTAGGAATTTTCTGTTGTGTTATCATTTCACTTCGAGCCATAGATGAGTTGCTGAATACATGGTGAAAAAAAAACCCTGTGCAACCGAGAAAATTAAAAGTCACATGCAGCAATAAAATGGAAGTAAAATTCTGCATTATATACACACAAAAAGACATTTTACTCCTCTGTGTTATTTAAAGACTTCATTTGATACTGATGTGGCCAGAATGGGAATGAAATGAATATTGGACAATGCTATTCTACTTCACACTTTGTGAAAATATGTTTTTTTGAGGAAACTATTCCTCAAATGCCTATAGCAGAAGCTTGCCTTTTATGTATTCTGTCCTTTAAGATGTCTTTAACAGTTTGAGGTCACTACAAGAGGACGTATTCCATCCAATGAAAGAAAGCCAACAACTTCTGCTTTTCACATAAATGTTTTGAATTTCTGACATTTTTAAAAACATACTATTGCCTCTGTCTGCTTCTCAGTGTCCTAAAGTGAGAAAATAGTCTTATTTTATAAACTTAAGGTAGATTGCAGCCTCTGTAACTTATGTGCTTATGTAGAGATAAACAGTAGTAATATTGTCCTTCAAGAGATCATCTGTCTCTATTGCCTGAATAGGAAATATAGGTATTTTCTGCCTAGATTAAGACACAAATTAGGTTCTCAGGTTAGATGGACTAGATGCCATATTTTAACTCTGCATGTTGTAGCCAACTCAATTTCTGACCACCAGTGCTGCTGTAAGGGAGACAGAGCTAGCATCTGTGACACCGATGGGTAGAGGGGATGCTTGTGTCTTTCTGGAGTGGAGCTGGTTGCTAGATGGGACATTTCTGGTGGTCTGAAATGGCATTAGATGCAGATGTGGCATGGCTGAATCCTGCTTGAGTAGTCATTGAGAAGGACGGCTCCAGCAAGAGATATTCAACTCATCATACAGGTCTTTGCCTTTGGCTCAAGAGAAATTAAATGGTAGACAATAAGGAAAAGAATAAAATCAATTGGATTCCTACTTTCAAGATGTGGGGACTGATTTCTCATCTTTGTCTTAGAGGTAATCAGCCAGTAACATTTGAAGATATATGAGGAAAAGCAGTGGTACCCCCAGGAAAGGTGCTTTCCCTTTTTGGCTGGTACAATCATTTAGAATTTTACCAGATAGGCAGAGATAAAAAAACCCATTGTATAAAAGTTACGTGGAGTTACCTTTATCTAATGAAATAATGGAATAAACTGACTTTGACACCAAACTCGGTTCAACAACAAGTACTCTGACTCATGGCCAAAACTTAGGGGAAGTTTATGGTATAAAAAGAAATTGTATCAACTGAGACTTGATCACAAGTGCTTTTGTTTGAATGGAAAAATGTTGCTTTTGTACAGAGTTAGAAAGAGGATTTATAATAAATCCACTTCTTTGTTTGAAAGAGTAATCAGCACATAAATCTTCAAATTTAACCCTGATGGGTTTCCTCCTGTTCACAAGTAAGAACAAGTTGGAAGAAAATGTTGCCTGAATGCTTGCTAAGCAAGTAAATGAATTAACTTACCTTCAAAGGATAATTTTCACAGCATACCAAGATAAATGATCTGCAGGAACCTATAATTATTAAAACCAAATTTAATTTGTTGTTGGATGAAAAGCACAAAACAGCTTAATAAAATGAACTGTCTATCATCTGAGCTGAGATGCAAGCAATCGTATTTTTGTGGTATGGACTTGTCTTTGATCAGGAATTTCTGATTGTTCATAAAGTAGTAAACACCATCATCATAGCATGAGCATATTACTACCAAACTACCAAATACCAGCTGAAATGATTATTTGCTGCCCAAGGCCTTCCTAGATTCCATTATTGTATTCCACCATGAAATTTCTACTTATACAGGCCCACAACCTAACATCCTCAATTTAACAATTGTGACAATAATAATTACGAAATAAGAATTGTATGATGGGCCACAACTCTTTAAACAGAACCAACACTGGAGTTGAATTTTATAAGAAACTTACACCTTCTCCAAAATTAGCTTAAATTTGTTTTTAATTTGCTTTTTACAAGAATAGCATATACAAAGGCAGTGCATTATGCTTCTGCAATAAGCTATTATTTTTTTTTAATTATAGGGAGCACAAGTAACTGAAGCA
Organism: Charadrius vociferus; assembly: GCF_000708025.1. Classification (NCBI taxonomy): domain Eukaryota; kingdom Metazoa; phylum Chordata; class Aves; order Charadriiformes; family Charadriidae; genus Charadrius; species Charadrius vociferus. The sequence goes on from NW_009647052.1 coordinate 699,216, forward strand.
AGTAATAAGTCTGCTAATGGTGGTGATGACTGGTGCAGGTCATTACTCCCAGAGGGTTCTGTTCTTGTCACAGTCACTGTCATCCTCCCTTCCAAATCCTCCTCTGCAACATTTACAATATAATTTGCTTTGTTTCAATTTAGTTAATGTGCATATTGACAAACAATCTTATAGATATGATGAAATAAATGAAAGACCCAACAGCATTTAAAGGACTACCCAAGGTAATCTCTTAAGAATTAGAGAATAATGGAGTAGATCCTGAGAACTGAGGGCAGATATAGGACTTCAGAAACAGGACAAGAAGATTCTGGTTGATTTTCTAAACTTCATTGTCCAGAAAGATGTTTGTGCAGCTGATTTCTGAACACTGAGATGATCTTACAATACAACAAGATTGCAAAAAACAGCTGGTATAGTTCTATTGCTAGTAAGTCACACCCAAGTAAATGATCCTTTGACTAGTTCATTTATATAGCATCTAAAGAAAAGGGTGGGGACAATAGGATGGTTGAACAAACTTTTCAACAGCCTCATACAAGAATGACATCTCATACACAAATTAATGAATAATGGTCTGCATGACATTACTGTAAACTGGATCCCCAGTGTAGGCAAAAGCAGTTATCATTAGTGTATTGTGAAATATGAATTGTCAAGGAACATATTAATGTGGGAAAATCACCAACTATTCATTATGGAAGCAAAGTAACTCCATCTATGTATGGCTAACTGTTGCCTAGGAGGGATTGAAGCTTTTTCAAGGACAAGATAAAGTGCTAGGCACAAAAAGGACAAACTCCAGGTACTGGGCTGCTCCCCTAGATGCAATTCATCATCATCAGTAGCATTTTGTATCTTGATAAATGGCAATTTTCCAAATTCAGGGTCTTGTCAGGATCTGACAACTTGATCTTCAGCAACGGAATTCTATGGAAGCTTCATGAATTTGATGGGAGCAGGAGGAAGACTTTAACTACTCATATTATCCAAAAACAGAAAGAAGAACTCATCTTCATTTCAATCTTTTGAAGTGAAAACATTAAGTGAAAAAGCTCCTGTTCACTCCTTTCCTCTCTTAATAACAGATGTACAGAGAAAGCCGTTCTGTAACTATCTGTCTCCTTTGTCCAAGTTGCGTTTTGTCATTTTTCACTTCAGGCTGATGCAACTACATAGTTTAAAGCTCTGTTCCACGCATTCTCCCTGGGAGCTGAAGCAGAGGAGATGAGAAGAGTATTGTGGCTCCACTTCTTTCTTCAGCTGCAAAACAATGACAGAAGGACATATGCATGAGTCACACACTTGTCAAAAAGTTACTTAGATTGGACAATCACATCAGGTTGAGGAATCAGGAGAGGAAATACAATGTAAACTCCCAGAAGAACTCAGTTGCAGTGTCATTTACTTGGCCCAAGAAACTGGCCAATACTTGGGACTTTGTTTATTGTTTTAATTAAGACAAATTTATGTTAGAATTATTGGTTTCTTTCATGCAATAATTTACCAAATCCCATACACAAAATTCTTTTTTCCATAACACAGTAAGAAAAAGACGCCTAGGGGAATTCCTTTGCTTTGCTTTCTCAGCCTAACTTTCTACCCAAGTGCTCTACCCAAGAAAATTCTTTTCCCGCTTTGTCTTATTTTCTTTCAAGTTTACACTCTCACTGGTTGTTTTGAAGCCTCCTCAGTTTCTTCCTGTCCACTGGATGCTTCTCAACTCCTTTTGACAAATGACTGCAAATAGCTTTACTAATTAATTCCTGGCCCCTGTGTTTTCCTTCAGTTTGGTTTGGGCCATGGCTTTCATTATATCCTTTTTTTTGCTCAACAAGGGGCATTTAATCGTTCCTTCTTTTAGTGTTACTGGAAGGACGTGATTGTGGTCTCCGGCAGGCTTTTTAATTTGAAACAGTGAAATTCAGACTTGTTACGATGAAAGATTCTTTTCTGGCCTACTCTTAATTACCATTTCCAGACATTCTCAAAAGAAAATTGTTGGTATGGATCCAGGAAATTTTTTATACGTTTCTTTCGCTTAGGTGTGGCAACCACATAACCACAGGCACAAATAGATTCTCCTAGGGTCAGAGACTCACTATGTGCAAGTGGAAAATGGAGTGTGGGAGAGATAGATGAAAAGTCTGGTTAAGAGTCTGGCCGACAATATCAATTAACATAACTATTTAATCAGTTTTTGTCATAACATATGTACAGTAATGAATGATGACATAATTCATAGGAGAGATGAATCTGTGAAGTTTCTTTATTCACTTTGACATATGAATTTGCATTTGAAGTATGGTCAAAGCTAGCTATGTAACACCTTTTATATTCAAAGCTATTGCCACTGTACCTGGCTGCCACATGAACTAGAAAAATGGCATTGATTCCAAGTGGATAAACACTAATTTTCATTTCTTCAGTGGTTATGCTGCTCTCTCAAGTATGGTTTTATTATTATATCTCCAGAAAAACCTTTTTTTTGAGGGAAAGCTTGTCAATATGGCACATGTGGTTTTGCAAGGTGGCATTGTTAAGACATGAAGGCTGGTGGTTGTAGTGATATACAGAAATTCCGGAAACAAGAAGTGTCCCTAGGTGTGGTAATTTTTCTTGTAACCTGTCATGAATGAGGGGCCCAATTCCTACACGTAAGGAAATCACCCCCTTAATTTTTATTGTGTTTTAGCATGTCAGGTCAGCCACCCCCCCCGAAATCCCCAAAGGGGTGTACCTAAAACTCATCTTTGGTATGAACTTTGGCATCTTAGCAAAACTACACATCAGAGGGTGAAATCACTTACAGGATTTAGGTGACCACATCCCACTATCTAATTAAGAGCTTTTAGACACTGGTCTGACAATTAGAGTACTTGTCCAGGAAGCAGGAGACCTGGCTTTCAGACCAGGAAATGACCAGTCACCCAACATTTTGCCTAACAAGCAGTCCTCTCTCTGGGTGATGCTGGGCTATGGTACAGACAGGAATGCACAAGGAGAACAGACTAGCTTTGTAACAGAGTGGTTAGAGAAAACACTTCACTTTTGGAAAAGCTTGGCTCCTGGGCCACGTGCCCAGAACTGTTTGTGCGTTTTACTTCAGATCATCACTGGATAAAAACAGAAACACTGAAGAGAACAATGACTGGAACTGCACCTCTCTGCCTTTCCAGCAAAGTTCCTGAGTCATTACAATATTAAGTTAAGCACCCATTGCCACTGTGGTTTTGACTGTCCATGATTCCAGCATCAACAAGAGGTATGGAAAGTTAATGTTTTTCCAGCACAATCTGTTGTTTAGTAGTTCAGGCAAAATAGAACACATACGCAAAAAGAAAGTTGTAAAAGAAGATCAGCGCTCTGTGCCACCTGAAAGGTGGAAACTTATCATGAGTTTTTCACCTCATGTCAGAGAAATATGCTATAAACACACCTCATGTGTAAGGATGTACAAGAGGCATAGTTACAGTAATGACTTTCTGGGTTGCAGCTTCATGTTGGAGACGGAGTTCAAATAATTGCAAAAGACATTAATGCACAACGAGTCAACTAGATAAGGTTATAAGTATGTAGGGTATCTCAAGGACATAAGTGTGTTAGATGGACTAAAAGATAATTAAAAGATCCCCCAAAAGATGAACTTTCAATTGACAAGTACTTTGAATTTAGGCAACAAGATTATTCTTGGAGCACTAAAATGCTCTCTAGATCTTCTTCCAGCTTCCCAGAATAGACAGCCTTTCCTAAATTTCTTTGGTTTTGAATAACCCTGACTGAGGTTCAGCACCTTTGCCAGTTCTTGAAGTGATGTCATGTAATTGCCGTGAATCTTTGTTTTAGACTTCAGAGGTGTTCCAGTGGATGGGCAACTTCTTTTTATGTCAGTCATTTGTCTGATATATTTCATCCCAGCTGAGGACAAAACTCCTGTTGGCCTGATCTAGCGTAGAAACATTGGATGAAAGAAAATCTCCATAATTTTTTCACCCTTTAAAATTTTTCTTTATTGGCCCAAGATGAGCCTTTTAGCTCATATGGGAAGCCAACAGTCAGCTATGTATTTTCTAACTCACGTTTTAATGAAATTCTATTTGTGTAGTTCTGTTTTTGTAGAAGCACAATTTTAGAAAAAGAAATGTATCAAAAACATATGAAAGAGGTAACCGTATGAAAAATGCTAAAAGCATGTTTTATTTAATAACATTTTACCGAGGATGACCAAACTGCTGGGAGAGCTAAGTAAAGGAATATTCCCAACTTTTGATATTACACAATGGTACAATAGCTTGTCTTTGGATTATTGTCTGTTCCTAAAAATGTATGGCCTCCAGATCTCTGTGAAGATAATCTCAATAACACAACAGGCTTCAGAAAATGGCTCCAGTGGCTTCAACAGTGTGTTCCTGGTTTCCTCTGGTTCTCTTCTCTTTTAATTCTTTACTACACCTATAACTTCTCTTTCTTGAAAAGTTCTGGACTTTTAACCACCTATTGCCGAGAGTCATATTTAAAGTTGCTGTAACTGAAAGTGATTAAAACACGATTTTATTTCCCTTATTTTTAGGGAAATTTCCACCGGTATTTTGGATAGGACTCTGTTTATACTCAGCTTCACTGTTTACTCTTTAGAAGAGCTATTCCCCTTTATCATTGTAAAATGAATATTTCATATTGTCACAAGGGAGTGAAAAATATTTCAGAACATGAAGGTATAATTAGAAAAACCTCAGAGGGGAAAAAGCTTTAAAGTATTTTTGAATTGTTTCAAAAATCAATTAGATTTCGAGAGGTCTGTATCTAATTCTGATTCTCAAAATGATTTCTTGGGAAATAAACTTCCCAATCAATTTAATTACACTATCTACATATGTTCATATTTATCTAAAGTTTATGAGATGGATCAAGGTTGTTGCCAACTTGCGATTTTATTACATGTCTTATGAGATTTGGTTGAGAGTTTTTCTGAATCTCACATGGTCTCTGATTTACTTTTTCAAACCTAATGAAATTTTCCTCAAGTATGATGGTTGCTATTACTTTCTGCAGGACTTAAATGAAACTACCTTTAGCTGTGGTACAATCATTCCCTACAACCTGTGTCTTTACAGTAAGAGTTTGCCCACGAGAGGTACGATTGCTATCATTGGCTTCTCAAGATCTTGTCAAATATAAGAATTATCTGTATCTGTGCCTCATAAACTATTTAGCAAACTGTCAGGAAAGAAATTAATAAAAATAACTGGAAAACTGAACTTCAATAGTGAACTTTCATAGTTAACTTGGGTAACCTTGAACTCATGTAAAAGTAGCAGATAGAAATACATTAGATAACCTATAATGCTGATTTTCTGTGGTTTTGTTTTTTAAAGAGGTTTTATTTTGTTGTCGGCTTTGGATTTTTTTTTTTTTTTTTAAATGGCACTGATGTAGTGAATTTGACCTGGAATAGATCAAGAAAGAATATTTTTGGGCTGCTAAATCCAACTTGTGAGCTATACAAATTCAACCTTGCTGAATTCCTTACTTATCAATCTCTTATTGAAATTAACCTGATTTAGAAAGGGGAATATAGTTAGTCATAGTGTGTGGCCCAGAAAAGATACTAACAAAGCTCAAACAAACACCAGTGTACAGGAACTCATGAAGAAACATACCTTGTTTAAAGGTTTCAGTGTTAGTGTTTGGTTTGTAACAGTCTTAGAAAAATAATGATGTCTTTTTACTTTTGTATCTTTTGAACAACAAGCTTTAAGAATGCATTTAAAGGTAAATAAAAAAAAAGAAAAAGAAGAGAACTTGGCAGGCAACATGAAACTCCACATAAGCCTGAATAAATTGCCTTCATGTTGCCGGCATTAATAGAAATCAGTCATAGTATTATAAACAAAGAGCAGAAACACAACATGCATTTCACATAAACACCTACATGTGGGCCCTATTTTATCTATCCAGAGCCCTTCCATATAATCACAATAGCCTAATTGTCTTCCTGTTGACTTTCTACTATTTCAAAACACTGTCCCCTTTGGCACAGATATTTTCTGCTAGCAGCTAAATTTAATTTGGCTCCGGGCAGAAAATCTGTTAGTTTCAGCCGTGTGTCAGAAGGGAGCCAGCATCAGTAAGTAAAAAACCAACCTGGAGTTTCCCTTTGAAGCTCCCAGCTATTGACCAGTCACAGGATGTAAGAAAGAGGAGAGGCTGTGCCAGTACTTGTGTTAAATAACACTTCTGCTGTGTATTAGGGCATAGGATTTTAGTATGTGCCTTGTACAGTGTACAACTTTGCAAAGTGATACTCTTCTTGTTTCCTTCATAGTCTGTGTCCTTTGTGACTTTTACTTTCTGACTCTTTGATGCAAAGCTCATGCCATAAAAACTCAGGAATTCCCAGGGAATATTCTCATCATTGAGTACTCTTCTGTTTCCATTTTGTCTCTCTGCTTCTTGTATGCACTCTTTATTTATTTCTGCAGAGTGGCACAGTTTCTGCAGTGGAGATAGTGAGTCTCCCGTAGCTCCAACTAGCCGGAACCAGGACAACTGGCTATGCTACAGAATAGCCTGATGAATTTGGCATTTTCCTAGAAATGAAGGCATTATTGGGCTTTTAGAAGTCCTTTCCTGCAGGGGTTTAAAACTGAGAACACCTGGTTCCTGTATTACAGCCACTGAAGAATTTTTCAGTATGAAATGTAGGGTCTGGCAGCCCTGGATGGCAGCTAATGCTCTCTTGAGTTTAAATTCCAACTGTATACTCCAACTCCATTATAGGTGCGGGAGCTAGTCTGAATAGAGCTCAGAGTACTCCAAACGGCTTACATTAAGCAGTTCCTCTTTTCTGGTATCCAGCATGTTTGCCTGTAATGGCTGTCTCGCACTTTGTGGTAGGAACCAGTGAATGTGCATGAAATGTCACAGAGGTATCATTTCAGAAGATGCTATGCTTTTTTCCCTGTAATTTTGAAGCATGCTCTTTGAATTTCTAAGTTCTCCATCTAAGTTTGCGAAGTCAAATCAAGAAAAGAACTTTTTTTTTTTTTTGAATGCTATTCATCACCTGTGGGATTATCCCACCTGTATGAACCCCCTCCAGCAATTCCACTTTTGATCTCCCTTGTGGAACGGCTTGGCAGCCATCTCACTTTTAGCCTTTCTTCTGAAACAATCCTCACTTGTCTGACATTTCCTCTCTACCGCTCACACGGCTCGAGGCCAATAAAAGAAATCTGTAACCAGCTCCAGGTTTCTTTGCACTCCTGTGTGGTTGGTCTCATTACGGATTCCTTGTTACGTTAAGTTGTGATGAGTGGAAGGAGTCATTAATTGTTTTAAAACTTCCTTTCTTTTCTGAATCTTTCAACACCAAACCCATCTGCTGTAAAAAGCTCTGCTTACACTTTTATGCGCTGCTGAGTATCATATGTCTCTTCCATCTTCTTATCATGATTTGGTCCACGGCCAGGTTCTGAATAGCAAGTCATCTATCCTATTTGCATCAGATCATGGTAAAGCCCTTCTTTCAGTAGGATGAAAATCTTGGACATTTGGTCTTCCGGGCCATAAACTTGCAGTTGAAAATTTTAACATCCTGTTTCATGATGAAGCTGGCTCTTGTTGTAGTCTGAGCTGCTGATTATGCTTTGGGATTATCCTCTTGTGATTTGGTATATACTTTTAGAAGCTGCATGTTTTTTTCAGAGCTGCATAAATCTTGACATGAATGTCATCATCTCACAATAGCACAATTGTCACTATCAGCTAAACAGGCTGGGAATAGCAAATGAGAAAACCCAAATTTAATGTCGTAGCAGGAGAAAAGGTTGCTGTTATTTAGATCAATTTCTGACTCATTGACAGGCTGGCAGAAGTATTGGTGAGGAACCAGAATGACTGGCAAGGTTTGATGATGTTGTGCAGTATGTAAATGAAAATTAATTTTGTGAAATTTCAACTAATGCAAGGGGTGAAAACATATATTGATCTAGAAGCCAGAGAGAAACGCGCAAGACCCACAGTCTCAATAAACTTGGTGGGAATTATTTAAAAAAAGACAGAAGTCTTTTTCTATGTATTTGTAAAGACGTATATGTTCACTTCAAAATACTAAAAAAATATAAAGAATGGAAATCTTTGCAATAGAGAAAGGAGAATGAATATACGGTGAGATGGTCAGGGCCAAATATTTTTACCTGAGCTTTCTGAGAGCTGTTCTTAGAAATGGTCCTGAATTCTTTAATTACGAAATCCTTTTTCTTTTTTTTTTTTTATGCTATAGATGGTTGTAATGTCTGAATAGATGACATATGGATCTAAAGAAGAGCAGACCAAATGCAAAGCAGCTTAATCTGCTTTGATTAGTTTGAAAGGTAGTTTAATCTGTTGAGCAATATTTTGAAGAAACCTGTGAATTTGTTGAGGAAAAGTAGCATAACTGGAGAAAAGCTAATACATAAAAGTGCACAATTGTTTACATGAAGGTGTAGGCATGTTGAAGCATGCCTCAGCAGAAAAAGAAGCAGTGAAAATATCCCCTTGAAATATAGGCAGAAAAATTTGAGTATCTAGTCTAGACGTCCAAACTAGCCACACAGGAATTCAGATCTGAAGAATGGAAAAGATGTCCAGCTGGTGTGGTATGCAAATCTTGATAATGGGTCTAAGAAAGATAAAAAGTTTTAGCTCAGAGTCCTCAGTGCTGAGATATAATGCAAGCGCTAAGCAAGTATAAAATAAAATTCTTCCTAGGAGAATTTGTATGGTTTACTGCTAATAACATGGTCAATACAGGCAATAGTTAGACTATTTATCCCAGTGATTTATCCTAGACAGAGAGTAAAAGAAGCTGTCTGTCAATCCACTTAAATAAATAAGGAGGTTTTGTCCTATGTCCAGGACTATACAACGTTTCTGGCACTAGTCAATATTTTCATTAATGACATGAATGATGGAAGAAAGAACATCTTTATTACATTTGCAGACAACAGCAAGCTGGAATAGCGCGGTAGAGGACAAGGTTAAAATTTAGCCAGGACCTTGACAAGTTGAAGGGGAGATATGAGAAAAATAGGATGTGATTCAGTAAGGATAAGCAAAGAGCTCTATATTTAGCCAGGAATTGTCAGCTACATAAACCCAGGATGCGAAACAACTGGCTGCCTAATGGTTCTGCAGAGAAGGATCCCAAGGTTGTAGTGGATCATAGCTGGAGATGAATCAACAAAATCACAGCATGCAGTAGGGAAGGCAAGCTGAATACCAGACTGTATCGTCATGTTTTTTGTAAGTCTTATGAAGACATTCTTCTGCTCAGAGTAGCATTAGCACCACCTTAGCTGGAGCACAGCCTCCAGTTAGTGGACTATACTTTAAGACAGGTGTAGGTTGGTTTGAAAAAGAAGAGCAGTGAGAATAGTTGGAGGCTAGATAATATAATGGATGAGGAAAGATGTAAACATTGCACTTTGGTCTAGAGAAGGGAAGATTGATGTGAGACATGCTAACAGACTTCAAATATTAAAAATTCCCAATGAAAGGGAATATATCAGTAATGGATAGTGTAAGAAATAATTGGCTTAAACTACAGCAAAGGAGGCTTAGGCGAGACATTAGGAAAAACTTTCTGAGGATAGTGAAATACCGAGATAGATTGCTTAAAAAGATTGTGTAATACTTGTCTACATTGTTAGAGCCTTTTAAGGATTGGTTAAACAGGTATCTGCCAGGAATATTTTAACTAAGTACTTAAAAGTGAAGTGTACATGTAGATGAAGATGTTCATAATGAAAGAAAGTTGCTTTGGTGTTAGTGAAGTCACCTTGGTTCCAGAAAGAGGTGTCAGGTACTCAGCTAGTGTAACCTATCATGGTGTAAGAAATTTTCATGATGATTAACAGAGACTTGGAGTATGACCGAGTATCCTTGCTTTTCAGGCAGCCATATGTGCCGTTTGTCAGACAATGCATATCCTGCCTGTTGCCCTGCTGCAGTTACTGAACTCTTTTATGACCTTGGGGATACTGTTGAGGATAGCCAGATGTTTTGGACCCATTCCTGGTCATTTCATTTCTACAGGATGATGTAATCCTTCCTGGAATACTTCTCTCTCTGACACAAAATTGCAACCAACACCTGAGTGGGAAGGTGAAATGTTGCTGCTTGGACAACCCTGTCTTTTCTCAGTATATTGGTCAAGAATGGCTTGATTGTCTGGCTCCATTGGGTACAAGTGACCTGCGTGGTGAGACAAGGTGCAAGCCTCATCATGCCAGGCACATGAGCCACAAGCAGAAAGTCTGTTCAGATCATGCAGAACAGGAGCTCAGGGTTGCTGCTGAATTGGGTTGAATTTGAATTGCAGTTGTAGAGTCACCTAAGTTGAAGCAAGGAGCATTGCAAAGAGGAAACCATCTGGAAGAGTTATCAAGGGTCTGTGAGATCCTCTGGGCAGGTTGAATGGATGCAGGCAGCGTACCATCAATATCCCTTAGCTTCACCAATGTAAATGTCAGCTAATACACTGCGGTCAGTGTTGGGACTCCACATCAGGGTAGGGGCAGCCATAGATTCCCTCTTGTGTGCATTGCCAAGAAAGGGTCTAAAAAGCTGTCAATAGCACCAAACAGTAAAATTTTCAGGGAGAACTCTATATGGGCTGCTTAGAGATTATAGCACAAAGTATAGCAAAAACAACTGAGTTTTAAAATTTAAAATAGGGACAAGCATTGAAAACCAAAATGTTTTCCATTTTAGCCTAGAAAATACCCCCAAAAGAGAACTGCAAAAATTTAATTTGAGTGAGAAGCCATCCTTCTAAAAAGAAGCAAGGGGAATATAAAGAATGAATACATGAAGAATAAGGAAAAGAGATGTAAATATCAAAGAATATGTATTAAAGATTAATTTATAAGGTAATTAATAAGGAACATGATGGCATACTGATGATTGATTGAGCAAAAGATAGTAAAGTGGCTTTTAAACATGAAGTTAGAACAAGGAAAAACCTCAGTGATTTACAGTGAAAGGTAAGAGAATAGGAAGAAATCCTCCATCAGTTGCTTATCTATGCTTTTAGGATCTAACAGGAGGAATTCAACAGATGATACTTCTGATGTGAAATATTTCAACGATGGCCCCGAGGCTCTGTTTGTTAAGATTAAATGTTCTCAAATTAGTAGGCTCCCATAGATGAAGCATATAACAGCATTGATAGTGTTAACTAATACACAATGACTACTCATATAAGTTATTTTTCTTTAGAGGAAAATTTAAAATAAACACCTTAAGGTATGAAATATCCGAACTCAGCCAAAAATATGAGACTAAAATTCAGAATTTTATACAAATTCACTCCAGCATTGCCTACTGACTTGTAAAAACTGAATTTTTCCTTCTGCTTTCTTCTTTTGCTATTTTTCTAGTTTCAAATATTTTGTTTGTCCCACTGTTTAGTTAGCACATCCTGTTCTTTGTTGCCCGCTGTTTACTGCAATTCCCCTCCATGTCACAAATCACTATAATCATATGGCTGATGAGATCTCTGGTTTCCTCTTGGCATTTCCCTGTTCGACCCTTCTTACTCAAATACCGAATAATATTACAGAGTTAATAATGAATATTGTCATTTATGCCCAATGATTTTGAGACTGATCCAAAGCCTCTAATTTTTTATGGCCTGTTGGTTAGGTTTCAAATGAGGATATGCGCTCTCAGAATTAAAAAAACCCGCCACCCGCTATCATAGTGTAAACTTTTTTTTCTGGCAAAGCTTTTCTTACAGAGTAGTGCTCAGTTTGACCATCTGTGCTCATTTAAGTGAAACTGAGCAGTTTCTTCTTCTGATTTATATTCCAGGCTTCCCTAATTCTTTATTTTGTGACATCAGAACCATTGCCTATTTTTTCATCAAGCTTTTTGATTCTTTTCTGATTTTAAGACTTATTGATGCTTTCATAGAAATTTTCACAAATATTAATATCAAGAGGAACTCCAAAGTTTCCTAAATTTAATATATATATTACTCTTTTTGGCAAAGCTTCAGTAGTCATTAAAAAAAACCAAAAACAACAGAGGAGACCAATATTCTATCAATAGTGACCAAATAGCTGAGAGCAGTATAAATGGTGTCAGTGAACCAGATATGAGATTCCAGATGCTCACTGAATGGTGAATCAGGCTACAGGAGGAGGGGAAAGCTTGCTAAGAAAATAAAAAGACCGCCTTCCAAAAAAAGAGAACCAGTGACCAGCATAAATTTTGTGCAGCATACTCCGGTCAGTCACCTGAGAGGCTTCTGTATGCACAGCTGAACACTGATCTGTCTTTCTCAGGATGTTGCAGTCTTCAGCTCTAAGGTTAACACTCTGTGATCAATGTCTGATGCTGTAGAGAAAGATAAAAAATATTTAATCCAAGTTCTCCTCATTTATGAGTCCTCTTATACAATTACCCTCTAAACCTAAGAGTTTATAAGTATTATTGGGCTATGAAGACATGAATGCTACACTGTAGTGCAAGAAAGGGTTGTCCTAGCCAGACATCTCGACTCTGCCTTCACCTGATGCAGGCAGAAAACAAACTATGTTATTTAAAGCATTACACTCATTTTTCCTCAAAAATTCCAACCAAATGTCTCTCCACTGTGACCCCTGGACAACTCTGTCAGTGTTTAATCCCACATCTGCTGTTAAGCTGCCTCGAGCACACATGGCAAAAGATCTTTTACAACTCTAGACCGTTTTTATGGCACTCTTGCAATCTTTGACAAAATCCAGGACAAAATCGCCTGATAACAATGCCTGATATGGGAGGGTAACAGTGTACCCAAAACTGAGAGGGAGTTTGCCCCAAACCAATTATGTTAAAGAACAAGATGAAAATAGACCAATTAAAGAATATTCAGTGAATTACAGAAACTTTGGAAACAAAGTCTTCACAACTCAAGAATCAGCGTCACAGGAGCATTAAAGCCTGTAATGGGGTGTTGGGAGACGCCTTGGAGTGGGAGCAGGAGCGGTGACCCTGGTGGGCACAGCCAAGCATTGCTCCACAGCATGTGGGGCACAGGAGCAGCCTGCACCCAGCCAGGGACCCAGAGCACAGGGGTGGCATGGGGGAACCCCTCTTTGGGGTGCACATGGAGCACCTGCCTACAGTAGAGCCTTAGGGATGCATGCACAGCTGGAGCACCCACATCTCCACATGAGGGTCGGGTGGTTTATGCTGTAGCTGATACTGATGCATAGTTCACTGACGGCTGGTGAACTACGCATCACTAATAAATCAATAAACTTCTTCCATCCTGATTTGTTTAAAGTAGGTGAACTGAGCATTTTCCCACGTGGCAGTCCCATATATCTGACTTTGCACCATTGCTTTCTACTCTGAAAAAAATGCACCCTGCTCCACAGCTCCCATGGTATGTTCCCAGAGATAATACATTTTGTTCAGTTGTATTGAACACATCTGGTTGTATTCTAACAATTTCACAAAATTATCTAGAATGGTTTGTGTCAGTTACTTGTCCTCATTACTTACTGTCATGCCAATTTTTTTTTTAATTTTTTATATTTACCAGAAAGATTTGATAAGATAAAAATACTTACTAGCCTAATCCAAGAACTTTTCTTATTCACAATCCTTTCTCTTTTACATATTAGCTTTGAAAATTGTATGTTGAGCTCTGACAACAAGACAGCTTTCAATTAATTTAATTTTTGTCCTGCTATTAGTGTATAATGCAATATTGAAAATGTCATATAGTAATAAGTCAAGTACTGACTGTAAAACATTGGAATGTATTATCTTCCAAATACGCCATGTCAGTGACATTGCTTTTGGAAACCAGGTTTGTACTGCTGTCAATAACAACCACAAATTTATTTCTGACAAGGCTTTTGTCTGTGAACAAGGTTGGCTTATTTAAATTCCAGGTTTTGTGTTTATTTGCATGTATCTATGAATCTATTTAAATTTCTTTACTTTAACCTTCCTACAAGTTTGGCTAACTGGTTTGTAATTCACAGGATTATTCATTTTATCCTGTTTAAATACTGGAACGACATTTATAGTTACCCAATCACTTGGAATTTCTTCAGTTTCCCAGGACTTGCTAAATACTACATGAGTTGTTCTGAAAGCTCCCAGCTGGTTTTCTTAGGGGTCTTGGGTGTCAGTTATCTGGGCCTGTTGATTTGCAAATATTTAATTTCAACAGATGTTCCTTTACATCTTTCTTTGCTACACATGGTAAACTTGCTAGTACAGCAGCAACAGCATCTGGGATACATACAACCTCATGCTTCTTTCCACATCCAGCGCATAAGTATCTATTGGTCATTTCTGCGTTGTAATTCATTTTTTTGCCAGAGTCATTTAGGTGGACGTGTACCTGTAATCCAGTCCTCTCAATATTAGCTTTCCTTCTGTTTTAGCAGACCTTCAACATCTCCTTTTAACTACGCTGGCCTTCTATGCAGAATAACCTTTTTTCATGTCCTTGGGATTGTGTTTTATGAGATACCCAATAGAATATCCATGAACAATTTCTGGCTTTTATTAAAACACACCGCATTAAACACATGTGCTTTGTCAGTTATCATCAGTTGTTTCAAATTTGGTAAAAGTGACCACTTCAGGGTTCAGGTATGCTGATAATGGATAGTGCTGTGTTCTGTTCTTGTAACAGAAATCTGACTAGATTAAGATCACTGGCATCTTTTTTCGGGTAAGTAATTGCCCCATCTCTGCCAGTAGGAATAATGCCCAAATACCAAGTTACTGCATGCTGTCTGCTCTTGGCTACTCAACACGTCCAGCAAAGACTCCTTGAGTTGAAGTCACTCTTGGCAACACTGGTTTTCTTCCTACTGCATCTCAGCTGTGGTTTAAAGAGCAGTTTGCACCGTGCATGAAAGATTAAGATTGTAACAGAAAGGTGCCCTCTTTAGTTTCATTAATTAGAACTTCTGTTCATAAACTTTCACACTGTAGTGTTTGAAGTAATCTGTGGCTGCAGCATCTTTGGTGTGAACTGTTACTTCCTCTCCCACATCCTTCTTCTACTCATTCTATCTGCTAAAGGCAAATTACAGGATTAGTCGCAATATTCATGCGATAAGATTCATCTTGGCACTTTGCCACACTACCTGCTCTGTAGTCCTTTCCACACATTGACATCTCCATGCCACTCATGGACACCACCTAGATTCCCAGCATTGTTATATAGATGTTAAAGAAGGATGTCTTCCTCCTGTGCTTAGATTATTATGAGGTCACAAATTTCATGTACATAGCTTGGTGTACATCCTATAATGACAATGCTATTATTCTGCTCTGTTTAGGTAGCTTCAAAACCTTTCTGGCTAATCTTTCCTGCAGAGAAAAGAACCATCTGATTTGTATGATGATCTCTTTGTGGCAAATGATAAGCCCCAACCCAAACTACACATTTCTCTCTCCACTCACATAAATCAAGTTTTCATTTGTAGTAGATACTGTCTTTTTTATTTCTGTTACTCAAGGAACAGAAGGGATTTCTGAGAATACCAGAAGACTATTTCATCAGCTTCCTACCCAGCTGCTTGTCCAGGTGGTAGCATAGGTAATTTTCAAATTTGGGTGATGACTCTGGTAGATGTCTAATAGATAATCCAAAAAGCTTACCATACACAGCTTCTAAACTGACAGGCTCATACAAGCTCACTTTTCCTATCTGATTAAGTACAGATACTCTAAATCAACAAAACTACTGTAAGAATGAAACTTGCATAAGTCTATTAGTTCGTGCTAGAACATTGTATGATATAACAGAATGACCTCTGCAGTTTGGCAGGTTCAATGGATATGCAGGCATAAAAACCTGATGTTTATCACCCCTGACTCATGACATAGTAACTTATTTTGGGCATGAAAAGTGCTTGTCATTACATGACAAATGTGAAGAAAGTTATGGTAAAAATTTGGCTCTCTATAGCCAAGAGCTCACCCTAAATGTGCACACATGAAGATCATGAACTAAATCTACATTCAGGCATTTAACCACAAACTATATACTTAGCAGAAATGCAAGCTCTTTTTTTTTTTTTTTTTTAATCCCAACTGGTGTGATTTGTGGAGTAAAAAGCTTTTAAAAAATCACTTCTCAGAAATATGTTGTTTGAAGCTTTTTTTTTTTTTTTTTTTAATCCCAACTGGTGTGATTTGTGGAGTAAAAAGCTTTTAAAAAATCACTTCTCAGAAATATGTTGTTTGGTATCATAATATGTTAAGACTTGAATAACGATCTTAGTATGTCATCTGCACTCTTTCAGAATGGACAGTTTGACATAATCACAGATGCAAACAAGAGTGCATTGATGATCTAGCTCCATCTCACAAAGAATAAGTTGGCTACAAAGAGGAAATATACGGAGCACTGTAAAACAAAGACCAGTGTTATTGCTGCATGGGGTGTAATTTGTCTAATCTTATTTTTGAGGCAGGTATTGCAGGTGCATGCAATAACATATGCACCCTTGTGCAACCCATATATAATGTAAAAAAGATTAGGAGAGTTTTGCTCAATTTCTTTTCTATGACATTTAGAACCTCTTTGGGAGTATTTTTTCTCCTTAGTTACAGGTAGTTTTCCACTGTTTAATAAGCAGCAGAAAATTATTATTGATTTTTAAAAATAAAACATTTTATTTAATTTTTGTATCAGGTAACCAAGCAAGATTTTTTTTTCCTTGGTTTTCCGTATCAAACTACAAATTTTTATTCTCAAAAGAATGAAAAACTAACTTCTTAAAAATGAATAGCTAAACTACTATTAGAGCATGAAAATATTATGCTGCTTTAACACCTGTGATATTAATTCGAATGGGACAGAATATAACATTCAAAATAAGTGATTGTTTAGCAATGAGACATGAGAAATCCCCGATGTGAGAAGTTCATTATGTTTTGAATAGGTTTTTAGTTACTGACAGTGAAGGTGATATTCAGATATCACATCTAACACAGACTAGCTCTTTTGACAGGATAATCAGGAAAATCCCCATTGTCTAAAGGCGCATAGGGAAGAGAGAAGATAAATAGTGGACAAAGGGAAGAAGGAATCTTATGGATGATGATCTTCAGAAAGGAAGACATTTTATTTACATACACTGACAAAGTTTGCTCTGCCACTGAGGGCTGGAAAGGTAACACAGCTACAGGAATGAATGATAGACATTATAGCTAGTCTGGGGCCTCACAGGTCTCTTTGCTTGGTAGCAAAACTGGGGGGTGAGAGACACTACCTGTGGTAAAGGAGAACAGTGCTGGCACAGCCAGAGTAAAGTGAACACATTTAAGTCCGTGTGACCAGACAGGGTGAGACATGGTGAAATGGCTGAGGTCCTTGCAAGGCTGGTCTCCATTGCTGATGAACAATGGCAAGGCAAACATTGCACCCATCTTCCAAAAGGCGTGAATCATCTTCAGAGAAGGAGAAATCAGGAACTACAGACCAGTTGGCTTCACCTCAGCACCTGTAACGTGTTGCAGAGAAAGTTCTCCAGGAAGCCATGTCCAGGCGTTGAAATCCTAACAGGACAGGTGGTTTAATCTTGAGGAACATTCAGAGGCATACATGAATTAATAAATGTACTCCCTTCTTCCTTCTTCAGTCCAATTCTCTGTTTTTCTTATCTTTTCATTGGCTCATGTGTGGCAAACACAGCTATGTTATGCTGGCATATTTGTCTACAAAGTAAACCTCATAGAAGCGTTGTGGAAGATTCAGCTCTTGTCTCACCTTTTCTCCAAGTATTCCCAACAGCAGACCCTCATCTTTTTACGCTGGCAGAGTCGCACTATTCTATATTAATTATAGTTATCCTGAATATTCCTTTTAGCCAATCACGAAACACTGAAGTTGAAGGCACTTAAAATATCATGTTTACTCATATACTGTATTTATTGTTGGGAAAATTACTATACTGGACTACGGACAGCATAGATATTTCATGGCTGGAGAAACTCCAACTGTACATTAGATGATTTTTCTCTCAGAAAGATTAAATGCACAATATTTAATTCCAACTTGATTTGCTTCATTTACAAAATTGGCAGTTGGGTCACTTTATAAAATGGGTCTGTTCTTTAAAATTTGCATTTGGTAAAAATGTTAGTATGATTTAGAGTTGGAATGGCTTCAGGTTGCTCATTTAGCTTTCATTGCTGCTTTTATTTATGTATTTGTTTATTTATTTATTTATATGCAGTTGCAGAGGACTTCTATTTCATTGATTATATAGCTGGTTTTTGGTAAAGAGAAAGTTATAAACAAGTAAAAATAACTTTTCACCCTAAAAAAAATGGATTAAATGCTTCCAAAAAAAAAATTATGTTTGTGTTCATGTATGAGTTCAAAATTTGTCTTAACTTCATTTATACCCGGTCACATTCTTCTGTGGGTTGTCTTTTTGCACTCTCTTGTCTGCAATTTAAATTGGACTTTGTGTGGTCTTTGCTGAGAAGTCACTTCTTATTTCCTGAGACACTGTGGTAGTGGAGATCAGCTTAGATATTTGAACTGACAAATCCTTGGCTTAACAATTAGTCCAGCAAAGAATTTGAAACTATGATTAACTTTAAACACCACTGATTTTCATGGGACTGATCATATGCTTTACAGTAGGCATGCCCTTCTGCTCTTCTCTTGGGTCTGTACCCAAAATCTGAGGGTTCTGCTTGGCTTGGGGAGGGGACTGTGCTTTTCCCCTCAGTTAGGTGCTCAGAGATGTCCACATGCCAGGAACGCTCAGGCACATTTGGAGAGGACACAGAAGAAGAAACAAAATAGGGTAACACTGATTTGTACTCAGTCATGAACAATTTAGTAGTAATTTGCTGTGCACTTTTTTAAAGTCAGTTGATGATTTTGGCTTGTTAATTTTGGTGAAGAGGGGGTAGGGTAAGTTCTAGAGCCTAGACCAGTGCACAGAGCCTGTGTGTAGAAATTTCAGTGTGTGAGACCAGCATGCTTGATTTACTAGCAAATGGTGGTTATGGCTACGTCACAGCCCCTTTGTAGCCATTATTATCTCCTGAACAACTTCTGTTAACACCAATTACTGGAAAAAAATTAGCCCTTCTCCTGGCAGCCAGATTGCAATTTGTAAGCATGCAGAATTTTCAATGCAAAATTCAGCTGAACCTTGTATCCCTTGTAGATCATCTCCCTTTTGAGAAAAGATTATTCTGATTACATCAGAATGGAAGCAGCGTACACATACATGTCTGAAAATGCAAACTGCAACTTGGATGATATTTTAAGTCTTAAAAGGCACTGTTGTACCTATTCTGAGATTCAGTATGTGCACAATCCTTTCAGATTCCCTGGAATAAAATCCCCAACAGGCGCTTTTCACCTGAAGATCTCTCTGCCCTGCCTTGCCTTGCCTTTCCCTTGTCTTGTCTTCCATTTTCTTGTTAACAATTTCCCCTTCTTATGAAGACACATCTGAAGTTAATAAAGAAAAGGAGCTAATGCACCTGTTTGCGTACCATCACTGGTCTCAGTCTTCTGCATATTCTGTCCCTTTGCCTTCCCTTTGTCTCTTGTCTATGCAGTGGGCAAAGCCTGTTAGAGAAGGAACTGCATTTGTACAAAACAAAGCACTGTGGAGACTATATTTCAGTGAACTCCTGAGGCTTACTGTAATATCTATAATAGCAAATAGTTTAATGTGGCAACAGTTCAGTAAAGACAAGAAAAAAATAAATGGCATTTAGGCCACATTCCTAGTTTCTGAGAAAATACTGAGGGGCAGAAGAAGGAAAAGAAATAGACTTATGTCTGGAAAAAGCTAACGTACGTAGCTAAGTCCCCTAGCATGAAAAAAGAACTGTGTCACAGACATAGCTGAGGTTAAGAATAGACATGTTACATCATCTTTTGCACAATGCGGTAGTGAGAAAAGGGAGGAAATGAGGCCTTAGGAGAAGAATAAATAAATTACAGCCAGATTTTATAGAAAAATGGCTAGACTGGAAGCTCCTTAGGAAAAAATCTGAATTGTGGTCTGTGTTAGATACAGGTGAGGAAAGAATGGAAAGAACTACTCCAACAAAAAGAAAAGAATAGTTAGGGTTACTGATGACATGGAAGAAATGGTCAGAGGATCTGAGAACATTCAGTCCATTTTAAATTTTTTTAAGGGATCCTGTAATTACTTCTGGCACATTAGTGATGGTGGCAAGCTGTGCAGCAGCCTTTCAAACGCCAGAGTCTCCCTAAGCCCGACAGGAAAAATGTATACCAAACCGAACAGTTGTTTTGCTTATTTTCCCCATGTTAGACTTTATCCAAGACTGCAACAAAATTAGTGAAGAGAAGGTTCTTCTGAGAGCAAATTCTACTTTCAGAACCATATCTGCGGCTCCTCTTCTATAGCACTTGGGAAAATAAGGGAGTTTCATTAGTCCTGTGAGAACACAGAACCTCAATAGGATGGGAGCTGTGCCCAGCAGTGGCAAAATCCCATCCTCCTTGCAGAAAAGTGGCACGTAGATGGAAGGACAGTTAGCACTAGGGGTGTGCAGGGGAGGTCCTAATAAACATAGCCCACAAGCTAGGTGACTGCTAGTTGTCTTTGCACAGATCAAACAAATGGTTCAAAAACTCTTTCTTTATTTAATTGGTAACTTCAATAATGAGTAATCCAGAAAGGAATCCACAGTGCAAGGAGCTCGGCTGGGTGGCCTATCAGCCTCTAAATCCTTGGGTAGGGCTTTGTAGAAAAGACCTGTTCTGTGCTTCAGTTTCTAACCTGGAGAAGAGAAAAGGAGGGAAGGAGAAAAAAAGTGTGCTTGGTGTTTCTTAGCTCAGCTGGAAAAAAACCAACATCCCAGCTCTGAAAGTATAGACTGATACTCTGAAAGCAATTGAAACTGTTTGGAGAAGTTTGGAAAAATAAACAAAGTGCATATGGTTACATGGGAAAAATGCTGGATAATAAATGATTAAGTTAGAAGCAGGTGTCAGGCAAAGATTGTAAAACATATAGCCTAGGGATAAAGGCAAACTGGGGATGATACAATATATCCACTGAAACCAACCATTAGTTTCATTCTGGAACGCTGCATGAATACTTGGGACAGGATGGGGTCTACTTCTTCAAAGTCCTCTTTTGTCTCTGGACAATAGAAAGATTGAAACATATTCTCTAACATCCTGGAATTTAGTGCCTCTTATCGCTCTGTGGTTCTAGCAATTATACTTCTTTCTGAATTTTTATTTAAAATTCTTCAGCATGTCGATATAACTTTGCTTCAAACAAGCAAGCAGATTCAGGAAAGGTGTGTGTTATGTAAAGGACCACAGCTCCTAATTCCCCTCTCACTTGGAGCCTGTGTCTAGGAGAGTTTGTATCCCAGTAACAGACAAAGGAGCAGTTTGTAATCAGTTTGCATTCACAGTCCCATATAAAACCAAAAGTTAGTGACAATGCAAAATGTGTTCACCCTGTAAAAGGGTCCATGCTGTTTCTCTCTGACCCTTCTAAAGAGGAGAAGCAGCTCTTTGATCATAACAGGTGTCACAAAGGTGTAGAAGTCTGATGAGACCTGTAGAAGGGGACTGTGCATCAGAAAACCTTTTGCCTCAACCACAGCAACTCTTTTCAGGGCAACAATGGCCCTGTGCTGGCCTCCAGAAGACCAGGTAATTGATTCCTTCTATTGCTTCCGTCTTCACAGTGGCTTCTTGACCCTTCTGTCTTCATCTTACAAACTTACTTCTGCAAAGCTCTTAGGAGACTTTGGGCAAGCTCTCATTAGTGGAGACTAGACAGAAGATACTGCATACATATATCACAGGAATAAGTTAAAGATGATTGAGCAAAATTAACTTCAGCATTTTTAAAATTTTGATGTTCAAATTTGCAACTATAACACTTTTTTTTTTTGAAGAGTACTGTTAAATAATTTCCTGCTGTATATAAAATAAAGTGAAAAAAAATCATTGTGTGGTTTTATGCACAGCTGAAATAAAAGACTGCCTTCTAATCATTGCACAATCAATGAGGCACAATGTTACAGGAATAGACAATAGAAATTTATTCACTTGGATCCATGTTTAAAGAAGAAAACAAATAACATTTAGGTTTTCAGGTTTTTTTGGTCAATTCAGAGGAAACCGTCTTATAACTATGCTTCCTGTTACAATTTCAGATAATCGTTTCCTGATTCCAGACAGATTACCTGTTCGCAGTCCTCCAAAGTAAATCAGTTAAAAACCTCTCCAAAACTGTAGGGTATGAAGCTGTCAGAATTGTAAGACTAAATGTAGGTAAAACCTGCTCTGGTTGCTATTTTAATCTGAACAGACACTACTCAGCCTACTCAGAAAATAAAAATAAGTTTGAAACAGATGTCAAGGAGTCACATATTTTACAGGACCCCTGTCTGGAATGGCCTAACCAAGCAGGATCGCTATGGCTGAACACTGAGGCTGTTTAAGAATAATATCAGTTCCAAAGAGAATTGGCATATCATGGCAGTCTTCATTGTTTCCATTATTACCATTGTTGTATTGGGTTTAGAACTCTTCTACAGTTTCAAATGTCATATTCTAACCAAATTCAGCGTGGTGTTATTATTGCAGTAAATACCCTCAAAAATAATTCTTCTATCTTTTATTTTGAGTTTGGCAAATGCAATAAAATAGATAGCATCATTTGGCTTCTAGTTGCTAGGCAGTCCCACAGAAAACTGTCTCGCCAGCAGAGCAGCTCAGAGTTCCTCAGCATTGGAAGTAAAATTTAAATTCTACCACCAAGAAGCTCCTGTTTTGGGGATGGGGGAGAAGAGTAGGGGATAGAGCTGAAATGGTAGAGCAGGAAGGGACACAAATGCTGCTGCTATTCCAAGATGCTCCACTCTGCAAACTGGCAGCTGCTGCTGCTGCAGCCAGCAACATTTCCCTGTTTCTAGTGCAGGGAAAAGGCCTCTGATAAATCCAGCTTGCTGCTTCTCTGTGTCACTCTATCTTTCCATATATGCCATTATAAATGTCACCAGTCCCACAAGGGTAAGGTCAAGCATCAACGGGTAAATCCCCACCCCTGACTGCCTCATACCCTAGTGTGAAAACCTCTGTCAGCTGCTTCTGGCACCAATGACGTTGGTTAATCTACAGTCCAACAAGAAGCACCTTAACACCCTCATCAGTATACCCTTCCACACAAATCTTCACTTTACTAGAGGGCTGAAATGGGGCTTACTGGTCCTTCATTGTTCTGTGTGGTAGAAAGCCCCAGGATGTCTCTAGGGTAGGGGAAAAAGAAAGAAAGGGGGAGAGTAACGTGGAAGCGTGTGTTGCCTCAGGAATGAACTGAGCTGTTCTAGCAGTTTTCTGGACTAAAACCTGCACTGGTTTCACTTCACTTAGCTGGGAATATTGTCCATAATGCTAAATAGCTGTTTTTGCACGCTGCGTACAAGCACTCAGTCTGAAGTATACTTCTTTAATAACATTCCTGAATTATTCTACTTGTTTATGCTTATCTTGATTATCTGAGTGGGATATTTTAACACTGGAACTTTAGAGTTACTGATATGGTACCAATGGTATGTGATCTAGTGTGTTCATGTCAAATGCAGGTATTTGTCTACATGCAACTTTATGCTGGATTTTTAAAATTGTATTCCCTTCTGGAGAGATGTTAGCACACCAGAGGGAGGAGTGGGAGTGCAGATGATGGGGAACTATGTTAAGAACCAGTATCGACTTGATTTTCATGCTGGCATTTTGCCTTTCAGTCTGGAAGTCTTCTTCTGGAAGGCATATTGCCTTGCAGTCTGGTTTTTAGACACCTACTAGTAAAGAATCTCCTTGCTGGCATTAAGCCTTGACATGTTGGAAATATATTGGAGTTTATGACTCCATAGATTCATACACGGATTGCTGATGATTTGCGTGCACATAAACCACACAGTTAAAAAAAATTAGCAGCCTGTAAAATAAGTATGAGAAAGAACTGAAAAGGACTGTTCAGTTCATTATTATCTCATGAGATAATATGTATCTTACTCATTTTATATCACGTGAAATGCTTTCAGAAGAGCTATTTAGCACCTCAAATCCACATTTTTATAGACAACATAAAGCTGTGGAACAAAAGCTGTTTGTCTCTAGGATATATTTTTCTTCTTTAACATCCAGCAAGTAATTTTGTAAAATCCTTTGGTCTTGAGGTAACAAATAGAGGAAAATATTTTAAGACAGACCACAGAAATGGAGTCTTGAAATTAAGAATTGTGAGGGGTTTTGATTCTGAGTTCTGTATGATGTGATAACTCGGCATACGTAGATCAAAATAAAAGGAGAATCAAGTCCAGCAATACTGTTCCAGCCCTAAAATACATAATTTTTCTGCTATTTTATATGTTAGGAATGTAAATAGACCAAAGTGCTTGACTCATTCCCCTTCCCTTCCCTTCCCTTCCCTTCCCTTCCCTTCCCTTCCCTTCCCCAAGATGGCTTAAGTTGCTTATAATAATTTCCTTTATTAAGTATAACTTTCCCCATTGCTTAAGAGCACATTACAAGACTGATAGTTTTCTGCAAACAAACCATGAACCAATTCACTGCATACTGAAAACATCTGCACAAATTAAAAAAAAAACCAAAAACAACCCCAACAAAACCCAAACAAAAAACAAACAACAAGCCCCCAAGAAACTTAGATACCATAGAACTCTGCTATGACTGCATTTTGAATTTCTCTGTTTTCTATCTTTGGTACTGCTTTGCTTCGTTTTCTGGTCGTTTTGCTTGGTTTTTTGGATGCATATGACAAACAATGATGACTAAGACTACGACTGAAGGATTAATCCTCTATTTTCTTTTTGCTTGAGTGAACCAAATTAAACAAATGATTACAAAGTTTAACTTTCCTTGGTATCAAGAAGAGCATCTGGGGCTGTTTGTTTTGAGTGTGTACCTTTTTGAAACATACATCCGTAAAACATTTCCAGCTAGTCTCACGAGGTCCAGTTCTTCTCTCATTTAACTTGGATAAGCCAGGAATTACTCCACTCAGCGGAGAATGTTAAGTTTCTTAAGTAAATGAAAATTTCAAGTAAATGACAGCAGAAGCTTTCATCAGCTGCGTTTATCTTTTTCTGTTTCAGCTTTTGAATTTACTTGTGTGCCAGACAAAACGGCAGCTTCCCAAGTCTCTGAGCAATAAGAGAATGATGAATTATTCTTTTTGGTTAAAATAGCTCTACGTGAATTGTAGGATTGCGGCATGCCTTCCCGCTCCTCTCTCTGCCGCATGCCTCCCTTGTTACCTGGGAAAACCTGGGGCCAGGCAGTAGAGGCTGTGATCCGACGTCTGGACAGTGGGAGACTAGGCAGGACCATATATACTCTGTGAATTCATATGCACGGATCTTGTCAATGAAGGTCACCAGAGGATTTCCACTTAGGCAATTTTTAAGCATCATGAGAATGTATAAACAGAGCACTTAGCTGGGATTACATTTTGAGGTGAGTGATGACGTCCCAGTATAAAATTGCATCAATTTCTCTTCACCAATGTCTGCTCCTGCTTGACTCCTCAGAAACGGCTGCAGCCTCTTCATTCTCACTTTGGAATGTCGTGGAGACCACTCCCTACCACTGTTATGACTCTCATAAATGATGTAACCAGATCATTTACTATCACAAGTAGCAAGCAAGAAAGCTGACACACAAATAATTTGCTAAAGTTATAAAGGAGACATATCATAGCTAGAAATGGGGGCAAGC
Organism: Charadrius vociferus; assembly: GCF_000708025.1. Lineage (NCBI taxonomy): Eukaryota > Metazoa > Chordata > Aves > Charadriiformes > Charadriidae > Charadrius > Charadrius vociferus. The sequence continues at coordinate 725,008 of NW_009647052.1, forward strand.
ACTTTTGATTCCTAAACCTGCTACCAAACTATGCATTTATATTTGCATCCTCATAAGCAAAAATGTTTATAGAAGCTGTTCAGTTATTTCTTCTTTCTAATTGCTGTGCTCTAGGAAATTAATGTATTACAGTTTGAAATGCAAAATGAAAGGATTAACATGCTAATTGGCATGTTTTAATTCAGAGCTTGTTTTATTTGCAATTTCTGTATTTAAAATATGAAGACCAGGCCCAATGGCTGAAGATAAAAGAGCTTTGCCTAATTAAAGACATTGTTTAAGTGATTTTCATAGTACCTCAATGAAGCTGTATCACATGCTAATACATTGCATTGTTACTGCACTATAGCTAGGGAATAGATCAGAACCTGTATCACGCTTCCTGGTAGTGCCCATGTAGCTCGCTCCTGTGAGGGAGGCCTCTTTTGTTCTCATACTCCAACTCTTGAATGTCATACTAGTGGAAGTATTAGGCTACTTCTTCCTTATTAGTACAATTTTCAGTCATCCCATCTGTTCTGTTCTTCCTCTTTTCCATACCATCTCATCTGATGGCAATCCTGCTTTAGCAGGGGAGTTGGACTAGATGATCTCTAGAGGTCCCTTCCAACTCTGAAAATTCTGTGATTCTGGGATTTTGCGATGCTGTAATCCAACATCTATCATCTTTTCCTCCATAAGTATTTCCTGAATGATTTTGCCTTGTTTCTCATTCTTCTTGTCCTAAGAATTTTCCACCCTCCTGGTTGAAAACACCCATTTCAAGTGATTACCTTTCTTAATATTTGCTCCTTTTGCAACTTTTTTTAATCTGAAACATTGATCCAGCTCTCCCATTCAAATGGATTTTTCAGCTTCATTTCTCCATTAGTGTATTTACAGCTTAATGTAAAGATATCCAAGCCTTAAGCTGACAAAGCTCAGGTAAATACTGCAAGCTAGTTACAGTAACAAAAATCTTAAAATGTGTTCTTAAAGCTGCCTGAGAAATAGTAAACTAGCTCACAGCATGCTTGTTATTGCATTGGACTGTAAGTCACACATAATCCAATTAGTTTGACACTATCTTATTTACAAGTTACTTCACGTCTATGGTGGCTATAGAAAGATTTGCCCAAGTTTTGCCTTTTTGACCTTTCCCAGCTCCTGCTTCCTTCTCATCATTATAATGCCTGGTTCTTAAAATACTGTCCAAGCGATGTAGTTTTGACTTCTGTTATTTGCATATTTGTGTTACATTCCTTTGGCTTTTTACGAAAATATAATTTTCTGATGCCACAGAGTCTGCTGATATGGTTAAGAGAAAACAGATTCAAAGGAGGTAAAACAAATATCTTCACATCACCATTTAATTGTCTCAGGTCATTCCTAAAATAAAGTTTGTTTTATTATTTGAAATTAATTTGTCTCATTTCAGTAAAAAGAATTAGTTTTTATTTCCTTTTCCCAGTGTGGCTAAGAAGGAACAGATATATGAATTTGCCCTTCAGGTAAGACTGAATAAATCTTGAAGTTAATTCAGAAGTTGAGTGGGTACTTATGAAATAGGATATAATTCATTCTATTGAAATTTGTAGTTTTATTTTGTATTCTCCTTGAACAAAAAATAATTTCTTCTCTTGTAAAACAGTCTGACATGATCAATCCATGGGCTTTTTATGGTATCCAATTTAAAGCAGTCCCCTTCTCTGCATTGACAATGACTTACTGATGATTTAAGCTGGAACAAGAGGTTTCTCAGCAACCTTCTTGAATATTGTACCTTTTTCCACTGGAGAGGGTTTTCAGTGTTGGCTGGTCCCTCGTGGAACAGGCAGTTGTTTATTTGGGTACAGATATCTGGCTGGCACTTGGACATATTTGTGATGGTACTGGCTGCATCTGGAAAAAATACAATACAAAACTGCCTTTCACCACATTTCTGTTGGTTGTGGAAACCATGCTGTTTCTTAACTTCAGTCTTAAGCGAGGCCGACAGGAAAGACCCATGCAGAAAACAGAGACATCTTAGGAAGTGAACCAATTATCCTCTATCAGTCTATGAGTCTTGCTGAAAAGCGTAGTTGAAAGTGCTGCAATGTTTCAGTGTCCACTCCTGATAATATGTCTCCACAATTTCTCTGCTCTTCTGATATGACTGTTTTCAGGAAAGTGTTTTGAATCCTGTAGGAGTTCTGTATTTTCTTTTAAGATACATCACAATTAAGAGAGATCATCTCTTGAGAGCACACGCCATATTTTCCGATACTTCATCCAATGCTAAAATTTTCTCTTTTACAAGTTGTGAGCTAGAAATATTTGCTGTAAGCATGAATAGCAAATATTTTTGTCACCACATTTCTCCAATTGAAATTTTATGGATGTGATAAGACCTTCAAGAGGGTAAAGAACATTCGTAGTTTGTTGTTTCTCCTCTTCATATTGGTGTGCTGCTCCTTCTGTGCCTGTTATATATCTCACGTCGTGCTGAGGAGCACTGATCACTGATATACCAGAAGAAAGAGAGGAAGAAACAAATGTGGGAAGGAACTGCAGAGTTTTTATCAGCCTCTGAAAGAGACTGTAGATATTTATTTTTTATATAATTTTGAAGGTAAAAAATTAAAATGAAAGTCAAATTTCTGTTAAAAATAATGTAATTTGTTTTTATGTGGGGCTGGTCACTGGTATTGTACATGTAAGAAAAAAATGATGGTATTGCTTATGAAAGCTGCTGAGATGAAAATCTTGGAAAATTAAGTTTTTTTCTTTGCAGTACTTGTTTCACACTGATATTGCTAATGTGAAAAACAAACATTTACATTATGAATCACACAAAGTATCAAAATGATATATTAACAAAAGGAATGCCTTCCACAGAAAGTGTACTTTATCCAAAAAGCGACCTTACAAGGTTATCTCTTATATGTAGCTTGTTTGGTTTTGTCTGAATGACAAAAACCAATGTGTAATACTCGACTCTCAAATGCATCTTGGGAAATCTGAGAGGGTTCCTTTATTACATTTGCCACATCAAAAAGCCAACTAAGCTCCCAAAGGGACACATTCTTCTTGGCTGAACTTGTGGAGCTCATTGGAACCAGGTGTCACAAAACCCTGACAAAAGGCAGAATTTGAAAATAGCAGAACTAGTACATGAAGCCAGTGGGACAATATGTCCTGCTGGATATTTGTCCCAGTTCAATGATGCACAAGTCAGAACATCTTTGTTTTGGAGATATTAGGTGTGACTGCTCAGAGTAATTATTTAATGTAACAGGGTATGCAATAAGAATGTGATAGGACATGTAATGAGAAGGAAA
>NW_009647052.1:728351-763771 GCF_000708025.1 Charadrius vociferus
AGTGTCGTAAAATCAAATTTCTTTGAGCCTTGCTATACTTACCATTTCTATTTTAATGGTCTTAGGCTATTTCATCTGAGCTTGTGTTAGGCTTTGTCTCAGCCTAAGAGATTGTGGTTCTGTAATCTCAGACACCTGAAAATTTCATTTGAATAAAAATCCAATAAAGTAACATAATCCTTGCAAAAATGTGAAAGGAGAAGGCCAACCAGACAAGCAAGCCATTTAGCCCTGCTAGAAAACTAACAAAACTTGCTCAAAGCAATCAGCAAAACAATGTGAAACCTGGTTTCAGAACACAAGCGACCCAAAGAGAAGCACTGTGGAAATTCAGGAGCGCAATGGGTTTGCAAGTAGTTGATTAACACAAGTCATAAAGAAATTCAGGTTAAGTCCATAGCAGCAATGCTTTGTTACTTGAAGGGCCATATCTGAGACAAAGACAAGAAAAAGCGTATGTAGACAAGGATGTGGGAAACATCAGAAGCAAAAGGTAGAAATAGCTCCATCTGATCACTCTCAGCAGGATCTGGTTTCCAGCATCTTTTGTGTGGCATAAGCAGATTTCTGGTTAGAGCTAAAAACACACTGGTAACAAAATTTATGAAACAGATCTTGGAAAGACATTATGCCCACTTCAACATCTTTTTAGATTAATAATTTCTGTAGAGTTAAATAGGAACTACATAGGTACATTATGTCAGAAGTCTAATGTGATTTTGAGGAGATGCAATTGTGCTTAGACAAGCAAGAAGCGTGGTAAGTATGTGTGACAAAACCAATAAAATTATTTTTTTTTCCTCCTAAATGTTTGTAACCTTGTAATTTTTGATTGGTAAATTGATGAATGCCTCAAGAAACTAGGCTCAATTCTTCCAACAGCAGACTGTAAATACTATGAAGTCTATTACCTCAAGCGCTTCTTCTCATCTAGGACCTTTTACTCCTAAGTGCAAGGCTTCCTGAATTAAGATTGGAACTGAGATTTTTGACTGGAATCACAGAGCCAAACTACCAAAATACTGAACCCAGGAAAGCCCAGAGGGGTCAGTTGATGCAATTCATGTGATACCAAAAGACACAGACTGAGATTTCAACCAGAAACTTTCATAAGTATTCTGGTGATAAAAGACCAGGAATTACCTCTTAGAAAGGACTTTATCTTGTTATATCAACAGGTGGATCTTTAATAAATTCCATATTTAATAAAAAACAAACATCTGAATGTAAGAATCACCAGTGTTTCCATGAGATTCTCTCTCTGTAGAAGAATGAAAGCTAAGGAAGACAGCCTCCTGCATTCCTGAAGGGTTACATGTGATCTTGCTAATTCAAGAAAGCTGAAAAACTGGCTGCTGAATGTCTAAAAAGGGCAGAATGGATTTTTGTCAGAGGCAACACTTCCTTTTCTTTATATGGTCATTTATATTTACTTTGTACTGATATTTCATCCTGTCGTATGTTCTTCGTTAATGGAAGTCTTGACTTGAGTTTTGTCACCACAACCTTTTCAGAACTCTAAGATCTGGTGTTCAGTGGCCACAAGGGGACAGTTAAGCAGGAGGTAAGAAGCTTTGGAAAAAGGAAATAAAGTGAATCTTTTCATCACACTAGCCACAGTATGTCTGCAATAGCCTGAGTTTTCAGTTCCTACACTGTTTGCCATCCTAGCAACTGGAAAAATATTTTTACTTACAAAGTGAGTATGTTTGTGCTGGAAGGCAACTGGGATCCAGTGATGTAGAGCCAAAAATGCCATCTTACGGAGCAAAAATTTAGAGCAAAGTCACAATTTAATGTAAATGTATATGCGGGACTGTATTTTACAAAAGTAGAGGCATCTCTTAAACCCCAGGAACTCCAGACTATGCTCTTTTTTGAAGGCCAACCAAAATTAGTGATGTTTGTTTCATTCCTCTTGTTATACATTCACCATATTCCTGCACCTGCTGCAGTAGGAATAAGGACTGAGAAAGCATAGGTAGAAGGTGACCTTAGCCCGTGGCTTCATCAGCCTATGGAAGGGATTAGGTGGTCCAGCTACCTGCAATAACATGGGTTGTGACTTAGTAACAAAGGGAATCTGTTCAACATTGTGTTCTTTAAATGCCATAAAAAAGAAACTGGGACTAATATAATGACTAATTCCTTCATTTCAAAACAAACAAAAAGTTAGTCTCTCCACATCTTCAGATTTTACTTTCTATGAGTAAACTGCACATAGAATTGGGCAAATGGCTAAATATGCCACAGAAGAAGTTGGGCAAACAATAAAATATAAACTTTGGAAAGAATAAATCTTATTACCTCATTAAATGTGTTAATGAGTAATTCTAAATTGTGGTATATATCAAAATTAGGACTATATTAAACAGAGTATAAAAGAAATAAACTATAAGCCAATTTTTTGAAAACATGAACGATGTCAAGAAGAGTATGTGCAACTTTGGACTTCACTGTAATTTTTCTGTAAACACGGTTCCTTATGCAGATTACATAGTTTAACATCTGGAAATTTTTGTATGTAAGTTTCATGTGTAACTATCTCTTTTAATAAAAATTTTGACCCATCATTTACCATCTAATGAATGACAATGAAGTAGCTTAGAATTAGGTTAAAGCATAAAGTTATCCTTGTGGCACATTCCCGGTAATGTTCATTCCATGCATTTGGGATGTGATGTTGACTCAAGTCCATGGTATGATCTGGACCAGAGAGTCACAGCAAAACACCAAGTGATACTTCTATTTCTTCAGTGAGAAATCTGGAACTGGATATAGTTTCTCAGACTCACTGAAAAAATGCTAGGCAACTCCCATGACTAACTAGGTTATCACAAATAGCCTCATCCAAGTATGGAAAATTAGCTGATCCTTTTTTTCCTCAGAGACCAAATGGATGGCCGTACAAAACACTCTGATCTGCCAGATGAGTCAAGTTGTTATTGGCTGTGTCCCTGGGTAAAATGAAACTAAAAATGCCCTAGAAAGAGAAAAAATCCACATTTTTTCTTTTGCTTTTTGTTTGCTTTATGCTCCTTATCTAATAATAGTAGCTGTTTTCCTATTTTCAGTGTTCTTATGACAGATGTAAGAAAATCTTACCTTTATGTTTTTTCCCACTTCAAACAAATGTAGATGCATGGGTAGGAAGAAAAATCTATGAATTGTCTTTAAGATGCTTTAAATAGAAAGAACAATTAATTTTCAGCATTTATTTCAACAAAAAAAAGAGATTAATTAGGTGGCAATGTAGTGTAGTGCATTTATGAGTTTATCTGTAAAGACAACATCAAATGCTTGTGTCATCATTAGTTTGGGGATCTGCAAAAGCTCATCATCAGATTCAAAGTTCAGATGGAGAAATGGATATCAGCTGACATCTTGTGAAATTGGGCAGCATTTGGAACAAGGATTTGAATTTAGAATCATTGAACACTTCTCAGTTTATCAGTCTTGATAAATTATTTTTGCACAAACAAGCAACAAACCAGATTGTATAATCTTTGCACAAAGGGAATCAAGGTGGAAGAGTGAACAAATACAAAGCTTTTACATGGACAGGGGAAAAATATGACTTGTCACTTATACTGTGAATGCCATTTTCATTCACAGCAGTGATTCATGTTTGACTGCTTTTGAAAGAAATTATAGAAAAAATAGAATGGTACTTCTATGGCTTGAACCATGTGATATAGATCACTTTCTGAGTCCAACAGAGAACTTGCTATGGCCTGTCTCTTAAACACTTCTCCTGAGATGTTAGTTTCGCTTTTCACTTTGAGATGTTCTCAGGTGCCTGACTAGCTCACAAATGTTTAGGAAAAGGGAATGACCAAGAGAATCTATATCTCATTGTGTAAATACATAGAAATCAAAGGAGCATCTAAGATCAACTGATAGCTTCCCTGTATTTTACAGACTGTCAAATTACTGTCAGTCTGAAAGTGATCACTTATTCAAAATTTTCTGTAGTACAGACTTTAATATGTGGGGCAATGGAGTGAAGAAGAAGAGATCAAAGCACATATTGCCACCTTGCCTTGTACTGGGTTTGCATGGCAAGGTTCGGTAGCGGGGAGGCTACAGAGGTGGCTTCTGTGAGAAGCTGCTAGAAGCTTCCCCCATGTCTGACAGAGCCAATGCTCCAAGATAGACCTGCAGCTGGCCAAGACTAAGCCTGTCAGGGGTGGTGGTAGCACCTCTGTGATAATGTATTTAAGAAGAGAACAAAAAAAACAAAGTGTGCGACAGCAACCAGGAGAGAGAAGTGAGAGAATTACCTCTGCAGACACCAAGGTCAGTGAAGGAGGAGGGGGAGGAGGTGCTCCGGGTACCAGAGCAGAGATTCCCCTGTAGCCCACGGTGAAGAACATGGTGAGGCCCGCTGTCCACCTGCAGCCCATGGAACTTAACGGTGGAGCAGATATCCACCTGTGCAACCCCATGGCAGAGCAGGTGGATGCTTGAAGGAGGCTGTGACTCTGTGGGAAGCCCGTGCTAGAGCAGTTTGTGAAGAACTGCAGCCTGTGGGAAGGACTTATGTTGGAAAAGTTCATGGAGAACTGTCTTCAGTGGGAGAGACCCCAGCTGGAGCAGGGGAAGAGTGTGAGGAGCCCTCCCACTAAGGAGGAAGGAGCAGCCGAAGTAATGTGTGATGAACTGACCACAATCTCCATTCCCCATTCCCCATCCCCTGCACCGCTGTGGGGAGGAGGTAGAGAAATCATGAATGAAGCTGAGCCCAGGAAGAAGGCAGGGGTGGGAGGAGGTGTTTTAAGATTTGGGGTTTTTTCCTCATTACCCTACTCTGGCTTCTAATTGGCAATAAATTAAAGTAATTTCCCCAAGTCAAGTCTGTTTTACCCATGATGGTAATTGCTGAGTGATCTCTCCCTGTCCAGTTCTGCGTCCAGTTCTGGGCTCCCCAGTTCAAGAAAGACAGGGAACTGCTGGAGAGGGTCCAGCAAAGGGCTATGAAGATGATTAGGGGATTAGAACATTTCTCATATGAGGAAAGGCTGAGGGACTTGGGTCTCTTTAGTCTAGAGAAAAGAAGATTGAGGGGGGATCTTATTAACACTTACAAATACTTAAAGGGAGGATGCCAAGGGGATGGGAGCAGTCTTTTTTCAGTGGTGCCCAGTGATAGGACGAGGGGTAACGGGCACAAGCTTAAACATAGGAAGTTCCATCTTAACATGAGGAGGGACTTCTTTACTTTGAGGGTAGTGGAGCACTGGAACAGGCTGCCCAGAGAGGTTGTGGAGTCTCCCACGCTGGAGACATTCAAAACCCGCCTGGACGCCGTCCTGTGCAACCTGTTGTAGGTGTCCTTTCCAGCCTCAGGGGAATTTATTCTCCCAGCACCGCACTAGGAGATCGGAATTCAGAAAAGGACCCGAGACTCAAAGTTTCCCAAGTTTTAAATAAATACCAGTCTACGCCGGGAAGTAAACCTTCTCCTCTTAATTTTCATGTCATGCCCTTTGTACTAGCCTCTTGTTTGTTGGTCCACAGATAAAAAAAAAGAAGGTAATTTCTCTGGCTCTCACTCACTCTCTTGCTCTCTCATTCTCTCACTCTCTCTATCCTATTTAAGTCCAAAAAGAAGTAGATTTTTTAGTTAGGAACTGGGATCACCATGGATCACTAAAGCCAAAAATTCTCCTATTCGTGAATTCGGTGGGACAAAGATCACTCTCTAAAACCACTGTTGTTAGCAGTAAGCAGAAAGACTTTATGATGTGTGTGTTGGCATTGGGACTGTTACTGAAATAGGTTTTCAGATTCTCCACCTGAAATATGATATGAAGAATCCAGCTTTCATGCAGTCATGCACCATTAGCTATGTTTAACAAATGCTTTAAACTCTCAGACTGAAGCAATAATTTTGATTATGACTATAGTGATATAAACCAGGCCTGAAATACAACAGCATGATTCCCTGGAGAGCAAAATGAGTGTTAGAAATGAAAACCCATGTTCGGTGAGGTGTTCCAGTACAAGTGTGGAGGGCCTTTTGTGAATGAGATTCACCACATGTCACTTTTCACACGTGTTTGGATAGGGTTGTGTGTACCAGGGAGGCATCTGGAAGAAGAATAATCCAGGCATTTGTTTTAGGATAGCCTGTGTGAGAAGCTAGCAATGTTAGTGCCTAAGTGGGAGCAGTTGGTAATTCTCTGTTGAAATGCCATGTAGCCTACATGCTGCTGGCTCTTATTCAATGGTGCAGATGATTTGTTTTCTGAATATCACTAAAAGTATTCTGCTTGCATTAAGTCATGTGCAGTTTTCCTTTAAGGCAGTAAAAAGTGTCTTTGACTTATGGCTGTATTTAAACTACACAGACAAATACAGCCAATTAAACTAAACACACAAAACTGTTTTGACAAATAACTTGCAAATTGTGGTTTTAATTTGTGTTAATGGATGTGAATGTGAGCCCCTTATCCCACTTAAGTAGATACAGTAACGTGGAAGCTGATTAGTCAATGTAGTCTGACAAACAATATCCATACAGTTAATTCTGGCATGTAGTTCTCATTGACCAATTCTTATGAATAGTGTGGTGGGATTTTAAACTGATCACGGGGAAACAGGAATTAATCAAATCACAAGGCTTGTTCAGTTCGTAACCTGAACTGGTCTTGACTCATCAGATGGAAAAACTGAGTAAAAGTTAAGGTGACTCCAGTTTTCCTTCAAAATAAATGTAACACAGACTTTCAAAACTTGGAAAAAAAGGTAGGAAGAAGTATAATTCAGTTTTCAATTTCAAGGCATTTTTGTCTGGCCTGACAGAAAAAAAGAAAGTTTCTGGAAAGGTCACATGACTTCCTAGGTTTTAGTGATTTCAAACCCCAAATATTCTGAATCAACTTGAAAAATCTTCTCAAAGGAAAACTTAATGGCAGTTTGTGTTCCCCCTCTTCCTGGGCTAGACAAACCATGTTATCACTTAATTAAAAGCACCCAAGTTTCAAACTTCTGCAGTGTGCAGTCCTATTTTTTTTTTCAGTCCAGCATTACTTGCAGGCCATCTGGCAAGTAACATCCTGATTTGATGCTATCATTGCATTAACGGACACCTTTAATGAGGCTGAGTATTGCTTGAATTTCCATTTATAACTGGAGTCACAGTTGTTTAAGCAGCACCAGACCACACACATACTAATTTAGAGGATAGGGATCACAGGTCTTTGATGGAAGTCTTCTGTTCACATAATTTCCCCAAAATCTCATTTGTGTACCCTTTTTCACCTGAACCCCATGAGACAATGATGGGATATTCTGTCAGAATCTGAGAAGATAATCCACCCTATTTCTGTCCCAAGTGAAGTCACATGAAGACAACAGGATGGTGAGACTACATCAGGAGAAAAAGACAAAGTATGGAAAGGTGGAGGAGGGTAAGGGCAGACAGCAAGGAGAGGCACTGATGGAAAGGCAAAAATAAAGGGGAGATTGAATTCAGCACTGAGTCATATGATCCTAAAAAGAATAATTATTCATGAGGGAGAGCTTGCCAGGTGGAAACTGGAGACTAGAACAATAGAGATTGCTTGACCAGGGCCAAATGGAAGTGAGTAGTATCCTTACTGGGAGAATATTCACTGAAACGAGCTGGTAAGTGTGATTTGTAATACTGCCAGTGAGCTCATGCCTTCTCAGAACTACTAGAGGTCCTAGAATTCCTTGTGTATTTTCCCCAGTGCATATCTTGCAGTTTATCTAAACTGGCATATAAGTGTAACCCTTCTTGTTAGCTTGCTAGCGTCTGCAAATATCAGCTTCATGTTTGTTATAATCTGCATGATTATCATGTCCCTCTTTATTTTCCCTTTTTCAGTAGAGTTTTGGCAAGAGTAAACATGTAATTTTAGTAATCCAAAAAGAAAATTGTTCAAAGCAGGGAGAATTATATTACACCTGGGGAGAAAGAAACCTAATCTTCAATTTTCACCAGCTCGCCAAAGTTCATGGTACAGAATTGGATTCAGATGGTAGAATCTACTTGAAGCATATACGAAAGTGCTGTTCAAGAGAACTCTGAAAGGTGATAACAGGGTGCTTTTTTTAGTAAGAATTGATTAGGTGGAAATGTGTATGTATAGTCAAACATTTGGCTTCATTTAGTACTGAACTGACGGCAATTACACGGCACTAGAGTCTGAGTTACAGTCTTGTTAACTAAATGTAAAACTACTTTTTTCTCACAGAAAAATAATAATTTTCAGGGTAAGTTTCATTTAAATGGCAGCATATGCAAATAAAATTCAAATAGACAAGACATCAAAAAGCAAAAGAAAATTTTTGTATTAATCCACTATAAAGTACACATACTTTATTGTCATATTTTCAATAGAATATCCTTGAAGAATCAGTTACTAATCATCTGTTACTCACACAAAACCTCTAACCATATAAAATTTCAATTTCCTAAATACATTTCTAGAACCTGAAAGTCAGTACAGTTTATGCAGCTATTTCCTGTAAATTAAACAATATGCATGGAATGTGTATGTTGAGACAGAGTAGTTAGAAGTGGTGGATCTAATTAATTTCCACAGTATCTCCATTCTATGCAAGAGTCACGGCTAGAATTAAGAATTTGGAAAAAAAAAATATTAGAAAGTTAAGAAATTTAAAATAGGAGATTTATTTTAATGTGATTAATCATGTTGTTCATAGTATATTTTGCAAGAAAAGCAGGTTATTATACTTGCATTCATTATGAAAATTAAATCTAAAATATTTCCTTTCCTTAACTGCATCACATAAGCAGATCAAAAGGCATGAAATTTTCATTAGGACTGGAAAATGAGTAAGACTCAAGAATAAATATTTAGATTATAATTATCTGATAAATATGTCCAATGTGTCAGCTATGTACTATTTGTAGAGTGTCATGAACGGTGAGGTAAGTAATGATCTATGCCTTTAAAATAGGTGAGGGAGTTAAATCTAAGATAGTTTCCTGCTTAGCTGAAATGAGATTAGTACATACTTTAAGAGAGTCTTAATCAGATCCTGTTTACTTTACTTTTTCCTCTGTGGGTCCCCACTCCTGCCATCAGTCTAGTACAAGACAGGCTATGGTGGCATGTCTTATATTCAGACTGTCACCAGAAGCGATCTGCCTATGGAATTAAATACTGGAAACACTGCAGAGAGTGAGACTGGTGAATAAAGTTAACCCAAATTCCTCCTTGCGTGACCTAAAACAGATGCAAAGTTGAATCCCAAAGAAAAAAATATTTGAGGAAGGCCATAGAAAACAAATTCTAGACAGGTTACTTGAGACTTTTGATTTCAGGATGTGGGAAAAATAACTCCATAGAAAGACATTCTTAGATGAAACTTCTGAGGAATAGGTAACCTCTATACAGTTCATAAGAGAACACTGTATTCATTGATGGCATTGGCAAGTTGAGGGAATGGTTCTTCATATGATTAAGCTCAAAATAGCTACAAGAAAAATGACTAAATACAGGCAATTTGACTTTGGAAAAACTATTAGCTAGGGCATATGTGACCTCTGAAGGGCAGATGAAAGTCGCACGTGGTAAAACAAAGAGGTGTGATCAAAATCTAGGTCGATGTGCATTGGGAGGTTGAACGCAACAGCAAAAGAAAAAACATACATAGCTTTAGAAGGGAGGTATGTAGCAAAGGCTTGGGCACATCAGATTAACATTTATTGGAAAGGTAATGTGCCTGGGAGAAGGCAGAATAAGTGCAGAGCAGAAAAGTAGAGTGCAACTGAGAAACACCTGCTGGGAGAGCAGATTGGTGTATTCTTTTCAAATGTAATACAGAATAAGGAGGAAAGAAATGTAGCCACTTTATTTTAATACATCTAGAAATGTTCATGAAAGTCAGAACCGGTATTAAGATGTAAGAGTATGAAACAAAACAGGGGAAGCACATTGTTCATGCCATAACTTTAGCAGTACTAGTGTTAATGACAGAGTGTTCAGACTGTAGATGGAATTTCTTTCACACATTGCAAAAATGTAATGGCTACTAAAAGGACATTTGCTATTGCACAGAAACCACAGAAATAAACATAGCAGCAGTCTAGAGATAAAAATCCTTGAAATCATTCATCTTGGTCAAAATAGCTCGTGAGTAGCATAAAAAAAGGGCAAGTCACAGTTAGGGAAAATAGATATATTTTACAAAGTCCGTATTTGATGTTTTTTTAAGATACTGAGTATAGGATTTATCTTATTGTAGTTTAAAGACCTTTCATTTATTTATTCCTAGATCTGAGTGTCTTTAGAATGAAACCAAAAAAAATAGTCAATTCTATGCCATAATTCATTCAATTTAGTTTAGAAGTCTATTTTTACAATCAGAATCACTTAGTAGATGCACATATTTTTCTCCATTATGTAGAATGACAGTCCATAAAACTAGTTTGAATGTAGCCATCTAAACCTGACTGCAACAAATCTTGCCAGACTTTCCACCCAGGTATGTCAAAAAAATCATGTGTTCTGCAACTTCAATAAGGCCATGCTGAGTGGGGAGGGAAAACTACAAAGTTGGAAGAGCACTTGGATTACCCTTCCATGCACAACAGAAAACCAAACGTAGGTATTATGTGGTGATACAGAGGCATACAAGTAGGAACACTGCAGCTTCCCCACAGCGCTATCCTCACTTAAACTGTCTGCAGCAAAAGTATTACGTATATTAGGTTTTGTAACCTTTGGAAGCACAGTCAGCATTAAAGACTTCTTTTTTTCCCCTCATCACTCTTTTCTCTCGGTTGCTGTCTTCTTTTCATCCTTACATTACCACTGATGCATCTTTGGCCTTTTCTTCCTGCTAACACATCTCACATTTCTATCCTTGGAAGCCACTGTTAGTCTTAAGGTGTAGCAAGTACATAGATGCAGTGGTCAAAATCCTTTTTACATAGCAGTTTTCTTATAGGAACTTTTAATTTCTTGATGAGCGAACAGGCAACGTTTCCAGCTGGACAGGTTAAAAAATAAAATGAAAGAAGAAAGTGTCTGCCGGAGTCCACGTACACAGTAAAGCAGAAAGAAAGCATTTCCAAACACCTCATATTTTGTCTTCTGGGGGAACATTTTGGCCCATCATGCTAGAATAATTTAAACCCTGTGTGTTCCATTTGAAAATTAAAAAATACCTTGAAATGAAGGCTGAGAATCTGGGTTATAAACAGATGTAGAAATAACATACTGAAGATAATTCTAAATCTAAAGACCCATGCATAAACACACATGCAAGGTCGAAAAGTGTATTGGACCACTTTTTCCACCTTCCAAGGGACAGTATAAATTTGTCTTCTACACTGCATTCTACATTGTTGGAAATTCTTATTTTAAACTATTTATCCAAGATATAACTGTTGGGTTTATTTTTTTCCATCCATGACTCTCATTTTCTTTAACTTGTATTATTGCAGCTTTACTTCTTATATTTGGAGTCTTTAAAATTCAGCACAAAACTGTGTTCCAGTACCTTGCACAACCGCTCAGCCCCATCTTGTTCTCCTAGGGCTATTTACATTCCCTGTCATGGCTCTCAGCTCCACTTATTCACTACCAGTGTGAGGAAAGCTTTGCCCTCCTTGTCTTTCTACCTAATTGCACAACCATACACTACAAACTCCTTGGGTTGTTTATATGTTTGCTAAGCATACCGCCAGACAATAAAATGATAAGCTAATGAATCAGGTCTACCAAAGCCCTATTCACTAAAATGATCATTTTTATAAGTGGCAAGAAACACACATTTTGCCTGAAAATTGACTTATTTTGTGTCACAACAAAGCATAAAGTAGTTTTGCATTTTAAACCATTTAAGAGAAAATGACCTGTTGTTTTGCATTAATGTCCTGGTTTGAGGTAAAACAGAACTAATTTTCTGTTCAGTGATTTTACTTTGCAGCTCAGCCTCTTCTAACTAACTGAACTCTTTGAAATTAACAGTGTATTGTAGAGACACTGTTTGCTCTCAGAGTGATAAGACCTGATTATTTGTAATTTATGCCAAAGAATGGTAGGTGGAGATGTTCTTGCTTATACTTATTGCTATAACAGCCAAGGGCAGCTGACTTGGTTATTTGCCCAGTTGGAGGGTCGGAAGTGGAAAAGTGTAGAGGGGTCCCACCTGCGGGGAGGAGTGGACAGGACAGGTGACCCAAAACTGACCAACAGGGTATTCCACCCCATCTGCTCATGCTTAGTACAAAAGCTGATGGATCAAAGAGTCACCTCTCTTCAATGGCCAGCGTCTGAGGAGGACTCTGTTCGTCTGCCTTTGATCCCGATCTGTGCATTCCTGAATCACACAGAATCACAGAATTTTCAGAGTTGGAAGGGACCTCTAGAGATCATCTAGTCCAACTCCCCTGCTAAAGCAGGATTGCCCAGAGCACATTACTCAGGACTGCATCCAGGCGGGTCTTGAAAATCTCCAGAGAAGGGGACTCCACAACCTCCCTGGGCAGCCTGTGCCAGTGCTCTGTCACTCGAACTGTAAAGAAGTTTTTCCGTGTGTTGGAACGGAACTTCCATGTTTGTTTTTACACCACTGGGCATGTATCAGCTTACTGGGATATAAGCCAATACCCTGTCCCAGAATACAGGGTGCTACTGCTCTGGGCAGTATATCCATGGGCTGGGGTGAGTCTGAGATTACTGGAGACTAGACCTTGAAAACATAGAAATCTGCAAAAAATGAAAGCACTTTCTTTACCTAAATATATTCCTTTATTAGAAACAGTATTTGAACAGATTGGTGTAGCACAATCACACACTAATATTTTCCTCTGTAAAGAGCTGCATATCTTAACATATTTGGCTGGAAACTAAACTCAGTTTAACAAAGTATACTGAATAGGTCATAATCCTCCCTTACTATTTTCTAAAGTGTTACAGGATAATTTTACCTGAGCTTGTTTCAGTCTTAGGTAACTCAAATCAATTCGCTTTTTCTTTTATGTTTGATACTTAGAAAGGAACGGTCTGCCCTAATGTTTCCCTCTAACCTTCCTCGAGAAAGGAATTGCTATAGAGGTCTATACTATAAATTCATTTACCTCAGAGTTCTGAGTGAACTCTAAGAGAAATTCAAAACAGAAATATCTCTCTCAAATCTGATCAGTTAGTGGTTGGTTTATGGGGCTGAAAAGAAGACTTTACATCCCTGATAATTTTAATCTGTGCACTACAAACATGTTTGCTTTTGTTATCCTTATCAAAGTCTAACACTTATTGGTTCCCATTAACCTCTCAGCTACAGAGATTTCCAGTAGTAAGCAATCCTATAGATAAAATTACTGCCATGTAAAAGAGGAAATCACAGTTATGATTTGTAATTTCATGGGTTTTCAGTATAACAGAATGATCCCTTTGCTTACGTTATGAAGTAAAGTTAAAAGGAGAAAATGATGTGACCATTTTGTAATCGAGTATCTGTTACACAGCTTCGTACATGTTTCTTGTCATCACTTTACTTGTATGTACCTGCTACAGTTATTTTCTGTCTATTCAAGGACACTTAGAAAAGCAAATTTTCCAAGTAGAGTGGAGCCCATCCCTGCTGTGGTGTCTTTGGGGGAGGGGCTGATGGCCCGGGGGGGCTGACATGGGGTCCTGGGCTGTGGGCAAGGTGGGTACCACCCCAGGGAGCCAGGCAGTGCTGGCAGTGTCCTCAAGGCCATGGCATGTGCAATACACATCTCAAACCCTTCTCAGCAGTGGTAGATGGAACAATGACTACAGTTTGCATCTTGGGAATTTCAGGTTGGACATTATGAAAAACATTTTAACTGGAAGTGTAGTGCCTCACTAGAACAGATTGCTCAGGCAGGTGGTGAAGTCCCTCCTTGGACCCTCACAGTACTCAGCTAGTCAAAGCTACTGCTGATCCCACCTCACGCAGATAGTAGTCTTAGAGGTTAGACAAGATGATGTCCAGAAGTCCATTCCAGCCAACATTTCTATGATTCTGTAATTCACTCCTTCTCCAGTAACAGTCCCTGAAGGATAAGAAATTGTCCACTAAGAAATTGTCCCTGAAGAAGACCACAAAATGTGCATGTGAGAGTATGCAAAGAAGGATGTGTTTAGATAAATAAGCCTATTATTCTGAAACACTACAATTGGATATATATTGTATATCTGTGCAGGAAAATGGTCCTGTACAGTGAATTAAAAAGAAATTGGTTATTGGTGATCCCCTGTCCACTGTTGTACCTCTGTGCCCTTGTGTCTGAGTGGAGATGAACCTTTTATCACATAACCTAACACAGAATTCTGGAGTTTATTCATTGCAATCAATATTAATATAGATAGAAGAAGTTTGTAAAGTGTGAGAACTAATATTTCACTTACTCTACTGAAAATGTACTTCAGAAAAGAAGTTTCCCTATAATGTAAATTAGTTTAGTGTTGAATACAGTATTGTGCTGTGTCAAGGTTTATGAATCTATAAATACAAAAAGAGAGCATGAAGTCTCTGAAGTATAATTTAACTAAAATTGATGACTCATGTCCTCTGCTGTCTTAGAAAAAGATATTTAATGAGAGTTTTTATAAAACATGAAAGAGAAAAGGAGGAATGCGGAACATAAAGAACAAAGATGGAGGCTGCTTGATATTGGTTTCTAGAATTAATTTTACAGAACCATTTAATTCAACATCTGTTACAAATGTTTAAAGCTACCATTCTTGGAAAAATTTGAGAGCCACTTTATTTTTCCACTCAGTTACCTGTTAATGGCTTGACATGATTTTAGTCAAAATACAACTCAATTAAAAGGGTATCTCCAGGACACAGACTGAAAGCACATCAGAGGGGAAAGGATATACTTATACTTCAACAATGAATAAACTGAAGCAATTACATTTCTGTTGTGCTAATAAGTTTTATCAAGCATACACCAGTTAAATTTAGTAGATTATAATCTGGGATCTGGAAGTTGGCCAAAGCCCATTTTATCCATAATGTTTAATAAAGACTTGGTAGCTTTTCTCCATTAAAAGCCTTTGTGTACTTTCATAAATTCAAACACATTTTTTGTATTTATTCATTTCCCAGTGAAGAACACAGCTCCTCTACAGAATTGTAGGCAGGTTTGAACTGTATTAAATTCTAAATTAGTAGTCTTTTACTGTCTGCTTTTATTAAGTCTGCAGAAGAGGAACAGTGCAAAACTTTGTTCACTTCCTTCTTCATGTTTTGTATATTTTTGTGCAGCAATTGTATTACCCTGTGTATGGGTATCTAATGGATTTTTTTAAAATCTGGAGGTTTTTGTTTTATTAATAGAAAATATTGCATCAAAATGCAGTTACTTGTTACCATCAATAAAGGAGCATGGGGTCAGAAAAAAATGTTGGTAGCATACTTAACTGTAGAGATTTAATCAAAATCCTTATAAAAGATTCAGCTAAATGATATAAAAGCTTAAAAGTATTTATTTAAAGAAAACCAGACAAAGCCACACAGTTGTGCTTGTAATATCATTTGTTATAATTGATGTCATTTCAGGACAGAAGAAAATCAAAGATGTTAATCAAATAATGAAAATGTAACCATGTTGTATGTGATGTAAGTAGAACTAAAGGAACTGGAAAATGGTGGACTATCATGACAGGAAACAAAAAACATGAATACTTTGTCACACATGTCATATGGAAGCCAGTAATAGAAAACAGCTCTCTCTTTTCATGTTGTGTGAGAAAGAAGAACAAAAAAGATTGAATATCTAATTATAATCACTGTTTAAAAAAGGTATAAGGAGGAGAAAACTCGAATCAGTCTTTACTGACAGTATGGAAAAAATTTATCTCAGGGTTTTTTATGCCTTTACAGACTATTTGGTCAGCTGAGGCATTTTCAAGAAATCTTGGTGTCTGAAAGATTCTCATTTGCCAAAACAAGTGTTCCTGAGAAAAGTGAGTGTCACCAAATTTCTCCATTAAAAACAGAAAAAGTTTAAAAGAGATCAATATTTTGACTGACCTTTTGATAAATTGTGCATCCTGGTTTCCTCATTTGAGGTAGCATTTTCTTCTAAAAGCAAGGTAATTATAGTAACAGATTAAATAAAGTAAATAATGTATAAAACTTTTGATTGCCCAAGTTGTTTTAAAAAGATTGCTTTTATTGTGAACATTGGTCAAGATTTTTATATTTCATCCTGATGCAACACAGTGAAATTCTATCAACAGTAAATAAGCATCTACTATTTTTGACATGAAAATGTTGGACTATAATTTTACATTTAAAAGATGCTTATTATTTATATTTCAGACTAAATTTCTTAATAGTCAGACATATGCATTTCCATTTTTAATCTGTTCTCTAAGAAGGCAAGTTGTATATCTCAAAACTTCATCACCCCATCTAATCATCTTGATCAAAGAAATGGGTTTTGTACTGCAGCCCCAGGGGATACACATTGATGTGCAGTGGGCCTTTTGCTGAGAAAATGAACCAGCAGGCTAAATATTTAATTCTGTTGACATTTAGCTTGACATCTGCAGCTGGAACAAACTGTCAGAAGGACGCATGAAAAGAAAGATGGTGTCACTAATAGGTAGGTTACAAAAGATAGGAACACGTTGTGATACATCACTATGGGAGATCAAATCTTGTTTGAGTATGAGTGGTAACGTAATTCATTAGCACACCATCCCAGATATACTAATTAACACTCGGAGCTGGGAGAGAACCCTGTGGCATTCATTTTGCACAGAAATGCTCATACAGCTTTACAAATGGAAGCCTGTAGCTCAAGTCTCACGTGTGAAGTTTGTGCAGGCCTGGTGACTATTCGCTGTGAATGGCCTTCGGGAACAGCCTCACACAGGGCTTTAGGAAGCCTGGGCCTGGGTGTGAAAGAAAAATGTGAGTGTGCCTGTTTAGCTGTACAGGAAAAAAACCCAACAGATTTAACAGCAGTATCACCCTGTTTTCTAATTGGAGGGGAAGAATAAGACAGAGGACTAAGAACATACCTGAAATACAGACATTTGCATATTAAACCTGGACTACCAATTTATTAGTAGGACAAAAGAGTGCTATGTTTTTTTCCAGTACCCTCTCTACTAGCTTTGCTTTCACCTTGTCCAGACAGAAGCTTGGATACTGTTCCCTTAATACTCATCTTTCAAAAGGAGTATGAAACCTCAAGCATCCTTCTGTATGGGTTAGGTTAAAAGACCAGTTATCAGTTGGGTACTTTTACATAGTTGTAGCTCTAGAGCCAGAACCTTTGTCCTTTGTGTCTTTTCATCCACGTAGAGTGTCAAGGATGACACATACAAACCCTTCAGGACCTTAGGCAAGACCACATTCTTGTGGTCTCTAATACCTTGATGGAGAATGTCTGGGGCTGCCTTTTTAAATGATGAAAAGTCTATTCTTTAACCAAATTTGGAAGTTATCATGGGTATTTCAGATAACAAATCTGTGTTTTATACTATGGTACTATGGTTCAACAAGCTCATTGTGTTGATGTCCTAGTCATTCTATCCACTTTTTACCATATATTTGTATAAATCAAAATGGAAAACATTTTTAACTGAGTATAGATTTGCCCATCCAGAAAATTTCCACCTGTTTCCACTGAATATACTTTCTCTTCTACTGAATATGTATTCATATCAGAGAATAAATGTATTTAGAACTTACCATTCTGGGAATTGCTTATCCCTAGTAAGGTTGTTTCTTCCCTCCGCCCCTCTATAATATAATATAAAGCCATTTTGTAAGGCACTGATGAATACATATACTAAAATATTTAATAATGTTCTTTGGTGTTAGATTATGAAGCAAAGAGAATTGAACTAGAATAAGAAAATTTACTTTCTGTATGCTGTTCATTTTGATTGAATTAACAGACCCTATAAAAGGTAATAAATATTTTTTTTTAATTACTAGCAAAGTTGAGCCAGAGTTGAATTTGACACACAGAGGATACAGTGATTTCAAGAAGATTATCCTTGTAAGAGAAAGGAATGTTATAATACTTCACACAAACCTGGAAGAAAACTGATTATTTTTCAGATCTTTCTGTTTGTCTGGGTTTAGAATTAGGAATTTCACATTCTAGGTTAAAATTAAGAAATCCTTATATTAAGTTTTTTAGGATCGGATATAATTCACCTACTCCAAAGTAGCCGAAGGGTAGTCATTTCCATCCACATTATTCTAAACTCCCTTTGCAGGCAATGTTTAATTAATTCACGTTGCGCTAAGGTGAAATGAATAACCCTTTGAAATGTTTTCTCTCTTGATTAGCAAAACAGC
The DNA here is from genome assembly GCF_000708025.1 of Charadrius vociferus. Taxonomy (NCBI): domain Eukaryota; kingdom Metazoa; phylum Chordata; class Aves; order Charadriiformes; family Charadriidae; genus Charadrius; species Charadrius vociferus. The sequence continues at coordinate 746,661 of NW_009647052.1, forward strand.
CAGATAACTACTTCAGACTTAGACAAATAACTTCTAGATGGCAACCTCTATAGGAATGTAACCCTCTTTACTTTAAGATGCTTTAGGATCTATAAAAGCAAGTCATATATTTCCCCAAATATGTAGATGCTTTTTTAAAGATGTACTGGGCATAGATGCATTCATTAAAGTCATTGCTTTTCCTGTTCCAGCTAACAAAGATGAGCAGAGCAGTTATCATGCATGTCTCTGGATTTAGCTGGAAATTTCATCCTGGCACTGAAAAAACTGCTCCACCCAAGGTCTACTTGAAACTTCTCTGAAACCTTACGATTTTTTTTGCATTAGTAGTTTATGAAGAACAAGTCCGCCTACATCTGTTTTAGAGTGTCCGAGTAATTTTTGTAGACTCCTAAAGTGCTTCAGGGATGCATTCAGACAATTGCACTTACATTCTAGTCTAGTCAGATTTCAGCCTCCTCTTCCGTAAAACCCAACTAAGTCACCTCCATTAAATTATTGCCACAAGTCGTGATATACAACAGCCAATCAAATTACCAATCAGTCTGTGCTTTTGTGGCGAGTTAATCTTGACTGGATGCCAGGTGCCAACCAAGTCCACAGCTCCTGCCAGGAGCCTGCTCCGGCACGGACTTTCCACAAGCTGTGGCTTCCTTCAGGGCATATCCACCTACTGCAGCGTGGGGTCCTTCACACACTAACGTGTGAGTATCTGCCTCATTGTTGTCCTCCACGGGCTGCATGGAGACAACCTGCTTCACCATGGTCTTCACCATTGGCTGCAGGAAAATCTCTGCTTAGGTGTCTGGACAACCTCTTCCGCCTCCTTCTTCCCTTCCCACCTCCTCTCCCTCGACCTATGTGTCTACAGGACTGTTTCTCTCACATTCTCTCACTCTTCTGTCTAGCACATCCGCACAGCTTTTTTTACCCTTTCTTAAATATGTTATCACAGCGGGGCCACCGCTGTCGCTGATGAGCTCAGCTTTGGCCAGAGGTGGGTCCATCTTCGAGCTGGCTGAAAAGGGCTCTGTCTGACATGAGGGAAGCTCCTAGTCTCTTGTCACAGAGGCCACCCCTGCAGCTCTCTGCTACCAAAACCTTGCCACATAAACCCAATACAGCTTTTCAGGCTAGATCCCCATAAGCTCAGGAATATCAGGGTCCAGGGACAGAGTCACTCAGCTTTCATCTAAACTATGATTCACAAGTAATTCACAGGTAAAACACTTGCTAAAACCTGATGTTATAAACCAGGCTCCTATGATTGCTAAATCAATAGAAAAGCAGACAACTCTGTGCAAAACTAATCCAGTGTAATGACCTGGTTTCATCCGGAAGTATGATATTTGGTTACCTATATTTCATTGCACAAACCTGTACTTTTCACTACTGATATAAAAGATGAATGTCATTGAGCAGAGATTCATGACAAGTTCCACAGAAGTATTACGCCTACATGAAATTGGCACTGAATGCCCTGGCAAGCTGAGCTAAGGATATCATAAAGCTACAGTAATGCCCTCCAACTAATTTTCAGCTTTTTGCCCAGTTCATAGACATACTCTAAGCTGTAGGTAGATAACTAAGAGAAAGAGCTGGAGAGCATTCTATCTCATTGAGTCAAGATTTGCGATAGGCTTTACATCCTTGCTTCCTTTTCTCCTAAGCTGGTATATAACACATCTATTCAGGCCTTAACATGAGCTTTACATATTTTCCTGACACTGCCTGAAGTAATCTCACTTATATTACCGGTGAATCAAAAAGAACCGGTTCATTTTATTTTCTGCTCTCATCTACCTGGACATTAAGTTACTTGCATTCTTTTGTTTTATTTCACGTATTAATATCACCTGAAATCCATGTTTTTCATCTTTATGTGCATGGGAAAGGCTATAAGGAAATTCTAATTCTTTTGTGTTAGTGGAATTACATCTACCTTCACTTTGAGTACAATTCTGCTGGCCATGCGGGAGTAAGTCATTGACCTCTCAAATATATAATTTATTTTCCATAGCAGTTTGACATTTACAAGTTTCTCTTTATCCATTTCTTCCAATGTTAAGGAAAGGACAGGGAAGAGAATGTTTAAAATGAAAAGCAGTGGCTAACCTTAAAAGAACAGCTTAAATATTTTAGCTTTTTCAGATGAAGTATTGTTTTTGTAACTGGCTAGGTTAAGAGGAAGAGTAGTAGAAGCATCAAAATATGAAGAGAAAGCAAATTCTGGGTGAAGTCCACTGCTTGGGTGGAGGCAGAATGAACAGGTTTTGTAAGTGGTGTGCAGAGCTTGTAAATTAAAATTGCAAATTTACACTGAAATACCATGCGTGAGAGGGAAGTTGATTTTTCACTCCTTCATTCTTGTGAGAAGAGACTAAAAAGCAGAGACTTGCCTTGCTACTTGACTTGTAACAACATGCAAATTGCAAGACTTATGCCAGTTTAGTAGTGTCTAAAATCACCAGCTTTTCCACTCCCTTAAGGCCGCTCTGCACTCGTCTTTCCAAGGAAGGGTGGGACAGAGGTGGGGACAAACAGATACAATTTTTATTCCCATTGCATCAAATCTCATAAACTAATTCTTCAATCTATTTTCTTCTTTCCTTGAGAAAATTCTGTGAGAATAAAAATAATTTGCAGCATGCCTGGAAAGTTAGTACGTCTATTGAATGGGTTTCAGAAACAAATACCAAAACAGAGACTATCACATAAACAACATCCATCCAGCAGCTCTGCCATATACAATGAAGGTCTCTTAGCTCCTGCATGGCCAGTAAATCTATAAAACATTTATCTTTAAGCATTCAGACATAAACTATGTAGTGCATTCTTGGAAAAAAACAGCTCCTTAACACACACTACCCCACTCCCAAATAATCAGAATCCTACAGTGGCTGTCAGTAAGTACAGCTTCACCCACACCAACTTCAATTCCCAAATATGAACATCTAAGTATACTCTCTTTCAGAAGAACTGATATAAAACCAAACCTAACAGAGCTTGTTCTCTGCCTAGAGATGAGTTTTCTTCTGCCAATGGGTAAGATGAGGTAGAGGTACAGCCCAGTGAAGGTATATCCAACCTGTCTTCCTGTACTTGCAAACATGTTGGGCAGGAGGAAAGAGAAGAAAGGACCTTGCACCGGGTGTCTTCCACGCAGACCAACTATTTCTGAGTATTGAACTCGAAAATATTCATGAAGACAGGAGTTGCTTCAAAATAGTTCTCTTACGTTATCAGCATCTGCAGGTTTATCTCTAACTGCATGTGTATCAGTATAGGAATGGTAAAATAGTACTCTTAATCAACAGGAAACCCGGGATTGTTGTAAATATGGTAATTTTGGCTCTAAACCTGTCCCTAAATCAGAAAGTGGCCAGGTATGGTGAAGAACCCCAGTATTACCTTAGCACAGTGCATTACTACCACCTGTCACAAGATTTTTAGCAGGAAAGGGAGATACAGCTGAGGAAGATGTCAGTCTATACAGATTGTTATATTCTTTTTTTAAGTAAGTGATTAAATATTGCTTCCTTCTTCTGTTATTCCATTGCTGGAACACTCCTCTTCCATAGGGAGCTAGCAGTCATTCTCCACCTGAAAAAGCAGAAATCCTTTGAATTTTTACCTAGAATATTTCATGAAGAAAACAACATTAAGGGATCATCTATGATAATCTCTTCAAACACTTGCTGAAACTTTGGTAAGTGAGAATGTATGATTATGGTTTCCTTGTGTCTTCAATGGAAAATGAATCATTCCATGAATATTTTTGCTTTAATTTTTTCCATCCATAACCTTTCTAATTATGGGGGAGAATAAGGGAGGAAAGGAAGGGAAGAAGCTGGAGAAAGAGGGCAAGACACAAATAATGGCTTAGACATTTAGTGCTGTACAAAATTTAAGCACCTGTGTTTGAAAGTCTTTCTATTAACAGAAAGTTTACCATTTTCCAAAACAACATTGAAAATAAACCTCAAATCTTCCCCTCCTGACAATGAACTCTTAATGAATTTAGGTGGCTTTGGCTTCTCAGACACTTAAACAATTTGACAATGTTATCCCTCAGCAGGCCTTTATGAGATGCTTCCTGAACCGTAACTCCACGCACTGTCACCAGCTGTCTTAAAATGAAGAGCAGTTTGTCACTGAGCTCCAGGAGGAGGGCATGGAGAATATCCCCAGCTCCACTACAGCATCCTCCTCCTCTGCCAGCTCTCTCGTTGTCCTTTGTCAACCTCCACTGACCTCAAAAACGTCTGTGGCCTTTGGGTTTTCTGATCCCACAAACAGAACAAAATGGGTATGTACGATAAACATTGGCAAAAATTGTTCTGCAGAAGTTGGAATATCTGCCGCATCTCTTCAGTTGCAGACAGCACTTGCAATGACTCAAGTAGGGTGGAACCTGCGTGCAAAAGAATAGCTGCAACCTCACAGCACAGCAAATGTGGATTGACATGGCAGTGGAAGGAATTGTGTTTTGATTCACATACACCAAGTTGATATTTCAGTGTCTTGTAAAATCTGTGTCAGGTGGAAGTAGTTAGGATGAGATACTGGAATTCGTTGTGCATGCCAAGGAGGCATATTTTATCCTGGCACTAGAAAATCTCCTGCTTCATGATTGTAGCATAGGTGAAACTTCCTGCTTGATGGAGATTTGTGTCTGGGTGCCAGGCAGGCATCTTTTATATGATGCACAGGCAAAACGCAAGCTTAGGTGTTTGAATACATTTCTGTGTAGTAATACCTGTGTCAGTAATGTAGCAAGTTATTCTGAAAATAACTAGTAAAAATATCCATAAAACTAACACAGAAGTTTATATTTAAACATACCTCCACTGAGAAAATTACCTTGTTAGCTGTATCCAGTGAGTTAGATTATTTTCTGATTAGGCATAAGCACATCTAACAGACTGCAGATGACACTGGTCACCAAAATGGGAAGATTTAGTCATCACAGGGAAGAAACAACTTTCCTTACAGCATCTGGCATAGCTAGAGCAAACTGGACAGAAATCAGTGCTCGTGTTTTAGAATACTTATTTTTTTTGAAAGAAAGTATCAACATTTTTGTGGATTCTCTTTTGTGCAAGGGAAAACAGAAGGAGAGTTGGCTTGGTGTGTAGTTTTCAGCTTCTTGGCTTTGGGAGGAGAAGAACTAATTTAGACACTGTAATGTCTTAAGGGTTGTTGATCATGCCTTAGAACTTCATGACAGTAGATCTAAAGAGAAATTATCTAAGGTTTTGGGGTCCTCTGGTCTGTGAAATCTTTCTTCAAGGGTGGACATACATGAGTAAAAAATTAACAAAAATCGTTAATGAAAAAGCATAGGTACCATTACAAATCCTAAAAAATTTACTAGAGAAACTTGGCTTCTTTCAGGTTTTCTTTTCTGAGGCCCTTTCCTACATCAATTACTACAAATGAGTATAATTTATACTGTATATAGATTCCTGCAAGTTACTGAAAATCTGAAAATCCAGAATTTTCTAAGCAATGACCTCAATTAAAAGGCAATAAATACCCATATATGTGGTTAAACTTCCAACATCTCTGTATCAATGGAAAGCTCTATTAAATGTTTGCAGCTGTTTGTAAATCAAGTATTTTCTCACTCCAGGAATCTCATAAGAGTGTAAGATTACCTTAATAGATTTTTTGTTCCTTTGCACAGTTTTGTTTACATTGCAATCTTCAGTAGCCATTTGCCTACTGAAAAGTGTGAGTAGAAAATGAAGAGGAAGGAGAATATGACAGAAGACAAGCTGAATAATGGCTGATAGAAGAGAGAATGTAATTAAGGATTAGGAGGGCAATAGAAGTGAAATATCTGGGCTTTAATACCCTCATTGCTACTGATCCTATCACTGATTTGGGAGTGCCATCCATTATTTCTGATTTACTTCTGCCATCTATAAATAGAAGATGATGATGACCTACCAAACATTAGCAAAAAAAATGACATTTTAAAATTATTTTGAGGCCCTCATTTCTGTACTATCCTATTACATATTTATTTAACAGAGGTTTTAAGCAACAATCACAGTAGTTAGGGGTGGATGAGTACACAGGCTAAATTAGCAATGGAATTGAATCTTTCTTAAAACTTGAATTGGATCTCTGATGGTTTGGTTAACTTTCTTGAGGTGATTTTTCATTTTTATGTGCTCTGAACTCCCTGGTTCCAGTGGGCCATAAAAACAGATGTGCTGAAATACAAACACTACCGGAAGGTTGCTTTTGTGGTATTTCCAGCCTGAAGGGAAGCCAAAGATGTTAGAAATCCCTTGAGAATGCCTATTTCCAGCCTATTTTTGCAGGCAGATTTGTCTATCATTCGTTTCTTTTAAGACGGTAACCCAAGCTGGACAGGAAATAGCAGAACTCAAACACACTCTGTCTTCTATTGGGTCACATTCCTATAAGGTGCTGAGCAGAACTGCATGGAGAAAGGTAATTGTGTTTCCTGAACAGTTTCCATATTTTGAAGCTTGGTTGCAGTTTGATTTTTTTAATGAAAGCAGCTGATATCAACACTCTCAGTGAAAATGGAAGGCTCCTAGCCCTGTGCTGCAGGAGTGCATGATGGACCTTGGAAGTGGAGACTACTGGCAGAAAATTGGGAGGAATTTTATCTGAATTTGATCTGGTTCTAGTCAGAATTTTATTGAAATCAAATAAACTTTGTGATTCACTGTGTCCTGAATGAACTTGTAAATTCTGCAGGAAACGTATTATTTTGGAATTTCTTTCATCTTTTTGAAGTTCAGAGACTTCTAAGAAGATACAAGTTTCATACTCAATGGGGTTTCCAGCATCAGCTGATCCAGGTCACCTTAAAAGAAACATCTAGATCTGGTTCAGCTACCTAAAACCAGAAGCCTTGTGCTGTTTAAGTTGTGCATCTGATGTTGTGAGATACGACATAGGACCTATAACACAAATAAGTTCTTCCAGCCTGGCAGCTAGAACCTGTGTGAGATATGCAGGGGCATCACAGATACCTATACTTAAGCAAGTAACTTGAGACTCTGGGGCGTGATTCAGTTCAAGACTAGGACACCTAAATCTAAGGGTCTACCCATAGGTGTACCATTGATGCCATAAGTGCCTAAGCTCCCATTATAGAAAATGAAGACTGGTGATAGATAATGACAGAGATGATGCCATGATGGAGCATAGAGAGCTGTTAGAGGACTAGCCACCAAATGTCTACTTTAGGGTGAATTAAATTTCCTCCTAAGCTCCACTAACTGCCTTGACTAGATTCCAGTGACAATAACTGGAACTCTGACATTAGATTTTTGTGTCTTGACACTGGATTGAATTCTGCTCCTAATGGTTTATCAACTGAATTGTTCCACTTACATTTAGTGTACTGACTTGGCACCTGTTTCAGTCCAAAATGAGGTAGCTGGTACCAGTTTTGGTGTTCCACATATTCCCAATATTATATCTGCCTACACTGTGCAGGTGACTAAGGTATTTTACGGAGTGTCAAATGGTACTACCTGTGTAAGTTTAGGTGGCTGAGCAGTGTGCTAGGTCTCCAGCAACTATAATGTAATCTTGTAACTTCACTCTAATCTGGACTTCTGGAGTCATTTCAGATGGTATGTGAAAAACGTCTGATACATCCATCTTGGATTGCCAGATGTGAATCTGTGATAGATGGGGGGCAGCCAGATGCCAGTCAATAAGCTCAATGGCTTGGGTATTTCTGGGGCCCTGGAACATCTCTAGCACACAAGTAGATACCTACATGTAGAATATCTGGAGGTCAGTCTCACCCTACATCTTTAAGGTGAATCATAAAAAAGAAGCTACCACTGAATATTCTTTGGTTCAGAGGCAAGTTTGGGATTATATTTATACCTTGAGATGGAATATAGCTTCTGTTGCCTCAAAAAATAGGGTACCCAAACCATTATTTGATTATGCAGTTTTTACTGCCGTCACTACAGTTTTAAAAAGCTGCATCCTTCATTTAGATATAAAACTCCAATGCAGATATAATACAGAAAAACATTACAGGTGACTTTGGAAGCTTCACATCCCTTTTGGTTTTCAGCGCAGTCTAAACAGATCAGGAAAGTGGGATATTGCTTTTGTTATTGCATTTAAGGCATATTATTTCCTTTCTATTTTCTTTCTTGTTCTAGTTTTGCATTATAGCTTGTGGTTCTTATTTTGAATTCTTTTTTGAATTCAGGCAAAACTGTCTACAGGAAGGTCTTTTTAGATGGTCACACACTAACAAATAAAAAATCTCCAAAAAATACGTGCTGTGCAGGTGTTCATGTCTGCCTCTGGCCCATGAACAAAGTGTAGGAGAGTCAGAGCCATGTGTTCCTTGGCTCTGGATCGTAAAGTTGCAGGTAAGTAAAGCTTATACTTTCATATTTTCTTTTTTAATGTTGATATTAGACACTTTTGAAACTTCAGTTTTAAAAAGATTGAATCCAAGATTCCATTTCAAGAATGCCAGAAGGGATCACTTTCATAATTTAATTTGATCTCCTGTATCACTTAAGCCATAGGCCTTCTCAACTTTGAAGGAGAACGTGGCTTTCAGCAATATATCTTATCTTCTCCAGAAGGGGTGTTAAAATTTTTAGCAAAACATTACTCTGATAAATTAACTTCAAAGAAAAGGAAGTCTCTCAAACAAGCCTCCAAGTTTTTCCTAAGCTGAATTTGTCTAACTTTACCATCCAAGGACTGTTCTGGTGCCAGAGGTTTCTCTGACAAAGAATCCTCTATTGACAAATGTTGTTCCATATCAATGCTTTTATGACTACAACTGGGACACTAAATTATCTTAAATAAGTATATTGGTCTCTTCAAGTTCTTAATTTTAAAATATTGCTTCCAATCTTCCAGTCACTCTGTTAGCTTTTCCCCAAATATTTTGGGTGATCAATAGCTTTCCTTAAATCTGTGTACTGATTTTGGCTGAGACAAATTTTCTCGATAGCAGCTGCTAGGGGTCTCTGGTTTTGATTTGTGATGAAAATAATGTTGATTACACAGGGATATTGTTGATTAAACAGCGTCAAGGCCTTTTCTGTTTCTCAAACTGCCCTGCTAGCAAGTATTCTAGGGATGCACAAGAAGGTGGGAGGGAACACAGCTGGGACAGCTGACCCCAACTGACCAAAGGGATATCCCATACTATATGATGTCATGCTCAGCAATAAAATGTCAGGGAGAGTGATGAGGAGGAAGCGGGGATGTTTGGAGTTCTGGCATTTGTCTTTCCAAGTAACCATTACATGTGATGAAGTCCTGCTTTCCTGGGCATGTCTGATAACCTGCCTGCTGATGGGAAGAAATGAATGAATTCCTTATTTTGCTTTGGTTGCATGTGCAGCTTTTGCTTTACCTATTAAACTGTCTTTATCTCAACCCACAATTTTTTGCACTTTTACCCTTCTGATTCTCTCCGCTGTCCCATTAGGGAGGGAGTAAGTGAGTGGCTTTGTGTTGCTTAGCTGTCTACCTGGGTTAAACCACAATAATGTGGACATTCAACTGTTTAGAGTATTGCAATGGGACTCATACCTGTGCCACATGTGGAAGCAATGTAGCCTCTCTGCTGGCATGCAGTCGAGAGCTGAAACATTCTAAACATTCTCTGTTTATAAAGGTAAGAATCATGTTAACTCTTTGTACCTTAGCATAATTTGGATTGCTCAAAGACATAATCTGCAACCATGAGTAGAATTTACTATCCCATAAGCATGGACTCCATCTTTGGTGTGAAACTCTTCAATGTTTACCTGTGCCTGTTTACCAGCAATCCAGCATGTCCTGTGTCACCAACCCAACATGACCAGGCTGGTCTTCAGCACTTACCAATCTTGTAATCTTTTGTTCCTACCACTGACAAAAATGATAAATTTTGTGAGGTGAAGATACTTAACTGCCCTGAAATGACTTCTCATGTACTAAACCTGTCCGTTATGTGCATGTTCCCTTTTTACCAGATTATTTGAAAATGACAGATTTCCAGCTAGCCAGTCATATATTTGACATGTGCATACAGCAGCACATGCATGCACCCACACACATGTGCACACACATGTGCATGAACACACACACACACTGTCTCTCTCTTTCTGCTACACGCACACTCTTCTTTCTCTTTACGATAAAGGCAGATATGCGTCCTTAATCTTATCACATAGTGCATGGTAGCGAGTGTTGGTGATGTCAGCCCTAGCGTGAAATAACAATTCTGTGAAGGAGAAAATGAAATTACATACCAGTCCTGGCTCTTCATGCACTTACTCTTTCCTTTTTGAAGTACTCTGCTTCCTTCCCAATGTAGCAAAAAGATCCCTTTTAGAAAATAGCCTGTTTCAGTTTGGGAAGGTATAATTAACATTTGTTGATATGGAAATGGGAAGCATGATTTCATGTTTTAAATTTATGCCCCACTCACCAAAAGCCTTGTGATTTACATTTATCTTCAGAAAAAGAGATCCTGTGATTCATAGAGCAGCCATATTTTTTAAGGAATTGGGTGATGAAAGGTAGATGATAGTACAGCATCAGTAGTATCAATACCAAGAAGATTTTGCTAAGGAAGCAATGAAGAAAAAAATTAAACTGAAGAGTGCAATGAGGTTAAGTACCTGAAAGAACATTGCGGTAGACAATTACTTTAACACCAAAGGTTCATGGCTGGACTCAGTTTAAAATTGTATCAGTCAAACGGTATGCAGTTTTATCTGGTCATTTTGTCCATTTTTATAAAAATGTAGGTAATTTACCAAGTGCAGGGTGCCTGCAAATGCTCAGGCCACCTCTGGGATGAAGCGCTTCCTAATGCACTCCAGCACTTGACAGAAATTCTTCAGAGGGCAGGATGTGAAGAAAAATATTATAGCAAGTTGAAACTGAGCCAAGAAAACAGAATTTACTTATTTGAATTAAAATCTCTCTCCTTCAGATGTTACCAACTCAGCACGCACATTACACACTGAGAGACCTTGTGTCATTATAGATTCCAAGGCAAAAAAGTTGTTGCCTGGCTTGTCAGCATTACTTCTTGCTGTATGCATGGTACCCCCTGAGATTTCTAAGTCTGTTGCTAACTAGACCGAACTGTGCTAAACTTATGAATCTATCACATGCATAATTCGAGTGGCATATCTGCAATTTATTACTAGAAATTGCAGGAAATACGCGTGTCTAATTTCCAGCAGCCTGGGTAACTCTTTCATTTCACTGTAACACCTATTTCATACAGTTTCCAATCAGCCATGTGGATGTTTCTGTGGTATGTTTTGCTCCTAAACCTGAAATAAGGACTGCTTTGCCACTAGCAGAAAGACTGGTGTTTTGATTGGGCTGGATCACCATCAGTCTTGGATGTTATGATGCTAAGCAGATCTACTTGTAACAAGATGTTGAATTAGTGTCTGAATTCTCAAGGAGTTGAGGAATTTTATGATTTCCATCTCATAAAATTTAGGTTAGCTAAGCTGGTCCACTGAGTCGTGCGTGTATGATAACTCCTACCATCAGTCATCTCATCAACTCCAGTTGATGGATGTCAATGTGAGACTAGGATACTTTCTTCTATAGCCTGAACCTTTTCAATGCTACAGCAGGAGAGTCTGCTTAAAAAGCAAATCCTTTAATTGATAGGGGTAGCTTTGCTTTCAAATAAGTAGAACAATGTCGAAAATGGGCAAATAACTATTTTGTATAATCATGTATTGTTCTTTCAGTGTGGAAGTATGCATTTCAACACCTTACAAATAGGCGTGTGTTGTTACTATAATATTGAAATCACTAGTGTTAGAGTGCAATAAATGTGATGGAACAGAATGACAGAAATATTTTTTTCCTTATTCCTTAATTTTTGTTTCTCTGAAATGTGTTAAGAAACAGTTTTATGTTGGCCTATAAATCGACAGCAATGTGCATTGTTTTTTAAAACTGTTTTTAGAAATCCAGTACAAACCCTGGGTAAGGAGACCAAAATTAATTTTAGCAGCTGATGTAAATTCAATGGAAATAAACCAGTCTCAAACTAATGAGATGTTTGAATTCATCCTATCTTATTTTTGTGAGTTAACAGAAAGACCTACATAGATGTCTAAATACCTTCTTCAAGCACCAGGGAGAGATCAACATCACCAGGTGGTGATTCAGCACCTACAAGAACTGTAAGGATAGGCAGGAATAATCTGAGTCTGGCTTGCAGGTACATTGACATGAGTAAAATAATTTTAAATGATACTGTAATTTAAGCTGTGCAACTCACTGTGTAGGCAAGGCCTCTGGTGGTTTCAAGTACAGGTTAAATTGTAAAAAGATACCAGTGATTATGTGTCTAAAATAGTGGACAACTCTGGTCATAAAAAGAAAATGACAGGTAATGAATGCAATAGGAAGAAGAATAACACTTCATCTGGTATATCAGCAATAGCAAGGCAGAGAGTCTTGGGTTGCACCTCTGCAATGGGAAAACATTTTTCATTGACCATCCTGGGAAAACTCAGATTTGGAGAGAAGAGGTTAGATCCTGTTCTCCTCCTTGAAAACCATATTTGGAGTGGAAGTGTGGATGTGATGAAAGCTTGCTGTTGAAGCTGCAACTATTGAAAGTAAAGCAACCAGAAAGTTTGAGAAACCCATAAGACAAAAAATCTCAAGCAGTTCAAAGTACTAAGGACAAATGACAGACCTAGATGGGGTACATGGAATTTGTTCTTTCAAATATTGCTGTCATCCCTTTTCCTATCTAATTGTCTCACTGTCTTCTGTGTGACCACTGTCTATAATTATGATAAGTTGCTGTTGTCATGGAACGCTACATTTGATGGAAAAAGAGAGACAGAAAGATGAGGGGCATGTATGTAAATGTTCAGTTGCTCTGAATGATACTTTTAAGACTCTTTCTTAACAGGTATGGTACAGGAAAGATGACCAGAGATACCGTTCATAACATATAAATCCTCATATTTGGCACACATAAAATCTTTTGGGTTGGAGTGTTCATGCTTGGATGAAGCTCAGTTATTTCATATCTGTTCATACAATGAAGGATAGCTAGCTTTTTGTTTGTTTGTTTGTTTTCATAACTTTCATGCAACCTGATAAAATAGTTATAAAACTTCCGTGTTTACCAAAGAGGAAAAAGGACACGTGCTACGGTTTGGCATACGTTTCATTCATCCATTCCAGCTGGAAAAGGTTATCAAGCTTATTTCAGCTGGTTTGATATGTTGTCCTGACTGGTGATTCATTTTAAGTTGAAAACATGTGCTTATGTGGCACTCAAATAGAATACTCTTAAAAGACAAATTTATGAGAGATGGGAGTGGGTCATCAGTGATCAGTTACTCTGTCCTTGAATATTGCCATGTGGTATGACAGTGGTTAAAAAGATCTAACTGTATGCTGCACTTAATGGAGTTCACCTTATCAAGAGGTCTGCTGTGTACAAAAATGTGCTTTATGAGGGAAAAATATGCAAGAGCAATGTACTGTGAGTAATTTCCCTGTAATGTTTTTCCATAGAGAAAATTCAACACATCAAATGTCAAGCTATTGGAAGGGTAAATAAACAAGAACATTTAGAGCAATGAAAAACAGTCTTGATGGCCCAAAGCATACATGAATGTTAAAAGCCGTACAACTATGTTATAAACAGAAAAAAATGCTTTTAATAAAAACTTGGAGAGTTTTACACTTGTCTGCTTGGTGAGCAAAAGGAAAATGAATATGTCCAATTCAGAAGCTGCTTTAAGCCAAAAAGATTCTTATAAAATTAAAGCTCACAAAGCTGGAAATGAACCTTTTGTAAAAGGAAATGGAAACAATTTCTTTTAAGTTCAAAAGGTATCTTTAAAGGGAGAAAAATGGATTGGAAAGGAACATGAAACATTCTTTTGCACAACTTCTATCTCTGATTTGCACTGATGTATATGCATCCTAATCAATGAATGCAAGTCCTTCAGGTTCATCAAACAGAAATATAGTAAACAACTATAGTCCCTTGCATTCCATAATTTAGATTTTACTTCTAGACTGTGATATCAACATCTGCTTGCTGAATGAATAATGTTTTGTATTCAGTTTAGGATTTTTGTTATAAGCAAAACAATAGTGTCACAGTTTAAAGCACAAGTATGCACGGAAGAAATGACATCACTGTGTTTTGTACTTAATTTCTCTGTTTCCATATTCCACTTTTTTCCATATTAAGCTAGCTCAGTTTACAAGCTAGAAGGTGAATATTCTTTAATACCATGATTGCAAACTGTACTTACAACCCAAAAAGCCAGTGTCTCTTCTCTCTTATTCTCTCCCATGATAAATATGTTGCTGTTGGTTGGGACATAGCTAGTAAATTGTTTGATGTAGTAGCAGAAGGGAGTACAGGTTGCTTTTCCTGTAAACAGACTCATCAGCAGTACTGAAAACTTTGCTTATTACAGAAAAGTGAATGTAGAAAACGAATGGGTATATGGGGTATCGTAGATAGGAGGTAGTACTTTATTATGGGTTAGCCTAAAAAGATTGAATCCTATGCTGATCAAGTCCAATAAGTGCTGCCTGGAAAATCAGCACGGTTAAGGGTGTTAGAAATTACAGACAGCTGAACAACAGAATGAGAATTAGTATTTGGCAGAAGACACCTCTATCTACTTGAAAAGATTACTGGAAAAAGAAACAGGAACAGTTAATTAATAAATAGCTTTCTGGAAAGAAACTTAACAGACAGCCTTCTCAGTGTGAGTGCTAATATGCTTTGTTTCGAACAGTGTATCATCAAGTTACTATTTGTATTAATATTTCTTTTTGACTGGGTTGTAGCATGTATGAAAGATGCCAGACTGGGAGCTTTGGAAACCGAGTTTATTTATCCAAAGAAAGCCTACAGCCTCAGCAACGGCAGTAAGAACCAGTGTTCACCTCCTCACACTGAGAAGCCTGTTCTGCAGAACTACTAATAAAGTCAGAAAATAGGTCAGCTTCCATGTACATTAACCTTTGGCCTCTCTGCAGAGGCTGCCAATGAGAATGCCAATTAATGACAGCTGTGTTGGACATTTGTTGACTGGGAACTAAACGGAGATTGCAGATTCCTTTCACACAGCCTACCAAACACCCATCAAATAGCAATTTCTTTTTGACCTTGGACAGCATGAGAAGTATTTTCCAATGAGGAAAACTTCTCAAAAGAGGTAGGTTGATCAGCATAAAGAAAAAAGTAAGGTGTGTCCCCCCCACCCCTTGGCAGAGCAAGTTCCTTTTGCAAAGCTTAACAAAAAATACATACACTTACAGAAAATTTATGTGGGTATGTCAGAGAAATCCCTTTTGTGTTACAGCAAAGATATTTTCTTAGGATTATGTGATACTTTGTCAAGGAAAATGTTATTAAAAATAAGGTTTCTTTAGAAAGGGAAGGTTTTTCCAGAATATTTTGTGAAACAATTTTTTTTTGTTGGGTGAAAATTTTACTTTGAAAATATTAAAACTCTGTTATATCAGAAAGCACTAGAACCCCTACAGAGACCTTTTCTGAAAAGACAAGCAACAATTAATTGCCTGAAGAACTTTCAGGACCCTTCAAAATATGTACTGAACAGAACACTATCTAAGCTAAATGGTAAGTGCAGAGTTTTAAAAAGATTTACTTTAAACTATGTTTAAAGGTATTTGTGATTAAATGGGTTGTACAAAAATATTGCTGATTTAAGGCAGACTTTGGCATGGTCAACGCCCATTTACACCCTCCACAAAGCCGTATCTCTGGTGCTCCGGGCAGTACTTTACATGTGAATTCCCCCTGGGGCACGTTTGTGAGTGCAGTTATTATTGATGCTTTTGAATCAGATTTGTCTTACTTTTGATTTGAGCTTACATTTGCCTTTTCACATGAGACTTTACTCAAACGTGGCCTAGCAGTATGATGTTTCCGAAGTCTAAGAAGCAAGCGGCTACGGATACACAGATAAGCATACTACAAAGAAACATTTTAGGGAAGAAAAAGTAAATGGCAAATAAAGCAACTGACTGTTTCAGAAGTGTACTTCTGACTACTTGGCAGCTTTTCAGTTCAGTTCCACCTTTAAGACTGCAGGTTATATTCAGTCACTTGTTGGAGAGCCAAACCCTTATGCCCTAAATCAGGGGCATGATCAGCAGCCTTCCCTGGGGAGAAAGTACAGACATGGCCAAGAGAAAGGAGGTCCTCACAGGCTTGCGTCATGAAGTTTCCTCATTCATTTACCCTCTGGGCCAATGCAGAACAGTTCCCAGAATGTTTCCTGAGACTCTGCAGATTCGTGAGGTCCCCACAGGCCCTGGCATAGACAGAAGCTCAAAAAAACACTTGCCGTTCTTGTAATCAACTCCATCTGACTAAAGAAGAGCACAAGTATCAGGAGGTTACCTTATTTTTACAGATACATCCATTCATTACAAATGTCTTCCTTTTCCAAATCAGTTCCCTGTATCTGCTGGGCAATCCAGGCATAGGGAAACTGTTGTATGGCAAAAGACTCTTTCGAGGTTAGAGGACTATTACCATTAACGTAGAAGAATTAAATATAAGTCGGGGAGAAGTATAAAGTCCATCATTCTTATTACGCCACTTGCACCCACTCATTAACCTCAGTGTATCTCATGTTTCAAAAAGATCCTAAGAATTCATAATGCACTGTGTTTTGGACTTTAAATATGCAAGTCTAGTACAGGAAAGTTGTTTCTGTTTCCTAGTGACATGAACTAGCAGGAATCTTTTCTTTTTAGCAAATTTTGCATTCCCATGAAGATGGTCAGAAAGCAATATGCCTTAACGCTGAAGGAGGAAATTTCCAGGAAGCCAAATTCCAAGAACATGAGGTATGCGTCTTGAATCTGCTCACTGGAACGTTAGGTAAATTTGTGCCGAAACTTCTCTGGCTTGAAAATTCATTCTACATCTACAGGAGACAGTCCTTTGCTAACATCATGACTATGCAATAATTAGCTTTCTGATTCTTTTCCTGCACTTGTGCTACATTTGTCTGAATGCTTTTCCCTGCATAAAAAAAACCAAAAAAAAAGCATCTATTTCCCCAGTT
>NW_009647052.1:763809-843761 GCF_000708025.1 Charadrius vociferus
GCATATGCTATTTTATGATGGGAACAAAATAACTATCTGACAGATACCTCAAAGTCTTTTTGATTATTTTGGTTCATGTTATGATTTTAAACAGTATCAGATCTCCGTATGACAACCAAAAAATGAATAACGTGTAAAGGTATCCTAAGTTACGAGGAGAAAAGACATGTGTTTGTGTATTGCTCTAAGATGTTGTGGAAGATTAGGACTGAGTGCATATTAAATTCAGGGCAAAAGTCTGACAATAATAGCTGTTCAATTGGTTTTAAACTGATCAAAAATTCTTTGTGGTTCTACGAGGATAAAAGTTATTGATCACTTGATATCTGATGCTGGATTTACTAAAATTGGTAAATCGTTTTATTGTTTTTAAAATGAAATTACTAGTGTCTTCTGGCTCTTTCAAAGAATGTGTCTGCCACCTTTTAAAATTTATCTCTTTAATGGCAATTTCAAATTTTAGCAGTATATAAAACACAAAAGGGAACAAATAATAAAAGTACATAATAGCTTTCACAAACCACACTGAATTTTATTGCTTAGCTGTCAACTACACTTGTAATGATATTCAAGAGTGAAAGACATTTAGCAATTAATAGATTTTTACATGTATTGAGTTACATAATTGGAAAATAAAAAGCAGATAAAGTCAGAGGGCATTTTCTTAAATATTCTTACTGTCTTGAGGCAAGGAAAATTTTGATGCTGCCGTAAAACGTTGGGCTAAATTAAGAGTTGGTGAATTTGGAGAGAGTCTGTATTAATATAACTACATGTTCTCGTGACCACCCATTTTGCTCACAATGTGCTGCTGGATCAGACTTGGATTCTTTTCAGTATGTTGCCCTGTTAAGCACCCTTTGACTTTTGCCTGTTGACTAAGTGCATGAGAGACTCTAAATGAGTCTAGAGGAATTTTAAATTGCTGTTATACCAAACTGTGCTACCGTGAGAGTATCTTTAAAGATTTATTTACTTTTTTAGAGCACATCTGCACAGACTTTTCCAAAATATTATTGGAGTCCTCATCAGTATCTAGTTAACTCTGCACACTGCTTCTCATCCTATAGCTCTCATGTCTTCTCATACGGAAAATGACATAAATTCTTTGGGAACTACAAATTATTGTTGACCTGTTTTACACATAGGAAGCTGAAGGTGCCTCCAAGCTCAAAATGCTGTAGTACAGAACTGAGGCAGTGAGTTTATTTATTATTTCAGAGGAAAAGATGTCTGCATCTTCTCTACCACTTCTTGTGACATGTTGAGCTTCCTGAAATTCTTCCAACTCTTTGCTATGTAAATGCAAATGTGTTTAGCTGGAAAGTTTGGATAGAACTGTTTCTAATGAAAATTCTACTAAGAGTGCAAATTAATCTTCAGCACATACAGATTTCATCTATTGTTACATGCTATATATTTATAGAAAGTTGGATCTTAGACTGAGATTCTAAAGGAAAAGTTTTTGCTGAAGAAACTAGTCTGATATTTCATGTTTTCTACTTTTTTTTCCCCTTCTCTTACTTAGGATCTTTGCACCACTTATCAGGTAAGGCTCCAGCAAGATTGGGAGAATTTGAAGAACTTTTTTATTTTTAGTCCACTGCACTGCAATCGGTTTTCTAGGTCAAAGTTTTCCTTAGTGTATATGACTCAATATCAAGCCAAAAATTCTTTGTGAGTTTTCGGCAGAGGAGTGATGTCAGCCATTTGGTTTTTGGAGTGATTTTCCATGGATTCAGGCCATTGGTGGATATGGGAAACTTATTTGGAAAGAGGAACCATTTCTCCATAGACTACATCCAGCTTTTCAAAATGTCTAATAGTTAATTGAGCATAGCTCATCAGATGGAATTTGTGATTGAGCAGATCAATGTTTTCTAGTCTGTGCGGAGAAGCCTTTGCCAGATCTGGTATATATTTGACCGAAATTCTTTTTCAAATAGGTTTGGTGAAAGGGATTCCTTGGGTCCCCTTAACTACTACTGCTAATCACTAACTGACTTCAACACTAAAAGTTGGCATAAGCATTAAGAAAAGGAATTCTCTGCAAGACACTGTGCAGTGGCGTCTTAAGCCACTAGCTTGTGGCTCCCTCCAAAGCCAATAGACTTTGAGTACCTTTATTTCCAAGAGCATGTAGCATGTAGCAAAAACTTCGGAAAGTGTTTTAGTATTTTCACCATTTTTTGAAATAGTGTAGAGTTCCTAGTAATGCATGATAGTCCACCCTGGCCTCTAACTGCTGATGTTAAATGTGTGTCTAAATCTTTACAAAGCTGAGGCCTGCAGAAGTGAAAATGGGGAGACTGAAGGACTAAACTGTAACTTTTTTGTAAATACATGAATATAAAGGTGGACATGCTAAGCTATGCCTACTTATGCCTACTTATGCAAATTTCAGGAAAAATTAGAATATTCACACACATTTTAATAATGGGCTCCAGAGAAATAAGCAGGAAAGCAGCACACTATATACATAAGGCATAGTACAGCAAATACTTAAAGTGTTATAACCTGAAGACATGAAGGGTTACCTTCCAAGTGAATGACCAGTAACTTTTTCATACAGTTCAGAATATTGAGATAAAAAAAAAAAAAATATCAGATTTTTAGCTGATATAAACTTCTCTTTGAGAGGAAGACTCTAGCAGAGGCAGAAACTGTGGCGAGTCTGTAAGTACCTTGCTGTCCAGTGAAGGACAGCTGTGTTGAATGGAGTCTTAATTTGCAAGAGAAGAAAAGGTTTAAGTTATACTGACATATATAGTATGTTTTAATTTAATAGATTTCTCTGATTGTGGAAGTCCTTTGAATGAATCAAGAAGGCATTAGTTTCAGAGAAGCTGTTTTTCCTTTTAGTCCCTGGCCAGAAGTGGAAGGAGTTTTGGGCCTGCTGTGTTAGCTTTTGAGATGGAAGACAGAGTACAAACCAGGGATTACACTGAAGAGACATGTCTGCTGAGAAACGTCTTGAATAAGGAAAATAAAATAGTCAAAAGCATCACCTGGTTTTGACTTCCAGAAATCCAAAATCACAAAAAAATAGAAGAATATACTTTCAAAGAAGAGGCACAGCTGATGGTATTTTATAGTTTAAAAACATAATTTCAGAATTATGAGACTAAACAATATTTGCCTGAGTCTGATGTTAAATACATGTAGAAACATTTCTATATCTCATTACGTTTCATTTCCAACTCAAAGTGACTTAGGTCTGATTGAAAACAGGCTGAGGAAGAGTATTTCAGGTGGCTGTAAAAGTAAGCAAAAGCATATTGAATTGGAAAGAGGTATTTAATGAGTTTCTCCTTTACTTAATTGTATATTATTTTTCTCTGTGTGTTCACACAGGATAGGGAACAATTTAAAATTAAAGTACCTATGAGTCACAGCTGTCTATCCTGTTTTCTGTGTATATTCCTAACTTCTGCGTATACCTTTGCATCAGTGTTCTGTCATTCTGATGTGTGCAACATCTTCACTTTAATTTCACATGAATGTTTAGTCTGCTTATACTACAGAGAGGTAGTCTTATCTTTCTACTCAAGATATTCACATTTTGATTCAGCATATTTGTTCTCTCACGTCCTACTTCCCTTAGAGAAGAACAGTTGTAGACGTTATCTTGATAAATCAGACATTTTAAATTTCTCGCCTTTATTAATTTTATCAGCACCCACAATTGTATAGGATTTGCTCTTTTCTGTAAGATTACTCTACTACCAAAAAAGTACCAGCTGTTTTTATTACTCATTTAATTAGTAGTTTGAGCAACTCCTCACACAAAGATGTCACATTTCCATGAAGTTCAGTGAAACTGTGACACTTTTGACCAGCTGGGATCTGTCTCTCTCATTCAGTGTTATTTCCTAGATCACGATATCTCTGCTTTTTCATTTTTCTCAATTTGTTGTCCTTTTATTCGGCCTTCTCACTGGAGGACTTTAAAAGTGATCAACAAACAATAAAAAGGAGGAGTTAACCAATTAATTAATCAGCATACTATTCTCCTTTGTTAAACTGTATTGCCTCTGAGGGTTGTGGGTGCCATAAGAGTACTTTCAGGTGAATATAGTACCCCATCATAAGGATTCTTCCATTACTTTTAATCTTATTCTTTTACTCAGGTCAAAATGTGGGGAGTGAACAGAGAGAGTAATACTCTGCTGCTGTCGATACTGCAGGCAAGTCTGCTCTGCAGTGTGCCCTGCAGTCCCTTGTTATCCAGCCTGGCAGACTTATAGCAGTGCCTTACAGCCCCCTTGCTATGAGCCTGTGTTTCTTTCGAGCAGAAGCTGGCATGTACTGGCTGGATGCTGTACGCCCACACCGCATCCTGACGTGCAGCCAGGGCACCGCCGAGGTGCTCACCCACGCCTGGCAGCCAGGGAGCATTCTCATTCGCTGAGTTTAGACTTCCCCGGGGTAATTACGCTCTGGAGAGAAAAAGAACAATGGCCTTTTAATACGGGGAGAGGAGAGAAAGGTCATATCGAAGGCAAGGTTGCTATCATTTTGATCATGGAGATTATTTGCAAGGATGTTAATTTGTATTTTCTCATCACATCTTATTTCTGTCTCCACATCTTTTAATCCATCTGCTTCATCCTGTTACAGTGCCAGCCTGCCAGAAAGTTGTTTTTGTTTACTGTTTTGATTTCTACTAAATAACATATCCTGGCCCCTACTGCTTATGTACTTCTCATAAGTTTGCTGGCAAACAGACACTATATGCAACGTCTTTAATGTAAAGGATGCCACAGAAAGACCCAGAAGCACGGATTCATTCAGCTAGTGTGAAAATGAATGAGGTGGAATGAAAGCCTTCCCAAGGAAAAACTGAATGAAGGGAAAGGGTTTTTTGCTGTCGTCAGCTGGCCTTTTTTTTTAAGCTCACTCTCAAAGCCATTGAATTCTTTCTGAGGTGCTCATTAGCTACACACAGCAGATAACAGTGCATTTATTTTGGCACAAAACTGGTGGGCAGAGAGAGTCAGAAGGCGATTTGAAGGTTTTAAATAGTTTTAATGCCAGCGGAGGGAGTGCACGGTCTGAGCAAGCACAAAGGAGAAAACAAACACTGAAGAAATTAGCATTTTATTTCCCTTCTGAATTGCAAGTGAAAGGGGTGAACCAGGGCCTGGAGGAAAACAAGTTTTCCTCTCATATGTACATTTTTTGCAGGGCTAGTTCTCATTGTTTATGAGTTTCCTAAGAATAAACAAAACTTCTGGCTTTTATAGTTGGGGGCATACGTACTGTGAGCAAAGGAGGACAGTGAGTGGAAGACCTTCATGCTGATGTCTCTTGCAGATACTCATTAATCTTAGGCAACATGCCTTATGGATCTTCTTGAAACGAACAACATGGCCCCATATCATGTAACCTTTCTATGGAAACACATTTCCAAATAGTAGAAACATTTTGAAGCAGTGTTTGCATACCTGCAATATTACAAAACCTTGTTAAGAGTGAACAAAAGAAATATGAGACATAAGAAACAAACCAGCCAAGCAACCTATAAGCCCTTGTTGTGTCTGTACAAGGGGAACATTTTATTTTATAGCTAATAGGCTTGATCAAAAATTCACTGAAGTCAAAAAGAATCTTTCCATTGACTGGACTGGAATCTGGGCCCAACCCAACATCCCTTAGTCTTGAGCTGCAATCATAGCAAATCATTAACACTGTGAAGATAGCTTCCCTCAACAACTGGTCTTCTGGTCTACTGCAGTCTCTTCCTAAAGGCATTTGGTGAGAGCTGCAGAGACTAATGGAGAATTAACATGGCTGCCAGTGGCATATAGTAAAAAAGGTTGAAAAAGTGGAAGATATTCATATGTCCTGAGTGAGTGGGTGTCAGGCTGACCCTGTGTGTGAGCGAGAAGGAACACAGCTATAGTGTAATTGAACGTCTGATATAAACTTTCACCTAATCAAAAGAATGTACTATCTGAGGTCCAAGGTGAGGCCAAGGGCTTCATCTGAACGCAGACTGATAGCCAGATAACCAACAGTGCAAGACTTCTGTTAAACTGCCATTGAACATTCATGGGGTTATGGCTCATGAAGTCTTTTCCTCTCTTAAATCTGTAAGGGGAAAATACTCCCATCTTGCATGTATCAGCTTGAGAGATGTTAAAATGTTTCCCCTAAGTTCACTGACTCAGCAGAACAACATGTTGTGGGAGCACTGGTATGAAAACCAGAGGTCAGATATTTGTGTCCATCAAGCGTATACTGAACTGTGTGAATGCAGTGATAGGAAATGCAAAATTTGTTTATTCAAGGTGCAATATTGAAATCAGCCTGAAAGGTGAAGGAGAGCTGTGAGTTGTGCAGGTTGGTCCAGCAGTATCAGTTTGGGAAAGGCTGTAACTTTCACTTGGTTTTCTTGGCAGCTTTCCTAGCTTTTACTGAAGCCTTTTACAAGATCTGACATATATGACACACTGTTGGCTAAAACAGAGCCAAACCAGAGCAGCTGCCCTTAAATCCAGGCATGACTAAGAGATCATTTTCATTCGTAGAAGGTCCATTCCACACCATTTCCCATACAGAACATGCATACTCCTCTGCAGAAGAACCAAGAAAAAAACAAACCCATTACATGCATATCATCATAAGCATCTTTATGTTTTCATGTGGGCTGAGCAAGTTTTACTGCCCTCACTACGCTTAATCCTTTTCTGCTTAGCCATACGGGAGATTCCCGCTGTCTCTAAGAAACTGCATAAGTGATGTGCATTGCTGCGACATTTTTATATCTGTAAAGAAACTCGGTTCATCACAACCAAAGCTTTTTGGTGCAATGATATTCACTTCAATTAGTTAAATTTTCTCAGAGAAGCATTTCTTGTCAGTGAAAGAAGTCAAACACTGAAAAAACAAAGGATGAGATACAGGTTTGGGATCTGCGATGGCTGTGGGTCCTGCTCCAAATCAAATCTCTCATATCCTTCTATTGGAAGAATACAGTGCTCACAGGCCATGTGTAAACATGTGGATGAGAGGACAGTGATGGCAGCCTGGGGTGCTCTTACGTGTCTGTCATCTTCTGTTCTACGACTAGAGACACTTCCAAGGCAAGGAAAGTGTGTCTAGGAAACATCCATATTTTTGAAAGTCTTAGGAACAGAATAATTTCCAGCAAATATGGTTCTCTACGTGATTTTATCTTTGCAGTCTGAACAAACATATTTTATGCTTTCTGAGTGGCATCACTAAAGTGAGAAATAATACAATTATTGTGTTTTATGAAAAATAGCTTAAAAAAGCTCTAGTGCAAAACATTTGCAAGTTGTCTGTCGTCTGTATCATAAAGAGATCGTGTTCAAACATGCCTGAAGGATCAGGGTGCCAAACTTCCACTAAAATCAATGGAAACTTGGCATCCAGATGCTCTAGGTGGCTTCTGAAAATCCCACACCTCCCTTCTTCTATGTTAGTGGAGTAGGCAGAATTCTCTGATGTGAAACATTGTCTGAAAAATCACTGACTCGGTAGTGACTTCATCTAAAAATAGCTGCTTCAAAGGGAATACAAGTCACTGGAGGGTAATGATCCAACTGGTTGTGGTTTTAAAAACAAGTTTACTTAAACATAAGATAAATATGGAGTGATCCGTTCAAGCTTTAAAACAGCCTCTAACATTGTAAAAAACTAGATTTCTGAAGAAAACAAGTGGGAAGATCCCCTTCCCTGAATAAATATGTGCTGCAAAGATGAGGGTGCATACTGGAAAGGAATGTCTTGCAGGAAGCATAAAGATTAGCTCAGCATTTAGTAGTCACTGGAGTTCACAATGCAAGCAGGTGTTACAGTCCTTTCTCTAAATACAGCAGAAAGTCTGAGGGATCTGTGTGATCTTCTGTACATGGAAAAAAAGATAGACATCTCACATTTGAAATGCAAAATTTGAATGGCCACCTAATGTCCCTCCAGCCAAAAAAGTATTTGTTACTTGAGAATTCCAGAGGTGTCTGAAGAGGAATCAAAGCATTACAGTGACTGTTCCCAACACCTGCTCTGGGATTCAACGACATTCCCAGTAAGGAAGGTTACATTGCCTCAAGATCATCTCAGCGCAGTCTTTTTGCAAACAGGGATAATATCAGTCCAACTTGCACAAGGATTGCAGGCAATGAAATACTAACTCCCAGTGATTGTTTGCAAATAAGCAGCCTTTGATGCCTTACGAACTACTGAGTTGGAGTTGCTTTGTCTGGAATGACATTTCAAGAACAGCAAGCAGCTTTCTTTATTGGATCTGAAACATCATTTTTGGGAATACCATATGCTGTGAAGCATTTGTAGCAGATGATTATCAAACAACAGCATGCAAGAGAAAAAGGGCTGACCTGAGCACAGCCTCTCTATGAAGCGTTGTGTAAAACAGCTATTTTTTTATGGTTTATGAAATATTCCTTAAAAAAAAAAGAAAACATACTGAGACTATTTTTAATATTTTCTTCCCTGGTGACACATCTGTCTATGCTGGGTTTGGCCAACTGATTTCTTATGGATTTCCCTTTTCTTTCCCTCTCTCTTTTAAAGCTGATTTCCTTTTGCCCTTTGTCTGTCCCTGGCCATGCCCTTTGTCACTGCTATGTGTTGCAAGAACTCCATAAAGCCCTATTGACTGTGACAGCTCTACCCTGTTGTAAGACTCTGTCCCTACTTACAATTTTCTGTTCCCTTCTGCCAGCTGATCATTGCCTGCCACGGCTTCCAGCAAACGCATCTTTGAAACTAACTTCTCTCATGAAACACCTCTTTGTGATGATCACTTTAGCAAAGTTATAACCTCCCCTCAGCACATCAGGCTTCTGAGCTATGACAGTACAGAAACTCCTTGTGGACTGCATTTTCTCTGGAACAAGAGTATGAAGTTAAAATAAATATCTGCTGCGCTCTTATGTCCCAACCCCATGGCAGTGAGTGGCACTGAGTGTATCAGAAGAAAACACAGGAAGCCCGAAATAGACAATTATGGAGAAATCCACCACACAGAATATTTTTTTCCTCAACTTACTTCAAGGGATGGCACATGCTAGAAGCACTTGGATTTCTACCCTAATTATTTTCTATATCCTGCCTGCTGCAGAATAAAAGAGGAGAGGTGACCAATATTGAAATAACTATTAAATTTGGATTAAGCTTGGCCTTAATGAGAGCTCTTCAGATGCAACTTTTCCTTGCCTTGTAACTGCTCAGTCACCTTCATCACCAGTTCCTGTCTCTCAGCTAGACTCTATCAGAAAAGTGAGCAAGCAAAGACATATGCAAACTCAAGGTGAGAAAGTGCCACTGAATTATAAAATGGAAATAGAATATTATCACTTGCCTGTGTTTCCCGGAGTTTGCTCTTTTAACTAGGGACCAAGTGGTGTCAACATGGAATGAGGGTCAGATTCTAGACATAAAACACCCAAAATCTGCAACTTGAATCAGCACACAGCCCCGTAGAGAATGAAATTGCATTGTCCTGATGCTTAAGGATGAGCACATTTTCCTTCTTCACAGAAAATGGGTTAAACAACTGAGTTTAAGCCAACAGGAGTTTATCATAAAGGGAGAGAGAAGCCAAATGACATAGTGAATCATTTTATTTAACTGTAGTAACCCTTAAGTTAAAAAATTGATCCTTTCTGCCCCTTACACAGCTGTGATAGATCCAGTCAAGTCCTTCTCAGGATGATGAACTGATAGCCCAACTTTCCTTCTCTTTACACACTGCTTGTCTTTGACAAAAGGATGGGCTGATCAATCTGTTGTTCTTAAAAGATGTTCTGCTTTCGGCTCTTCATATTCCCTCCCCATTCAAACAGTCAACATCTTATGCTGGGCAGAGGTGCTGCACCAGAGTCTGTACAGTAAATGGTTGAAGATGGCAGAGTGGGTCTTTGGACACTATGCCAGGAAGCACCACTAGACAGGTTCACGAGCAGACAGCCTCGTGCTGAGCCTGCTGCCAGCCCCTGCACTGTGCACACCTGTGGGTTGCTCTAGCAACACAGCCCACGTGTTTTGATTCTTTAGAAAACAGTTGGTGATGTTCAGACTAGGTATCAGATCAGGACCATCACCACACTGTACATGTTCTGCAACATAGCCAGGCTGTTCAGGCATACAGAGAGGTTTTAATAGTCCAGTTGCTAAGCAAAGGTGCTCCATCATGGGTAGGTAGTTCTCCCAGTAGAACAATGGGCAATGTATCAAGTCTGAAACGAGACTCGTTCTAAAGGCATTGGAAAGGGTCAAATGCTTGTCCTCAAAAATGAAAGGAAAGGAATGGAGGATATCCAACCTTAGTATCTAATGAGTATTATCTGTTCAGTTGTGCTTCTACTAACTAGATTACTTGTATGAAGGAGCAACCTCATTAAGTAGAACTACAAGTTTGAGCTGCATAACTGTCGAAGAAAGTGGGTGAAAGTCAGCAACAAGTAAAGATAAACGGTTGAAGACTGCTTTTTATTCTACAATCCCCAATTAGTATTGCACAATGTAGAAGTTTTGATTGCTAATGAGCAAATTAGCCATGTTTTACCTACATGGGAAATTAAAAGAAATGAAAATTAAGACATGCAGTCATCTCACTAGCCAAGGGTACTAGAATAAAATGTCTCTTCATAATTATTGAACAAGCAATTTACTAATCCAGTGAATAGTTCTTCCTTTTTGCAGGTTTCTTTGTTGAATTTCGTAAATTCATCTCTTTGTAAACCCTTAACTAAATAAAAAATATAGCCAAGATTTTCGTGCTAATTGGGGAAATTAAATTCCTTTCTAAACATATGGGATTAGTGGTGTCACTACTCTATAAAAAACAATCTATGTCACATAGCAATAAGCAGATGTATTGATGTAAACTTAACAACAGCAAGGTAGGTTTTTAGCTCCATGAATACATGGGGGCTACAGAAAACTTATACATCTTTAGCTAAGAGAAAAGATCAGTCTGAATTGATGCTTCAGAGCTGATGAACCCTGCCAAGGATGATCAGGCCTGATTTCTTTAAAAGGGGAATCACAGACAAAGCTGAATTCTCTTCTTGTGAGAAATTATTGCATTGTGCATGTTTATTTCCTACATCCATGCTTATGTTAAGTACACAGTTGAATATGCCTCCTTTGATTCCCCATTTTAGAGTTTTTATTTCTTTATAGAATCATTGAATGGATTGGGTTGAAAGGGACCTTTAAAGATCATCTAGAGGGACCTTTAAAGATCGTCAATGTTATAATCTCAGAACTAGTAGGGGTGGATAAACAAGGCTTATTCACAATGGCTAATTTTAAACACAGAGACCAGTCTAAATTGAGCTCCTCTCTTGAGTCATTCTCCAAAGGAGAATCTGTCTGCCTGTCTCTCTCTGTCTTGTTCTCTCTCTCTTTTTGCCTAAAGAAGCTGGGGAAGAGATTAGCCCTCATGAATATTCTCTCTGACATTAAGTACTGTTTTTCCTGAAGAACTGAATATTTGTATCTTAAACAAAGGGAAAAGGGACCTTAGTAAAAAAGATTTCATATAAACTGAAAAAGAGATGTGACCTTTGAAGATAACTCTCAATATAGAATCCAGCTGAGACACGTCATTCCTTTAAGTCAGACCAAGAATTACAGTGTATGTCTATTCTGTTCTCTGTAAATACAGCTGTCACCTTTGCTGATTAATTTCTCTCTCATTTCCAGTTTATTTTAACTTTATTAACGCTGAAAAAACCTACAGATGTAGCAGTTTTGCAAGGATCCCTACAAGTTTTGCCACAGATTTTGTGTCTGTTTGTGTCTTTTGTGAAGGTCTTCTCCATTTTTATCCAAAGCTCTGATAAAAATATGTGCAAAATGTAGATATAAACAGTCGAGGGAGCAGTCTCCAAAATGTGTGTCCACACTGTTTCCAAACTAGGAGATGTCCCATCCAAATATGTTCTGGAATTGGGGCAATACTGTACCGGTCAACAAGGGATAAATGTGATTAGAAACTATTACAGAGTAACTCTTAACAATAAAAAAAAGTAAAACTCTTCTGGTTTGACTTGAGGATTTCTAAGGATTTACTGGAAAATACACAGAGCGAATAGCATTTTGAAAAAAAGTCTGCATTATAAAACATCAAAGTCTGGGACATAAATCCTGAGCATGTTGTATAACAGTGTTTACATGGTAAGCAAGTAAACCCTAACTAAAGTGTACAGAGTTTAAATGTTATATCTTAAGCAGTATCTTGTAAAATGTGACTTGAGTATGGATTTTAACACAACTCTTCCGTACATCTTTGGAGAAGACACGTGAATGTTAAATTACAGAATATAAACAAAGAATAATAATAAATGTCAGACTTTTGCTTCTGAGAGATTTATTCTGTGTTTTCATAAGCAAAATATCATAAGATAGCTTCTCTGTTAACTAAATTGTGATGACTATTCTGGTAAATGTCATCTAAACAATTTAAATATTTAATATTCTATTCCACATACATACCACTGGAGCAGCATACCAATAAATAATAACAATGATTCAAGTTTGCAGCTCACCCAAATGTAATAAAAGGCTCAAAATAAATTGGGATCAAAATATTCAAGCTGTGATTCAGCAAGACCCTTTAAATAAACACATGGGAAAACTATTAGAAACAGGGAGAACTCAGTTTGATAATACATGACATTCCACTTATGGAAAAAAATGCTTTGCTTTATTGCCTAACACAGGAAGCTTTCTGCTACTAGTTAATACCAAAGCACATTGAAAAAACCAAAATGTCAAAACATTACTGTTTTTCCCTATTTGAACTATTTAAATACAGAGATCCAAGAGACCTCATGAGTGACAGAAGTGACTTAGAGGAGAAATATGCCATTTTCAGTTACCATACTTGGAATCAGAGATGAAGAAATGATCGCAGCAGTAAAACTCAACTACAAAGCACTAACAGAATGTAATAGACGATAGTGAATTCTACTTGAGTAATTCAAAGCACCTTTACACATATTGGTTATCTAAGGATTGCAATTTATGGAGGTAGGAAAGCTGAGTAATATTATACTTACATTAAAATTAACATCCAGGAATGTCTCAGCCACAGGAATTTGAACACAGGTATTCTAATTCCCAGACTCTTCCCCTTACCTGTTGATAGCATTCCCTGCCTTGGACACACCATGTGGGTAGGAGCCATGTTACCTACCTACACCCGCGTGAAAGAACAGGGGTCTATTTCCAGTCCTCCTTAACTGAGATTTAATAGGGTTTTGCAGATTTCTAGAATGAAAATTAGTTCGTTCTATTTGAGTTTTACTATATGGAATAAGGACAGTAATGCAAGTGGCTCACGGTCCAAAAAGTTACCTACAAGTTATATACATGTTTATATTTACTATGCAAATCAGCAATAGAAAGAGATGCAGGTGAATGTCAGACACATGATGTTATCTGGGCACCAGCTATTGCTAAAGGTGGGTGGCTATGGTGGCATTGAAAAAAGGTGATAGGGGCTGTGGTGAGAAGCTGGCAGGGATGAATCTCCCCTTCCCAACCCTCAAGGCTGTGAACTTCTCAACCGGCACTGCCTTCTCGGCTAAGAATACCTGGCATGGCCTGCAAGAGAGGAAACAACAGCAGCAGCAGGAAGCGGAGTGGGCTGGGATTTTAACAGGTGATACGGGAATTGGCTGTGATTTTAACAGCTCATTCAACTGACCAGGACCAAACCTTTCCTAGTGCTGCCCTGGAGAGAATAATAAAGCTCAGAGCAAGCAAAATTGAAAGCAAGGAACATAATCCTGTAAGGAGTAAAGCAAACTATCGCGTGATGTAGATCTAGCAACTGCATAGAAGAGGGGTTTGTGAATGTTCTGAAAATGTTACCATGTAATTACAAATTTGTGGTGTTACTGAATTATTATTGATTGAAAAATCTTGGATTTATCTGGAAAATAATATAAGTTTCAAAATTTATAACTGTGCCATCAATATTTCTGTAATTTTAAAGAACATTAAGAAAGCACTGTTTTATTGTGCAATGTGTGAAAAGAGAGAAAGAGGGAAGATAAGTTAGCTACAGAGCAAAGAAGAGATACTAATTCAACATAGTCAAGAAACTTACATAAACGTGATCTTTTATTAGTTTTTCAATATAAAGCACTTCAAATTTTGCAATACAATTGAGTATTCAGTAGTCAGCAGCTGTTGAGCCAATAGAGAGCAGCAGTAGCTGGAGCAGACTAATGTGTGCATGTTTCTGCCTCTTAACATCAGGAGGTTTACTGGCTGAGAATCATTATGACTAATGATTTATAAACAGAAATAATATGGGCTTAATTCTTTGGGTCTGGGACTCAGTTAGAAACAATTTTGTTTTGTTCAGCAAATAAAGAATGAAGTACTGTTCAAAGGTATTTTTAGAGAGCATCTTTCTTTAATTAAAGTGATTGCAATGACCACAGTATTTTTGGGCAACGTACTTACACTTCAACAGGAATATGAACAATTTTCTTATGAGATACTTATTTTCTCACTTCAAAATGCTGTCAGGGAGAGAAATGGAAGAAATTGATACTGCCTCTTTCTTGGTAGCTGAGATGGTAGAAAAAGACACCAGTGACCACACCAGTATGCCAAAATGGAAGCAATTTAGTTCAAAGGGATTTAAGATATTGCATAATTAGATAAGACACTGAAAAAAGCTATGTATGTCTCTGCAAAGGAACTGAATTACATGTGCTTGATGGAATATACCAACATAAAGTTGAATGTAAATTCTGCTCAGAAAGGCTACAGTTTCATGGATGGCACGGTCTTTCAGTCCATAGGTCTAGGTGTTTTCTGATGTAGGAAGTGATAAAGGCTAATTTCTTTCTCATGTGAAAGATAATGAACAAAAAATTTAAATGCTCACTTTGACTCTTAGGAAGAGAAAGACTTTCACAAAATGTAAAAAATCCTCTCAGTTCTCCCTTTCCACAAGAAATTTGAACCCTGCATGAGTCTCTAGATTCAACAGCTTTCTGTTGATCAGAAAGTATTCTATGTATCAGAGAGCTAAGGGTAACAGTAAACAAGTACCTAAAGCTGTTCAAATCTAGTGTATCCCTGTACTATAACAACCTGGAAACATAAATACACAGATAAACATCTTACAAATATAATACAGGGGTTGAAATACATGCAGGCATTTTTTGTCAAATAATTTTGAAAAGGAATCAAAAAAAAAGGAGAGAGAATATGACTCTCTCAATAAAACCTCAATTTCTTTGAGCCTAAAAAGAAGAGACACATTAGTCAAAATATTTTCAACATGTAGCTGGACAGGCTTTCTATCTGTCATGCAACATACAGCTCACAATCAGGGTACTCAAAACTTTCTGAACTAAATAAACAATCACCATTACTTTCTGCTTGCTGTACTAACCTTTTTAAAACTTTGATATATTTAAAGTGTACATATACACTAACCTACATCACTGTAATGAACCTTTTCAATTATATCTTTATTCAAGAACACAGCATGATGCAAAATATGGAAGTTTATAAATACTTGTGAAGTGCTACAACTTAAAAATATCCCATTGTGTACAGCATGGTTGCAACCTACCTAATCTCTTTCAGTGTAAGGTGAAGCACTTAATGCAGACTTCTTGGCAAACTCAACTGATTTACTTTTTGATTTACTTTTTTTGATTTGTTTTTCAGCATGATATTTTCAAAATCTCACTGAACTCACACAAGAAATATTTGAAGCTCAACATACATTCGGTTCTTGCACCTTTATCCCTCCCTATTTTAAGTGTTTTCACAAGCCCTGCTACAACCTTCCCCCTTTGCCAGCCCAGGACCCACCAACCAGCCCACAGTAGTGTCACCTGGGCTCAGACTGTAGAAAAAATTTCTCAGTCATGAGAAAAAGCTGTGAGAGGATCTGTAAAAATAGAAAAAAGGTAGAGGTTGGATTGTTGAGCCAGAGTCATTAATAGCTTAAGGGTTCAAGAGGAGAAATGTCAACTTGGAAAGGTACATAATACTAATGGAAAAAATAAGAGAGTCTGCTTGAGGTTGGTTAGGAAGCTTTGGGTCGAGTTATCAGAGTTACGAGTGTCCATGGAGCTGGGGGAAAATGTCAACTCAACAGGACTAAGAACATGCCCCCAAAAGCCGCAAGGGCCAACCTTCCTTTTCTGCCTAGCCTGCAAAGACTTTCTGGGTGCCATATTGGGGTGTTGAGCACATGGATGCTTACCCTAACAGCTCATCAAACCCTAAATATTTTTATAAGCTAATCAATGAAAAATTGCTTTTCACTTTCAAGTTGAATATATCTTGCTTACAGAGTCTCTGCATCAAGTTAAAGATGACCAGGCAAATTGACCCAAAACAAAGGATGTAATATTACCGTCCTTCTATCTGCTGCTGTTCCCCCTTCACTCCTCTACCTTGAAGTTGCTACCTCTTTTCCTAGACAGCACCAGGTGAAACCTGGAGTTATTTGACCCCTTTTGCTTACCCCCTTTGTAGTCCCATGGCAGTAACAAAACAGAAATATCGGTCAGCAAGTATTTTTCCACCCAGTCTACTGTGGGTTTCCTTTAGGAAACTGCTGGTCCCAAAGACTAAAACCCATTTCAGCTGATGTATGGAAATGTCATCCTTAATTAGGTAGCTGTTTTCTTGAAGTTGAAACCAAACCTTCTTCTGTATAGTAGTATAAACATAAAATCTAATCCCAATGTTCCAACTTCCATTATTTTTCTATAGACTTTGTGTAGATTTCAGATCAAGAATGCTAGGGCAGCCAAAGTGGTATTAAATCAAACGTTCATTTTACTGCTAATAGCTCTGGAGGGAATGAGAAACAAACAGTGAGAATGATTTAGTGAGGTTCACTGCTTCAGAAGCTAAACTTCAACTGATTCACTTAATAGATTTCTGAAGGTGTGAAGATGCTTTCCTTTAACACAGCATTTTTATTTTAAGGTTACTTGCAGTTTCTGGGTTACTTGGTGTCATGAAAGGAAGATATGGATCTGCTGTAGAGGTGGATCTAATATCTTGCAGAACTTTCAGAACTTCCTGCCTCAGTGTCATGAGATGCATAAAAAGTAAAGAGTATAAATCTTGCTCAGAATGAGTGTGGTAATTGATTGTGGACCAGGACAACCATTCCTGAAGAGTGGAATTACAATTCTTCATCAAGTAGTGCCAGGAAATTGATTTGTGGTCGTTACAGCAGAGAAGAAAGTGGTGTTCCTGACCTATACTTCCTATCCTTTCACATAAGATAATAATAATTTATTGTTGTTTCATTTGTTCTCTGCTGCCTAAGGTTCTCTGCTGGAATTCAAACCTGCTTTCATGTGGCTTCGAGTGGCCTATATTTCTTAAGGAGCGTGGTGTTCTGTGGCAGAAGTTCTGGTGGAAAAGGTATTTTGCTGCCAGTATACCAAACATACTGGATCTATTCAAGTCCTTAGTACCCTTTTCAAGGCTTTCTGGTTTCATGAGCCATTTTCCTGGCATCTCAGAATGGCTAAATTCTGGTTTTATAAGGGGAAGTACTGGATTTTTTTTTTTCCATCCTCTAATCCACTCTATCACAAAGGGGCTTTTGCGCATGTGGTTTTGCTCCTCAGTGGGAACATGGTCTAAGCAGATGTTCCTGTACAATGATGATGCAAAGAAGCAACATTTATTTAATTTTTGTCTATGGCTGGCTTTCATTAGGTTGAGCTATCAGCTGTAAAATATTAATTTTGACTTGTGATTTCAGGTAATTGCTAAATAAAATTGCTGATTCTTTATAAACAGTGATTTTTTCCCAAGAAGTCAAACTTCAGTGTCCTTACTTTGGCTTTTGTACTAGCCTGACAAGACAGGTCTCTGGATTTAATTGAGCTTTTCTTGGCCTGAGCTGATGTTGGCTTGTTTCAGTTGTGTCAGAAACTGTCTAGCAGTCAGGTAACCAATGTCTAACGTTGTTGCTGTTTAGTTTCAATTTACACTAATGACAAGTCATTATTCTACACAGAATGAACTATATATGACTAGAATAAAATGCAGTGCAGAAGAGCACAGGCCTAAGATGATATTGTATTTCCCAGACTGTAAACACAAATCAGACCTGTCAATCAATAGCCACTGCAGGAGTGCAACCTACTGAGTCAGAAAAAGAAGAGGCAGAGATGTTAGAGATAACAAGACCAGAAGAACTGTATAATTGGGAGCCAACAAAAAGAAAGAACATGCGAGCAAACTGTCTTTAAAAAGTTGAAAAAATAAACAGAAGTGATCCCCAAGAAAAAGAAGGAAAGCAGCAGCACTACTGACATTGCACACCTCCTGAGAAGAAAGAAAGCCTCATAACAAGCATCACGCTCCTCCTGGTGAAGACTTTGGGATGTTGACAGGTTATTGTAAGCACCACACTTTTTTTTTTTTTTTTTAGGAAGATAGAAAATGTCAAAATTAGGACCTAGAGGGATATTGGAAGGTTGGATAAAATACTAGAAGAAAGAGGTAGATGCCGGGATAGTTTAGTGCAACAAGTTAAACTGCAATATTAATTTTTTTTTTTGTATTAACTAAGAATTTTGATTATCTGACTGTTAAAGAATAAGTTGGACTAGTAATAAATTCATAGCTTCTTATATGTTCCATTTTGTGTATAACAACATTTTGAGAGTAAGAGTATTATCATTGAGCAAAGCAGCACATAATGAACCTAATATGCCTGCCTACACACAGGCGAATGAGAGAAAAGAAGAATGATGAAGAAAAGTTAACAAATTTAGTCAGAACTAATTCTTTCTGGTGAAGAGAGAGGAAAACAATTGTATTTTAATACAGATATAGACGGAGACAGCTGCTTTGAGAAAATGTTTATAAAATTGCAATTGTTGAGAACACATAAAGGAATTCAGAGTTAAGGAAAATAATAAAAACTCAATCATGATTATTTTTGAGGAAACTGGAAAATAAATTAAGTGCCTCTAACTAAGTGCAAACAGAGAAAGAAGCTCAATGGTGGACACAAGCATGACAAATGAAAGTTAGGACATAATAACTATTACAGAGGCCTGGTTCCTCCCAAAGGAAGAGGCTGTGTTATAGAGTTACAGGATGTTCCAAAAGAAAATGTTCAGCAGAAAAAAGCAGAAGAGGAAAGGGAGTGTAGCTTTGAACTGTAGGAAAGTTAAAAGCAATCTTGAATGAAAAATAAAATCAATTTGGCAAAATCAGTATGGAGCAAATGTCTAAGCACCAAAAAAATAAAGTGGTAACTTAAAGACTTCTTATCACCAAATAAGTACAGAACAGAAACACAGAAAAATATCTCAGCTGCTCTAAATTAGTACAATTGAGTTGCTTTCAGTAGAGCTACAGTGATTTGCATCATCTAAAGATAAGTGAAAGAACAGTCTAGATAAAAAGAGAAGATGAAAGATGACAGCCATACTCCTAAGCAGGAAACCATGGAGAAACTTAAATAAGGACTATCATAAATGATTCCTGTTAGAGACGGGTTTTATTAACTTTATCTGATCTCGGATTCACTTAGGCTTTGGAGCTTTTAAAGCTAGATTTAAATTAAAAGCTATTTAAATTGTTTTTCCCATAAAAAAAACTTGTAAAAAGAGGAGTGGGAAAGAAATAAAGGGAAAAAAATCCAGTAAAAGGGGGGGCGACAGCTGGAGAAGAAAGAACAGGGCATTAAGAACTTTACATAATACCTTCAGAAACCTATTCTTCACTATTCTGAGCCAGGGTGACATTCCAGTCATGATCTCTCTTTGACTTTGATCTGATTTGTGGTCATTTTTAACCAGACGGGGTATAATTCTCCATGAAACATAGCTGTGTGAAAAGGAACACTACAAGATTTGTAAATCACCTCCTATACGTAGCAACAAAAATATACTTCCTGTGATCCACCCTTCTTTTTATAGCGTTTGCAGGTTCAGGCTAAGATGCAACACTGTGTTTCTTAACAGTTTTATTAGAGGTTATGTTGTTAATTCCTGTGTAACACATATTTCGTTCAAATGAACATCATTGTGATGGAAAAGGTCAAAGCAAAGAAATCATTCAAAAATAATAGATGACTTTGTGGGGGGTATGTGTAAGTGCAAAATATCATACAGACTCAGAGCTCAAATTCCCCACATGTTGGAATTTACGTTTGGAAATATAATTAATTTCATATGCTGGTTAAAGTTACACCTTTGTCCTACTCTTCGGCTCAATCCCTGCTGACAAGATAGGTTTCACTGACCTCTGGTGTCTGTACACATTTTTCCTCTACTATGTAACCCATTTTTATTCCAAATAAAGATTGCCTTGCAATGTTTCAGCTGTTTTTTTTCTTCTTTCCTCTCCTCAACAGGGATAGTCAACTGTAATAGAAACGCATATACTAAATCCTTCCAGTTCAGCAGGCTGTACTCAATAACCTTGAATTCATATTTGGTGCTTATAGTTTTAGTTGTCCTGAGAATAATAATTAAATCTTCTGACATGAGACAATATGGTGAAAAAGCAATTGTAGCATATTTTACTAGGAGAAACAGTTGTTCTCATGACAGAATAGTTTTATAAACTACACAGTCACTTTTTGTCATCTTTATTGCTTTTATTGCTTTATTGCTTTTAAATGCTACCTGAGTATAGGAAGTCATTTACAGAATTCATTGAGATATTTCTAAAATTAGATACAAATCAAGGCTTAAACAAGTCAGAATCTGGAGTGAATAGGGACAGGAAAATCTATGGGATCAAGATGAAATGCAGCTCCCTTAATTTCTTGAAATTACAGATACATGCTTTAGAAAATGTAACCTCCTTTTTCATTTTAATGTTTTAAAGTCCGATTCTCACAATCAGTCTAGGTGTCAGGGTGTCATCAGCACAATGCATCAAGATGCTTTATGATTCCCTTAATAAAAATGGGGCAGGCAAAAGTGATGTCTATGTCCTTTCCTACAAGCACGATACAACTCTAAGCTCATACTTTTAGAAGATTAGAAAAATCTGTTTTTCAGGCCTTTGCCTAAGTAATATCACAGGTAACTTGCAAGAACATTTCATTGCTCTGTAACAAATAATATAACTACATTTCTAAATGCAAAGCTGAAATAGGGCCTTGATTCAAGTAGCCCAGGACTTGTGTAGTACAGCCCCTGTCCACCATCCATGTCAGTGGATCTTGCTTGGACTTCTTAATGACACTCTTTTTTTTTTTTTTTTCATAATTGGAAATCATTCTTTACTTGCTTCTGCCATCAAAATTGCTGTCCATCGGACTATTTAACTTACAGTTGGATTTTTAGACATTTGTTTTCTGTAATTTCTATAGGAAATACTATTAAATTGCAAAAAGAAGTGGTATTAATATGAATCAGAAAATGTCTGGAAACACCATCAAGCATGAATTGTTTTTC
The DNA here is from genome assembly GCF_000708025.1 of Charadrius vociferus. Classification (NCBI taxonomy): domain Eukaryota; kingdom Metazoa; phylum Chordata; class Aves; order Charadriiformes; family Charadriidae; genus Charadrius; species Charadrius vociferus. The sequence continues at coordinate 785,247 of NW_009647052.1, forward strand.
AAATACTGAAATTTGTGGAGAAGAAACAAAATATGGACCATCTTTGATTCGTCCCTGCTTTCTTTACAGGGTGTCTACATATGGCAGATGGCTCTGTCTTGGAGGACAAGAAACAAGAGGGTAAAAATACAAGGTGGTCTACTTATGTCTTGTGGAAGCATTGCTTTAAGGTACATCATGGCCATCACATAACTGATGTGCTGTTCCTGACAGCACTGCTCTTTGTTACAGTCCAGCATAGGTGGGGAAGAAACTGTTGTTAGATACTCAAAATCAGCTGTCTCTGTTGTCAATGGAGAAATACCAGTGCCTGAAGAGGACAAATCAGAGCAGCAAATTTAGGTTAAAAATAACTGATTCCAGCAGTCATCTTTGCAGAGGTATATTTCTCTATGTTGACCATAGAGGGAGCCCTATCTCCTAACCTAGGCATCTGTTAGATGCCTAAAGAAAGACGTTGTAAATAACTCCCTGAAACAACTGTTCTTTTATTAATGAATCATGTATAGTTATGAGAAGTAGGTCTTTTCTTCCTATTTTCCTTTTAAAAAAATATATATATACCTGGCAATTAAAATCTGTAGTTATTTCCAGGCCACAAAATACCTTCCAAATTAATTTCCAGTACCTTCTCCAAAAGTTTTGTCTGGCAAGCAATAGAAATTTCCAGCCTTTTAATACGTACAAGCATAGCAAAAAATTGGCTATATAGAAAGAGGAATTCTCAAAAGGCCTTGTAGTGAGTGGAAAGACCTGCACTAATATCTTCTCTTCACAGACCTTGAGACGTAAAGGAAGTACATACACTGTTTACAGGAATTTCATCTCACTCCAGTTTATTAAGACTCCCAGTTGCTGGTCCAACTTTGACATGTGCTTAGACTGAAAATCAGAATTTTACACTTTGTTCTCTACTTTTTTCCCCCTTCCTGTGTGCTTATGAACAATTCCCATTTAACCAGCACCTAGTAGAGTGTTTTGTGTGCACGTGAACAAAATGCTGCACTGAAATAGATGCGGGACACGAACGTCATGCTGAAAAACCACATGCACGTGGAATATCCACTAACTCATCCCTGCCGTGGTGGAAAATACCTGTGGAAATGTCAGAGGCTTGTAACCCCATTAGGCACAGATAAACAAACCATCTGAAACATCGTTTTGGCTCTTCGCTAGGCTCAGGCAGGATCAGCTGTAGTTGTAGTTTGCCCTTTTATATGGTTCCACTTTTACAAGCTTGTGCATGTGACGGAGTCCACATCATGAGTATGTGTTGAAAACCTCTTCAGGACACTCCCAGCTTCTTTCCCAACCTGTACACGTGTTTTCAGTTTTTCAGCACTTAGCAGTTGATAGTTTGCCACACTCCGGAGCGAGACAAGGGAAAATGAGAAAGCTCTTCACCCTATCCCTTGCCCTCAAAATGGAGATTTTGTTTCTGCTGTTTCTTTTTTAGGGTCTCACTTAATTTTCAGTCAAAGAAGCAGGACTCATTAGTTTCGCAGATTGGTCTTTTGTACAAAAAAAGCTCACATTATGAATCTCACGAGGTATTTTCTGGAAAAAGCAAATCTGTTCCTTTTGGAAAGAGAATCTCCTCCACTCTTACTCATTATTTGGTGAAAGGAATGTTCTTACCAAGTGCCGACGAGACCCCTCTATTGATTTGTTTCATTCCAGAGAACATGAGACATTGGATTCTGCAAGGAAAACTGGAACTGAGCTTCTGTGTGCGGTTCAGTCTAGCTAGGACAGAGCACAGACAGGGCTGCCGCTGCTTGCTGCTGCCTTTGTGTCCAGTTCCTGATGAATTTCACATAAACACACTGTGCACAGACTAACTTTTGTTGGAGTCGTCTTATGGCCATATGGTTTTGCAGTTCCCTTTCCTGGTCCTTGTTAGAATCTGGAAACAAGATTCTCTTATTGCAACTCTTATTTTTTCTTTCTCGTAGTATGCATGAGAATCTTAAGCAAGTATTTAACAGCAAAGGAAATATCAAGTATATTAGGTTAGATTCTAGGTTGTCTTGGAGGTCTATGTAAGCATTTTTATTTTATGAACAAATGAACAAGTACTAAAGCCAGAACAATGAAATCCAGACTTGATCAAGATAAGCTGTGATGAAGAACCTATAAGATTTTGAACTCCACCGCATTTCTAGGAGCTAGTGGTTATTTCCACTTTTCAGTAGTTTGTGGTGGGATATATATATCTTACCAAAGTCTAACCTTTTTCCTAGAGATGGAGAAAAACTGGAACAGGGATCCACATCCTAACTCATGGGTCTTAGGACATCACATTGCTGGATTATGCTTCATTTTGTAGCAGACAAAAAAGAAGTGTGTAAGAATGTGAGGACGGTAGCAATAAATCACTCGATATTATTCTTTAAAAAATGTGGTATTAAGTACAACACTGCACATTATTCTGAAAGAGGTTATTAATGTGGAAATAAATAAATATAGTTTTTCAATACATTTTTCCATATTTCTCTAATAAAATAAAACAAAAAAAAAGAAACCCAGTAACATGCTATTCTAGTTCATTAAGAGAGGTTCCTTCTGGTTTTGAATTTGGAGGAAGGTGTAAGGATATTTTTATAAAATGTAACTTCAATACTTCTGTTTGAGGCAGCAGCTAAATGTGCATTTTCACCAGAAATTCCACGTTGATCTTCCTAGACTGGTGAAAATTGACAAAATTTTAATTCAAAATAAATGCAACATTTAAACATTAAAAGGATTAGGAAAAAACAAGCACTGTTCCTACAACAGTTAATTGAAAAGATTATATCCCCTTCTGCAGACAAAACATGGCACAGGTACATAATGTAGTAATCCATGGGCTTAATGTACAGTTAAGGATGCTGAGTTAAAATAGGGCACAAATAAATAGTTTTGTTACAACTCATAAACATGGAACATATTATATTTTTTGTTTGTATGTGTTTCCATTAGAACTTGCTTTTAAAAAAGAGTGGGGGAAAGTGATGATTTTTTCGTGGAATTTTTGGTAGACTCTCACATAGTTTCCTGAGATCCAGCAAGATATCATACACACTGTACTCACATTCTCATGGAAGAGGACCACTTGAGAAGCCAACTTTTTGAAATAGCACCTGGTATCTTTGGAATTTAGCCTTATTTAAGCTTTCCATCCCTAATATTTCCTTTAAATTTCTTTTTCCAGATGCAACAGAATGAGAGTAGCTCCACAATCGAAGGCTTGTGCACAAAGCTATATTCCTTGAACATCCTAGCCTTTCTTCTATGTGGTCTTGGTCACAGTGGGATTCAGCCAGCCTACAGTCCTCTATCTATACTTTTCTGAGAAAGCTGATTGAACCAAATAGTTCGGACGTGTGGGACACACTCAGATGTGTGGGAGACATGAGGCCCTTCATCATAATGATGCTATAAAAAACTTTCCCTAGCAAGATATATGGTGCTGTCATCTAGAATTGGACATGACGCTGAAGACTTTCATGCTTATTGTATTTAATAGATTGTAGTGCAGTCATAGTATAACTTTTAGGAATGTATCTATCATACCCAATTTTGGAACAAGAGACCAGCACTGGTGCATCAGCTGTCCTCCTTGTTCCACAGTAACCTTTGCATCTTGTTGACATACTTGAGGATGAAGGTGAATAAGGGGAAAACCGTGGTTCAAAGCTGAGAACGTGAGGACTCATCAGATCTCCATCAGGTAGACTGACAACCATAAAGTGTGCTGGTCTTGTCTGGCAGCTGTAGGAATTGTTGGAGTACCTTATCCTCTTGAGATAGTTCCCAAACATGAACCCTCTCCTCCACAGAGGAGGTAACACTCAAACTGGTGTAAATGGTTAGTCCAAAGGAAACAAGGGGAGGAAGTGAATTTAAACTAGATTCCTTAGAAGAAGACAGTCACTTCCTCCAAGCTCAAGATTGGTGCATCCTTATGAGTAGGAAATCAAGCAAAGGAAGCAGGAGACATGCATGGATGAGCAAGGAACTTCTGGAAAAACTCAAATGGAAGATGGAAGTTTACAGAATGCGGAAAAAGGGACCGGCCACTTGGGAGGAATATAGCAACACAGTCAGAGTATGCAGAGATGCAACAAGGAAAGCTAAAGCCCATTTGGAATTAAATCTGGCAAGGGATGTCAAGGACAATAAGAAGGGCATCTTCAAGTACATCAGTAGCAAAAGGAAGACTAGGGAAAATGTGGGCCTGCAGCTCAACGAAGTGGGTGCCCTGGTGACAGAGGATACAGAGAAGGCAGAGCTACTAAATGCCTTCTTTGTTTCAGTCTTTACTGCTAAGGCTGGCCCTCAGGAATCCCAGACCCTGGAGGTGAGAGAAAAAGTCTGGAGAAAGGAAGACTTTGCCTTGGTTGCAGAGGATCCGGTTAGAGATCATTTAGATAAATTTGACACCCACAAATCCATAGACCTGATGGGATGCACCCACAAATGCTGAGGCAGCTGGCAGATATTCCTACACCACTCTCCATCATTTTTGAAAGTTCATGGAGAACAGGAGAGGTGCTTGAGGACTGGAGGAAAGCCAGCGTCACTTCATTCCTCAAAAAGGACAAGAGGCAAGACCCAGGAAACTACAGGCCAGTCAGCCTCACCTCCATCCCTCAAAGGTGATGGAACAGCTCACTCTGGATGTCATCTCTAAGCATGTGGAGGAAAAGAAGGTTATTGAGACTGGTCAACATGGATTCACCAAGGGGAAATCATGCTTTACCAACCTGATAATCTTCTATGATGGCACCTGCTCTAGGTCATCGCTTCAGACCCTTACCATTCTGTGATTCCATGATCAGAAAACAAGCCTATTTTTTACAAGACAGTGTTTTATTTGGGTATTTACCATGACAGAACAATTTGGGAATCAGAGAAATTGAGCACGAATTAGTGAAGTATCAAAACGGTTGTTTATAAAAATTATGCAAAGAAATGTGCCTCCTCACTTATTTAGCTAAACATTAAAATTTATCTTAAATACAATATTGTGGGAAAAAAAGATAGTAAACTTTTTCTTCCTGTTAATTTTTAACAACTGTACACATCTATCATAATTTTGCCAATGGTTTCACTTTAAATTCCACTTAAAAGCCAAAAAAAACAGGTAGTGGAACTCAGAGGTCCTGGTGTAAGTCCGAGATCAGAGACTCTACTTAACAAAAGTCTATGCTAGATTTAGATTATAAATAGTGTTTAAGTATAACCTTTCAGAGAGCTCACACCAGTATTTTATTATAGAGTAATCAATGGCAAGGATTAGAGGGGCAACATCCAACTTTGAAAGAGTAGACCAATGCTTCTTAACTATAGACAGAAAGATCCAAATCAGGGCAAGTTATTACTCTTTCACTTTGGGGTAAGTTAAAATCTAACTAATCCCTCAAACTGAAGGACTTGGTAATAAATATTTCAATCCTTGAGATCTTTTCAGACAGTCACAGAAGTCTTCGTTAATAATGCCGAGTCATACTTGCTGTAGGCTCACATATGCCCTTAAAAAGCAAAGACAAAATAAGGATTCTAAAAGAAGATAATTAAATTTATTAGGGATGCAATTCTCTATGACAAGTGCAGGGTAAGAATTTGGGCAAAAATAATCCTAATATTACAGAGGAACAATTACTTAAGTAGTCACTCTTCAGAAAATTTGGCAGTTAGAGTAGGTTACAGTCTGAACATGGCTGAGCTATGTCACATAACAATGTTCTAGGATATTTTGTAGTATAGCTTCCAAGAGGCATGAAATAAACTTCTGCTTTGTTAACATTAGTAAGGCCTCATCTATATCTAGTTTTTAGGAGGTCTTGCAGTATACATCAGTGTAGGCCAACTAGAAACGGCGTAGACCAACTAGAGACAGTGTACAGAAAAGCAATGAAATAAAAAGGAACATCTAGAAAGCTTGACATACAAAGGTTGAAAGATGAAGGAGAGGAGGAAGCATTTAATAACAATTTTTAAAGACATAAAATTTGAGAAAGACAAAGACAACAGTATGCCCAGGTCCACAGTGAATGAGATAAACTGCAGCAGGGCAAATCAGTTTAAATACCAGGATAATTTCTTACCATAAGGAGTAGAAATACACTTTGGACAGCTTGAGAAACCTGGGAAATGTCTGCAGTTGTGGGGCTCCTAAAGAATCATTTAAGCAAACTGCTATCAGGACTGACAAAGGTATAAATGCTTCTGGTTGCAATTGAGGCATGGGTTGGAAGACCCCACACAACCCATTTTCTGGATTCTATAAGGCTACTTATTTGTTTTTTATTTATTCTGGCTGGTGTTGGCCTATGACCTTCCCATGTCAGTTTCCAAAGGAAGTAAACACTGACAATTTGAAAGAGCGCATATACTTACCCAGATATTTTCATCTTACTGAACGCTTAGCAGACTTCAGGAGGCTGGTTTGAATGTTTTGGCTATGTGTACAACAGGGAAGGTAAAACAAACGAATGAAGGAAAACTGCCAGGAAAAAAAAGAAGTTAGTTACAGAATGATGGAAGGCTGTATTAAATACATTATTAGCTGGGAATGTTCAAGAGAAATTTTAAAGAACAGTGTAATAAATATAAGAAATGAGATTTAAGCCCAAAACAAACATTTGGTTGAAATACCTTGAACTTTGATAGGTTTTGCACATTCATATTCTTCAGATAAAGTGAAAAAGCAGAAATCTTTTTCAGGTCAAGATCTGTCATAGGTTTGTTACATTGTGTTAAGACTAATCTTTTGGCTTTTCATGATGACAAGCACTAGTATCTCAACTGGTGATGAGCAAGAAGATTACTGGGCATACCAAAAATGTACATCATGCTGACCTTTGTTAAATTGGCAGTTCTGAGCTTCCAGGGACATGACTTGCCTCATAGAGGAAAAGGAATGCTGGCAGTACTGTATTTAGTTTGAGCCAGCATATACTGTTTCTTTCAAATGTACTTAAAAATACATATGTTCTTTGTGGAAAATAGTTAGGCATCCAACACTGCTGTTTGTATTCAGTGATAGAAAAGTCAAGCAGCAAAGGAAAAGCTGACCTTCAGTCTGGTTGAGGTACTGCTGCTTTATTTTTCAGTCCTTTTATAGCATCATTTTGTAGAAAGAGACCTTTTGTATTTTTGTTGTTGTTTCTTAGCCAAAGACTATTTTTTAAATTAGTTTCCCCTAGTAGGCTCAAGATGGTTGCAAATGTTCTGGAGAGGAAAAGCTTAAGGATAGCTTTTGTAGGAAAGTGACTGTGGCTACTTCCATCCTTCAGGACAGTATGACAATCAGACACAAGGAAGAGCGCCAAGTACAAAGAAAAGAGTTTAAAAAGTAGGCAGTAGGAACAAAAATGTTTCCAGAAAGAACTGGAGTAGGGAAGGGGTTCATGTTGGTCATCATGGCTAAATTAAGGTGAGCTTTACATTTTCTGTGACGTGGATGAAATAAGTCATATTTCAGATCTCATTTGGACACTGACTATCAAAAACTTCAAATTTCCTTCAGGTGTTTGGAAGTACCTTCCAGGTGTTCTGACTCTGTCCACATGTGCAATTTCATACTTGATTTATTCCCCTGAAGCGAGACCAGTTAAAGCAACACTCAAACACTGACAGGCCTGTCGAATGCGGAGCATATATAGCTTACAATGTCACTGTTGCTTAAAGATGATGCAGTCTATCATAAATGGACCTTACGCATGGTATCCATAGAAGTCTTGATATAATCTGATTTATCTTTCTGTGAAACAAATTAAGAAACTTTTACGAGAGAATTTGAAGGGAAAATATTGTGCATATTATCACAAAACTCTGCACGTCCCATGCTACAGAACTCACATACTGTTAATTTCTCTAAGACAGATGCACTGTCCAGCTCACTCTGCACGAGGAGTGAAGAGCTTATGAACTCTACTGAATAAGTCCATGAGAACAAAACATGTGCTTTCTTAAAGTTTCTATGCAGTTCAAGTTGTGATGAACCATATAAGGAAAAGGAAGGCTTTGGGTATTGGTATGTCAATGTTTATATCCACATTTCAGTCCTCATCTTTAGATTTCAACATTCAGACCAAGAATTAGGGAACAAATAGCTTCCAAGATATTGCAACATATCTAAGAACAACCTCGAAGTACTACAGCTGTATTTGTCCTAAAAATCTCTCTAAATGTATAAGTATTCACAGGAGGAAAAAATAAAATGGGTGATTGCATTTTTCAGCACAGCACTTGTACTTTGAACCTCTTCTTGTTCCTCTTAAATTTTGGTATTCACACACCATTTCTACTACAGGATTTCAATTATGTTTCAAAAGGTAGTGGTAGACACATCTGATTCTTCAGAGGTACAGCTCATAAAAGACCAGCTATTATTCAGAAAAGACAAAGCTTTTGACAGTTGAGATAAAAGTTTAAGTATGTTCCTTAAACTGGGAACATGTTACATTTTTAAATAATTCAAAAGTTTTTTATAAAACCATAAATATGTTCTGCACTGAATATGTTTTATCAGTACTTAACGTGTTCTGCCACATATTTTTCCATTTCTACATTTTTCAGGGGTCAAAATTTTGCATTTCTTCATGTTCATGCTAAGTAAGAGACTATTGGAAATTAAACTAATATTCCCACTGACATCAGTGGGAACAGGACTTATCACTGCATGCATTCATGATGTGAGTCATACTATCATAACCGTCAGATGACCACATTTCCTTTATGCTTCTCTTTTTATTTTACTAAATTATTAGGATGACACGGTCATAAGATAATTCAGACAGGAAAGGATATTGGGAGATCTCTAGTCCTGTCTGCTTAAAGTAGCTTCAGCTCTTAGATCAGACCAGTTTTCTTAGGGTTTTACCCAACTGAATCTTGAAAACTTCTAATGATGTAGACTGGGCAACCTCCTGGCAGCCCCTCTGGGCAGAAGAGGAAGGGTGGAGGAAAGGTGTTGGGTTATTTTTTTTCTTTGTTTTGTTTCTCCTGCCCAGACCTATTTTAATTGGCAATAAATTAAATTATTTTTCCCCAAGTGAAGTCTCTTTTGCCTGTGACAGTAACTGGCAAGCAACCTTCCTGTCTTTATCTTGAGCACACAAGCTTTTTCATCCTATTTACTCCCCCTGTTCTGTTAAGAGGGGGAATGAGTGGCTGGGTGGGTGCCTGGCTGCAGGCCAAAGCTAATCCAACGCAGACCATTCTGATACTTCACTTGTCAGCAACCTTCACATTGAGTATGACGTAATCACCGCCACTCTCTGAGCTTGATCATCCAGCTGGATTTTTATCCATACTAATATGCATATAACAGTCTAATGTGCTGATTATTTCAATACTAAAACTGTTTTACTAATGCCTATTTCTATTTTATGGCCTTTTTTTTACTTGATAGTGGACTTGACTTTACATAATACCCAGTAGTTCACAGACATCAAATGCTGCCTGCAACAGTGTAGAGATTCATAAACACAGGAAAAACTGTCTGGATTATAGATAAGGATTGAGCCGGAGACCTATCAAGCCAGGAGAAACGTTCAACTCTTATCTGGAAGAGACTAATCTTTTTGATAGATCAAATGCAGGTAAGGATACACTTTGGCCCTTAAAATAGCCCATCAACGCTTTACATCGGCACATCCAAACTGTTATTTTGCGAAATTTCAACACAGACCATCATTAACTGCAGTACTTAAGCCAACAGCTTTGTGACAAATACAACATTTTACATTAAGAGTTTTCCAAAATCCAATCCACTTCAGATCTAAGAATGCTAAATTTTTATATTAAACACTTGCTGCAAATAAATGGTGAGTTTAGGAAATTGTCTGAATTGTCAGAAGTTAAGGGCACGAGTAGCACTCTTTCATGACATCCATGTTTCACAAGACCTGCATATATTAACTCTGGAAGATTACAGGTAGGAAGGCAGCCAAGAGGGCTTACTGAAAAAGTACTTGTGTATTATTTATACCTTGCAAAGAATTGAATGACTCAAACATAGGTCTGTAAGTAGCTGCTTTATAGAACCACATGGCCCAAATGTGGTGGCAATGTCTCTCTTTTCCATACTCGCTGTTTGTTTGTTACACTCTGATGCTGCGCACAGTGGTGAATATTCACTGCAGAAATTTTTTTGTGGTTATACAGCTGCCAATCCTTCCAAGTTAAGCGTATTGCAGTCTTCTTTACCATCCCATCTCCTTTAACTCCTCTCAATCAGCTGTGGGATTTCATTATGAAGCTAAGAACAATTTATTTAATTTCTCTCATGCTTCACTTGGTTTGAAATAATTTTTCTAATCATTTTATATTCCAGTAACTCTTATCCCTTGCCTGTGAAAAAATGTAGATCCCATCTAAGAGGAAAATGCGGTTGGTATGGAGGGTGTACGTACAATAGGTAAATACAAAAATGCTGGAGCATTTTTATGTTTGTAGCATTTTGGCTGCATTGAGGTAGTAAATGTGAAAATCTAATTTTGTAGGAAATGGCAAACTGTGCTCTGTCAGATCCAATTAATTACACAAACAGCTTTAAAAATGAAGTGCACTGATCACTGTAGAAAGCTGTATTTGCATCTCAGCTGCAAGGTGCTCAGCCCAGAGCAGAATATTCTGTAGGTTTTGAGGGCGTTCAGACACAGTCTTTCAGACATCTGCTTTGTATTCATACACCTAATTCAAAGTCAATGGCCCCAAAAGAGCTGAAACCAATCTCTCATGCCTGAGAAAATATGCTACAGGAAAAGAAAACCCAACAACCAGGGGGGCTAGAACATGGCACTGTGGTTAGGATATAACAATCTATCAGTTTTGCCTCTTCATGACAGCTGAAAGTTAAATGCCTGAATGATTTGGAGAAAAACAGCCTTAGTTTTGTACCTCACTTCCCTATCTGTGCAATTGGGATGTTAATCGTACTTCTGTAAATCTCAGGAGGGAATGGGCTATTGATGGCTGCAGCCTCAAAAAGCAATAGGCATGTCAGCATTGCCATGCTTGATGTCTGGAGGTCTGGAAAAGAGTTCAAATCTGGAAATTGATATCTAGGCCCAGGGAAAGTTAGCCTATGCCTTGCCTGGGCTGTGGCTCCTGGGCTTCTGTGTATGCCTGCATCATGCTGGGCCAAGACCTGTGCACATGTCTTTTCCAGGCTGAGAGGACTGGAAGGGAAGAGTGATGAACTTCAGCATCTTCTGTATTTGAATAGCTAAGAGATTGAGACTGCAGTACCAGTGTAGACTTAGACACGTCTGAATAGGATTCACATGTGGAAGTATAAGTGTAAGTGTATAAGTATCCTATGGCATTCTGTTCCCTCTGAAAGCTTAGCAACACTTTTAACTGTCCAGGTGAGAAGTATTTGTTTTGCAACATGTTTTATATATAGGCTTGGGAAGATGAAGTGAAATTTAAAGCAAAAGAAGTGTACATGCAGACCGTTGGGAAGAGCAGCATTGTCATTGCTGGATTTCACTAATCATTCACTTTCAGTATTACTGACGATGTTAGTGAGGGGGAACACATTTTCCATTCTGGAGAAAACACTACTGTCTTTTTCTTGACCTGCCATTTCTCCTGAGTTTGTTTTTTGTTTGTTTGTTTGTTTTTTGGTTTGGTTTTTTTTTTTTCAGTTGTGTGTCTGTTCTCTAGGTGCATATACAAATGGACAAAAGTACAGGGGAATTAATTGAGCTGCATACCGGAGACCGAGTCCCCCTTCACCCACCATGCAATCCAAGCCAAAGTTTGCTTCCCATTGGCTCCCTTTGTCTCAGCATCAACACACAGGAGATTTTACTATCACCTGTGGTTGACTGGGAGCATCTGACTCGTTCTTCTGGAAATGATCTGTACCAGAAAATCATAGCACACTAATAGGTTTACAGCCCTCATTAGAATCACAGGTGCTAAAGTTAAAAAGTACAAAGCTACCAAACATATATGGTGAACACATTTCACAACTAATGTAAAAATGTCTAAGAAACTGTGAAGAACGTTAAAGCTCCAGGGAGCAGTTCCAAAAAATACAAATTGCCTGTTCCTCTCAGCAAGGGCCCTTGATCATAGTTCACATAATGATGTTGTGAACTTCATCATTCCTCAACAAGGAAAAGAGAAAGCCAAAAAAGACACCATTTTCTGTGTCAAGTCTTGTATTGTTGGCCCAGCTAAGTCAGTGTCATTTATTCCACTTACTCATGTTGTTGAAAAGGTAGGTAGCACACATGAAGTTTTCATACCCACCTCAAGGACTCTAGATGAACTCATGCAAGCATGTCATGGACATAAAAACTATTTTGTAGAAAACACCTTGCTTTGATGCTTGGGTAGATGAAGTAATCAAGATGTCCTCATTTTTTTCTGATTACATCTTTAAGTCAAGCATCTAAAATATACTAATCTTCCTGATGAAAGTTTGCAATTAATATTAGGATATACATATGTCATATTCCCTTTCAATGAGGAAAATGCATATTCTGAAATCTTTGCAAATCTTTTTTTCTGTTTTTAATGTTATGTGTTAAAACATCACAGAGGTTTTTACTAAGTTCATCCAGCATATTTATTAATTAAAATTATATTAAATAAAATTCATCATAAGGGATTCTCAACTGATGGAACCTCATTGAGAAATCTTTTAACTATAACACAGATGTATTATTCATAAATAAGAGTAAGATAATAAGAAAGATAATAATAATGTAATAATAACAAGAAAGATAATTTCTAGCTCTAAAAATATTTCTTGAATGGTTATCTCAATTTTTTCTTAACTTTTCCCTACTTTGTGATTTTTCATAAATATTCATTCTTTGGACAATCAGTATTTGTTGGTTTACATATCCATACTTAGGATTTTGTTGCTGAGTTTGATGTTTCCCTCAAGAGCAAGGATGTCCTAAAACCAACAGTTTTTAATTACAAGCATTTGGATTTCTCCAAATTTGAGGTTTAATTTCGGTAAAACAAAATAAACAATTTAGGATGAAAACAAAATAACTGGGAAAACCAGACAAAGGCAAGAACTTCATGCAAATGCCTCTGTTTGTTTAGAATAGATGAAGACAAAGATTTAAGTTCTTTCACAGAACCAGGCAAATGCAACAATGACACTGTCAACTCAAATGTAATCCATCAGTGAAAACACAGGTATATGCAAGACACGTAAGCATGGATGTTATAATCTTTTTCCAGCAGCAGCTCTTAGCATAAATAGTCTAAAAACACATCTCAGACCTGAAGTTCGTTGCCTAAATTCAAGTTTCCTCTGTAGTTTTCTGTAGTCAAAGCAGAGTGATAGGCACCTTGGGAGGATATCTCTCTGAGGAAAAAATAATTCACTCTTAGGCAGTGTCTGTCTACTAATTCTTTACTAGATTTTGTGTTGTGAAATAATTTTGAATAGAAAAAATGTGGACTTGACAATATTTGTCCTACAGTGTTAGGAAAACTATGCAACAATATTTTTTTCAGGTACTTTAAAACTGCCAGGCTTGACTAGACATTTAGAAAGCAATAAATTTTGCCTTCCATCAGGATAATTATTGACGTATTGGCTGTAGTGTTTATCTGTTATCTGTGAGTTCTGTCAGCTCTCTCTTGGAGGAGCAATCTAGGCTTGGGCAAATAAAGTTACGTTTGCAGCAGTGATTTTAAGGACAGCCTGTCCCTTGGATTGTTTTTGGTGAAACACTTGTCTGGTTTCCAATTGTCATAGCAGCGACAGTCTGGAAAAGTCTCCAGAGAGTTTTTGAACCCAAGATCACAATTTGCATTCCTGGCTGAACTGTATGCCACCATAACACTCAGAGACTGCCATCCAAAGGCATAAGTAGTTTAGAACAGCTCTAAATTTCCTCGGCGTTAAGGTCCTGGCTGTGACCAGTGTTAGAGAAGTGCAAAGCTGGCTAAAACGCACCTTTTCCCCATGCTTTCCAAATTCCATCTAAATATCTAGTTAGGAAGCACTTTTTGTGATTGCAACTTAGTTTTCTTTGCAGCTAATCGTGGATGTGAACACACCATCCCTGGATTTTCTTAATGATTGTCAGTTCAGGAAATTCCAGAGCCGCAAGGCAAGGTCTGCAAAATGAAGATGCCTTTTGGCTTACCTTTCTGCTACCCATTAATTTATCTTACCTCATGAACAAGTGCAATTGCCAATAAAAAGCTTCACAATCTGTCTTTTGATTTATATGAAGTTCTGACAAAATTTCTCTTGGAAAGATGCCTGTCATTTGACGTCAGAGCTCTTAATACATTTGCTTTTCATCTAGCGGTTGGGTTAAGCAAGCTGCCATCCGCTGACGCCTCTGCTTTCCCCCATCACATTTCTTGAATGTTTGATTCCAATGAAACAAGCTTGAGGGTTCCTTTCTCAAAGGAATGGCATCCACATCAGGACGTGGGAAATTTAGTTTGAGGGTATAAATACGGTCTTTCCAAATCAGCTCTTTTAACGGAATGGTGACTATTTCCGGGAGCTTTTAAGAAACCATCTTTTGAACACTGATATAGTTCTGTTGACTCCCTGTAGCTTCCAAAATCCTTCCAGTAGGGGCTTTTGTCAGGAACTATAAATCCGTATTCTTTTCAGAACGGGTGTTCACAATCTCAGTGATAACCATGGTAGGCATTTAACTGAAGATCCATAAAATGAGATGGAGGTGCTTGCTGCTTTCCATTGATCCTATGGGGAGCTAGGTCCCTACATCTTGGCCTTAGAACTGTAATCATACTCTAGGTCATGTCAGTGCCTCCCTTGATTCTCCGGTTACATGTATCTCAGGTGGTCCAGCTTCCCTCTGCTAAAAGGGTTGAAGAGAGCGCCATGCTCTATACCCAGACATTGTAAATGTAGCGGTTAGATTTGTTTCCATTACATATGTAAAATGTTAAAATCAAAGTACCTCACATCACATGGCAAATGCACAGAGATACAAAACGCTGGAATATATCTTCACATCCTCTCTGAAGGCACAGAGGGATTCTTGGTTGAAATCATTTACACCTACAAAACTAAATGAAGCCTGTCTGATCCAATGCTACTATCATGTTTGTAACCTTTCATGTATATTGGCAGATTTTTAGGAAAAATTCCAACAATGATTTCAGCATCACACTGTATTTCATTGCTGTGTTACATTGTCTTGTGCCCCTATCTTCTTCGAAAATCTGTTTTTCTCGCCTAAACTTCGTCTCCCTTAGTATAACATGTAGGTCATGTGGCCCCAGATACATTATAAAAGGCACAGTCTTATTAATATGAAACGAGTAGGAAGTGACAAATCTGAATTACACCTCCTTTGTGGCCAAATGACCACAAGATAGAATTAAAGAAATGAAAAGAGTTCAGGGTTTATCACATCCAGTGTCCTTCTTTGAAACAGTGTCAAACACAGACAGACCGATCCCAACACGTTCATTCTGAAAAATGTCTGCTGAAGGAAACGTCACTTATTCTCTGATCCACTTGCTCACCTTCCGCTGAGTCTGCAGATAAAGATGTCCAGACTGATGAAACTATCTACACTCTACAAAGTACAGCTCTTTCTGCACTGTGTAGCAATACTGTTATCAGCACCACACAGAAAAGGAAATCTGCCTTTCCTGTCTAACATGAGGCTAATTAATGCAATTTGACCTACATATATATATATAATCATAGAACCATAGAATAGTTTAGGTTGGAAGGCACTTTGAAGACCATCTAGTTCCAAATCCTCTGCCTTGGGCAGGGACATCTCCCACGAGACCAGGTTGCTCAAAGCCCCATCCAACCTGGCCTTGAACACCTCCAGGGATGGAGCTTCCACAACTTCTCTGGGCAACCTGTTCCAGTGTCTCACCACCCACAGACTGAAAAATTTCTTCCTAATATCTAATCTAAATCTACCCTCTTCCAGTTTAAAACCATTTCCCCTCATCCTATCACTACACGCCCTTGTAAAATGTCCCTCTCCAGCTTCCTTGTAG
Source organism: Charadrius vociferus (assembly GCF_000708025.1). NCBI lineage: Eukaryota > Metazoa > Chordata > Aves > Charadriiformes > Charadriidae > Charadrius > Charadrius vociferus. Next base: position 801,237 of record NW_009647052.1, read on the forward strand.
GCCCCCTTCAGGTACTGGAAAGCTGGCATAAGGTCTCCCTGGAGTCTTCTTTTCTCCAGGCTGAACAACTCCAACTCTCTCCACCTGTCTTCATAGGAGAGGTGCTGCAGCTCTCTGATCATCTTCCTGTCCCTCCTCTGGACCTGCTCCAACAAGTCCATGTCCTTCTTATGCTGAGGGTTCCAGAGCCGGACGCAATATTCCAGGTGGGGTCTGGGCTGCAAGTGCACATTGCTGGGTCATGTTGAGCTTCTCATCAACCAACATGCCAAAGTCCTTCTCCTCAGGGCTGTTCTCAATCCATTCTCCACCCAACCTTGGACTTCTCTGTCCCCGTGCAGGTCATTGCAATTGGCCTTGTTGAACTTCATGAGGGTTGCACAGGCCCACCTCTCAAGCCTATCCCGGTCCCTCTGGATGGCATCCCTCTCCATCATTGTGTCAACAACTCCACACAGCTTGGTGTCGTTGGCAAACTTGCTGAGGGTGCTTTCAATCCCAACATCCATGTCACCAACAAAGATGTTAAATGGTATCAGTCCCAGTTCAACACATCCAACAATGTGATCTTACTTCAAAAAAGGGCAAATACATAAGAGTATTGCAGAGTCTATTTGGAGGTTAGTAACAAGTGGTGTCCCTCAGGGGTCAGTACTGGGCCCAGTCTTGTTCAACATATTCATCAATGATCTGGATGAAGGGATAGAGTGTACCATCAGCAAGTTTGCTGATGACACAAAACTGGGAGGAGTGGCTGACACGCCAGAAGGCTGTGCTGCCTTACAGCGTGACCTCGCCAGGCTGGAGAGTTGGGCAGAAAGAAACCTTATGAAGTTGTCGTTGGCAAACTTGCTGAGGGTGCTTTCAATCCCAACATCCATGTCACCAACAAAGATGTTAAATGGTATCAGTCCCAGTTCAACACATCCAACAATGTGATCTTACTTCAAAAAAGGACAAATACATAAGACTATCTTATATGAGAAAGCAAAACTATTATTTTGTACCCTGTGAGCTGATATGATCTCAGATGGAAAATAATTTGCAATTTGAGAGACTGAGACTTCAGAAGAGATGCAGATATATGAAAAACATGCAGGGAAGCTCCAGGAAAAAAAGGATACAGTTTTTTTTACATATGTTGAAAAGTCATGAATAAGCTTACACATGAGAGTGTGGAGCAGCCATTGAAAACTAGCTTCCCTGAATGACTATAAGACACTTAAGATTTCTAAGACCTTTTAGAAAAACTTTGTCAAATATAGATATATGAAAATGTGCAGGGAAGCTCCAGAAAAAAAAGGATACAGACCTTTTAGAAAAACTTTGTCAAATACTTTCTCCTAGTTTCCCCCAAAACTTTGCAATGGACGCAATATATGCAGTGGAAAATCTCTTGTGTCGATTTGTGATGGGTGAAAATGCCCCCTTATTTGCTTCTAGGAGCCCATCATTCTTCAGATGAACACTTTTTTGTCACAGAGCTGAGGAGCTGTGTCAGGTATCTATTGCCTTTAAAAAGTGAAATAATCCTTAAAAGGCAAAAAAAAAAAAAAAGCCTTTAAAAGGAAAGGAAGTTTTAACTATACATGATTTCTCACATTAGTGTTTAATTTTATTTAATTTATTTGAAAAAGGTATTTTGTTATCACTTTTTTCCCAAACATTCTTTTGAAAGATCTCAGTATTTTAGTTCTAGTAATCTAAACAAATAACAAAGAGCATAACTGGGCGCACATTTCTTTATTTGCATTAGTCACTGGAAAATTAGAGAGAAGAAACCCTGCAGAGTTAACAAGTGATTGGGAAGCTGCAGTGGAGCATAACCTATCAGAAAGAAAATGTGTGTCTTTTTGATATTTTGGCACTGTTTCATGCATATAGGAAAAAAGAGCACAGGCTGCAGTAGAAGTGTCAGCTACAATTTGTAGTGCTGTTAAGATGAAGAATTATGCAAGCTGACTTTCAGCTGCTTACCAAAGCCCCTTGCAGGTTAAAAATACCTCCACACTTTTTTTCCTACGTCTGTTTTGCTGCATGTCTACAAAAGTAACATGTTCATAAAGTAGTTAGGTCCTTTGCCACTTTTTCGTTGACAAGATAATTCATGAGTTTGAGTCTCAGCCTACTATTTCTGGAAATACCTAGTTTGCACTTCTAGAAGATCATGTTCACTACAGTGGTTGCAGAGATTTGTTTGTTCCCTTTGTGTTGGCATGTCAATACAACCAGGCAATATTTAGTTGTGCTTTAAAAGCCCGTGGCTGCTGAAGGAATAAACATTTTGTAAGGCTCCATGGAGCCTGAAGACAGCAGTCAGTTAAACCCACATTGAATCTTTAGTAGGCATAAAGTAATACAATCTAAGACATACATTTGTGTCACTGGTAGAAATTTAAAGTGTCTCTTGAATTTGGTGTAAGTATAGGAGCTTCAGATTTTACCTTTTTTTATTATTATCATTTAACGACCAATGAAGTCCAGGAATAGGTTATTTAGTATGCTAAAAGATACATATGAGTAATTTAAGAATGCAGAACTGTTTTCAACTGTCTTTATGAAAAGTTTTGAAAGCAATATAGAAAATCAGTACCTCCTTTGCTGCTGTCTGTTTCTCGTCCACTCAAAAACCCTCACAAACTCATAATTTTAAGTTTCTGGCTGCGTCTCAGTACAATGGTGCATTGTCATGTGTTCAGCCTGATTTCTCAATATGCATAGTTTCAAAGTCCAAATCTGGCACAGGAAAGTGTGTTCTAGGGTCCATTTGATTGCACTGCCCAAGCCACTGTCAAACAACAGCTTCAGTGCTAAATCTGAGACCAATGACCTGTGCTTGAGCTGAGAACGGACAGTCCTGGAGATGAAGAGATCACTGCCTTCCTTTGAAGACTGGGGAATTATAGATTCTTCTTACTCCTCAAACTGCTTTTCTGACAAGCTTTTCTGAAGGGCAACCCCTTGTCTGGCATGCTTTCTTGGAGCTCTGAGGGGGTGTGAGGAACAGCGACCATAAGAAGAGGAGGCAGGTCTGGAAATCCCATTAGCCTGGCCAGCATCTTGCTCCAGTGAGGCGGGGGCCAGCGTACAAGTCGACCAAGAGTAGATTAACCACAGGCAGCACTTCCACTCTGCTGCTGCTTTATGTGGAAAATATAACAGTTGATATTCTGAAGGAAGAAAAAAAAATTAAAAAAAAAAAAGAGAAAGGGGTCCAAATGCTTTTAAATGATCAGCAATAGAAACTGATTAAATGATGACATTTGAAATGTTATCTAATGGTGATTTTCTCCTTTCTCATGTTCATATAATTGGCATGAACAAGTTACCCATACAGAAGAAAAACCTTTGCAGCTAAAGTGGAGAAACAACATTAAACTGGCTATGCTTTCTGTGTAACTTCATGAGTTCTGGGGGTTCTCTGACATGCTTTTGCTGTGCAGGCAATGTATGTGAGCATGCCTTGTTAGTCTTAGGGTGTTTGTTCCTTTTCTGAGAAGAAAACAAGTACAGCAACAGAGGATTTTTTTTTTTTTTTTCTGGTCCCGCAGGCTTACAGGCTGTATGGTAAAAATGGAAGGTAGAGCTGGCACTAATATCAGCCAGGAGATTACAGGAAAGATGTGGTCCCTGTTCAGGACAGGGGCCTGTTGCAATGCACTTCTCCAGGCGTAATATCAGCATAAGGTGTAAAGAAACAGCAAACCAGAGTGCCTCTTCCAATTGAGGCATCACCTGCTTCTGCTCTCAGAAGAATCACAAAAGAGAGAGATGTGGTTAAAGTAACTCCTCGCTAATTAGGCAGCTTACTGCCGTGTCGAAACTAGGAGTCTGAGGCCACTGTGGATTACTCAGCATGTCTGGATAAAGAAGCCAACATGAAGCAGTGGAGCTGTTGAAGCTGAACAGCTTCAACACTGAGGCAATGGTGCACCAATGGAGAGGCAGCAGGCACTCCTCAAGCCACAGCCCAATCCTGCCAAGGGCAGGACTGAATGACATAGACAAGACCTCAACCATCAACTGTTTTGACATAAGATTGTTCCAGATTTTCTGGGGTTTCTGGAATGGATACAATACCCCTCCACACCTTCATAAGAGCATAACAAATGCCTGACTGTGACCCATTAAAGGAATCACTCTGTCTACGGCAGCAGGGAAGCACACAAGCTTGGCTGCTGTCTGCACTGCAATCCCTGGCAGCCCCCAGCATCCACTGTTGCTGGATTAGGAATGGTAGAAACATAGAATCATTTAGCTTGCAAAGGATCTGTAAGAACAAGTCCAACCATTGACTTAGCACTGCCAAGTCTACCACTAAACCATGTCCCTAAGCATTATATCTACACATCATTTAAATAACTCCAGGGATGGCTACTCAACCACTTCCCTGGGCAGCCTGTTCCAATGCTTGACAACCCTTTTGGTGAAGAATTTTTTCCTAATATCCAATCTAAACCTCCCCTGGCACAGTTTGGGGCCATCTCCTCTCATCCTATCACTTGTTACTTGGGAGAAGAGACTGACATGCACCTCGTTATGACCTCCTTTCAAGTAGTTGTAGAGAGCAATAAGGTCTCCCCTCAGCCTGCTTTTTTCCAGGCTAAACAACTCCAGTTCCCTCAGCTGCCTCTCATAAAACTTGTGGTCTAGACCCTTCACCAGCTTTGTTGCTCTTCTAGGGGATTGTCATGGTTTAACCCCAGCCGGCAATTAAGCACCGCACAACCACTGTCACACTCCTCCCTCGGTGGGATGAGGAAGAGAATAAGAAGAGTAAAAGTGAGAAAACTCACGGGTTGAAATAAAGAAAGCTTAATAAGTAAAGCAAAAGCCACACATTCAAGCAAAGCGAAACAAGGAATTCATTCACTGCTTCCTATCAGCAGGCAGGAGATCAACCATCTCCAGGAAAGCAGGACTTCATCACACATAATGGTTACTTGGGAAGACAAATGCCATCACTTTGAATGTCCTCCCCTTCCTTCTTCTTCCCCCAGCTTTATATACTGAGAATGGCATCATATGGTATGGAATATCCCTTTGGACAGTTGGGGTCAGCTGTCCCAGCTGTGTCTCCTCCCAATGTTTTGTGCACTCCCAGTCTACTTGCTGACAGGGTGGTGTAAGGACCAGAAAAGACCTTGACTGTTAGCAACAACCAAAAACATTAGTGCATTATCAACATCATTATTTTTATCCTAAATCCAAAACATAGCACTATACCAGCTGCTAGTAAGAAAGTTAACCCTATCCCAGCTGAAACCATGACAGGGATATAGGGATAGTGCATTCCCTTTTGTATCTCTTAGTCTGGCACCCAAAATTCTACTTATTTATTTTTTGAACCTTCTCATGCTGCCTGCCTACATCATCTCCTACATCAGCAGGGGCAGCCCCAGCCCCAGACATCAGGCACCTCCTGAGGTTGGAGACAGGCTGAGGCTGTGCACTAGAACCGTGCACAGCATTGAAGGTGTGAGCTCACAGTGGTTTTATCTGACTAGAGATTAGGTTTTCTGTTGTTGTGTGTTGTGGTTTGGGCCGGATTGGCCACTCAGGCAGAATGACAACACCACTCCCTTTCCGCACGGATGGATGGATGGATGGAAGGAGGGAGGGAAACGCTCCCGAGGGTTCCCCCCACCAAACCGCCTCGCCAACGCCGTTAACTCCGTGAAGGGCCGGAGCGAAGGCTCCGCGGAGTGTGGGCAGGAGGGGAGGGAGGTGGGGAGCAGCCCCCATGGCCGGCAGAGCCCAGAGCATCCCGCTGCTGTGACCCCTTTACACTTATCTGTTTCCGACCCTCCAATGGGGCAAATAACCAAGTCAGCTGCCGTTGGCTGTTATAGCAATAAGTATAAGCAGGAGCCTCTCCACTTACCATTCCTTGACACCCACTATAAACATAGGTCTTATCACTCTGAGAGCAAACAGTATCTGCACAACATGCTGTTAATTTCAGTAGCTGTAAGAGGCTGAGTTAAAAAGTAAAGATATGAACAGAAAATTGGTCCTGTTTTACCTGAAACCAGGACACTGTGCACTTATTTTCATGGATTTTTTTTTCCTTTTATTCTTCTCAATGGTCCTCTTGATGTAACCAGCTCTTTATTGGCTTTTTTTTTTTGGGGGGGGTGGCTGCTTTTGCACTTTGAACTGACATTTATAATTGTCAGTGACAACTCCAAGGTCTCTTTCCTGCATTGCAGCTGCTGGTTATAATCTCAGTGTCACCTAAGTATAGTTTAGGTTATTTTTTCTAGTTGCACATCGAGCAAATAACTGATTCTCCAGACCTGAACGTAGATAAGCCTTTTTGTATAATAGACTCCTTTCAGCTCAAATGAGAAGGTAATGTACAACCTTCTTCCTCATTCTTTTTTACCCTTTCCAGCTCTATACAAGCAGGTGTAATTCATTCATGCATGTGACTACTGTAAAGAGATAGGGTAAAGAAATCTGAGACAATGTCAAATTAAGTTGTGTACGATACTGTGGCGAGTAAGGACGTGCAAAATTTCCCAGAAAAGAAATGCAAAAATAAAAAGCAATTAGCTTTATTTGGGTTACTCTGTGCTAAGGGCACTTAAATATAGTCAAATGGATGCTAATGATATTGTAATGAAGAGTAAAAACGCAGTAAAAGCTGAGGCTGAGCAAAACCAAGGTGGGAACTGAAGACTGAAGAACCACTAAGCAAGTTACAGGAATCGCACTGTCCCGTGACTGAAAGTCTGACAACATGGTCATGAAGAAGAAGCTATTCCTTACTTGTGCAACACAAATTGCTTTGTTACTTTGTTTTATGTCCTGTGACAATAAATCAGTGTAGTACATATGGCTGGAAAGTTCACAGGTTTTATTATTATTGTTTGTCCATCTAAAATTGGTCGTGTCAGACAGTGTCCTTCAAGGAACGTCCCATATATGGTGTGTATCAGTTGAGGAAATGCTATAGATAAGATAAAGCCTATTTAAATAAGTAATACATTAATGTACGCTGAAGTCTTCTTTCTACTATTTTGGTCATGCTGATAGACCTCCAAAGGAGCTGAGAAGTTTCTGGCTTTTTAGGAAGTCCTTGAACAGTTAAACATACCTTCCCTGCCCCAGTGCAGACCCTAAGAACAAATTCTACTGGAGTAAGTCTCATACAGTCCCTCTACTCTTTGCAGTTAGACGATTTTCAGGAAAGAGACTGGAATAGGGAATCAGGCAGTGATCTTCAGTAGAAACCTGTCCCTGCAGGTTTCAGGCTCGGCATGCCAGACCTTGTGCCATTGTCTTTTTCCTGTCTTTCTTCCCCTCCAACACCATCTTTCAACTAACAAAGCACTTTGGAGGTGATTCACAACCTTGTCTTACAATGTAAACTACAAAACCAAAAACAAATTAGTTAATGCACTGAAATTGGGTGTTTGAAGCTGACCTGCTCACGTGTTCTGTTCATCAACTACATCTTCATCTTATGGTTGGGGTTTTTTTTAATCTTTTCAAAGAAGTAGCTTTTCAAGGTAAAAACTCTTATCTCCATTTGTCTAGTCCTGGTCTGGGTCCTTTTCTTGGCTTGGCCCATAACTGAACATGAAAACTAAATGAAAAGGAATAGGAGAAAAGCTGCAGGCAAAATGAGGTAGAGGCCTGCTCATAGACAAAAATATATACTGTTATTCTAACTGGATATAGAAATGTCATCTGTTTTCTCAGAGGTGTGCAAACACATGTCTGTAATTCAGAGATGTATGACTAACACATGTGTATATTTCTCTTTAGACCTGGTCGAGATCTAAAAAGGCTGATGTTTGGGCTTGATTTATGCATTGCACATCTTCATCTCTTCATTATGGTAATCCTTGTTGTCAGACTGCAATGATTTAAATGTTAATCATATTTAGTATCATCTGCACTATACATTATACTGCCTCATAATTTCCAAAAAATACTCTCTGTATAAAGAAAAGTAATAAACATTTTAAAAAACGGGTGCAGACACTGATATATGTAGTCAAATGTGCTCACTTCCCCCAAGCAGGCTTTGGAGAACACCAAAAACATGTGTTTTCTCCAGGGAATGCAGCATAACTGTAATATTCATTTACTTTCACAATTTTTCTCAGGTCATCTGTCTTTCCATGAGTTGATGTGGTAGGAATGTACTATGGAGTCATCAGTTTCTTTAAAAAATAGGAGAATGCACTTTTCTGACACCTGTACTGTCTTTGAGACTCTTGCTGCCCATTGCTTTGGAAAATCTGAAGACCGCTCTGCCTCAGATGAGCCTTTCTAGGCTACTCAGCCACTACTGTATGCCCTGTGACTAGGCTAAAAAGCTTAGTCAAGACTGAATGGATCTTCAGCATAGACACCCACCTGGCTGGGAAGCTTAACTTCATTTCTGCAAAAAAGATTTGATGTTTTGAAAAGGCTTTTTTGGGGGATGAAAAGCCAAACTCTCTGTTTCCACTACAGGAACATGTCCATGTTTCTGAAATGCATTGTGGTCTCCAGCTTCCCTTGCTCTAAGACAGCCTCCTGAGGACCACTGGAGCTGGGGAGCTGGTGAAGAGCCCTGGAAGCTAGCTACCTGTGACTGCCTGGGGGTGTCATAGGACCAGGGAACTGCAAGGACCCTGACCGTCAGACTCTGTCACATGAGCCACCAAGAAGCTAGGGAGCTAGGTGGTCGTGAATCACCATTTCCCTGTGGGAAAACTGTCTGTTACAAAATCTCCTAGTATATCTTCCTAGAACAAAAATTCTCCAGTTTTCATGCTAAGACAGGAAAGGGATAGAATTTTTCTTCTGTCCAGAGTGTGTCTTCAGCAATAGAGGAAAGGGTAACATAGCTACAGCTCTATGTTAATGGGTCACAATCCCAGGATTACATACAGAACTCCTATTACCTGTAGTAAAAAGATAATACAATTAATATGTAAGTATTTTAGAAATGAAAGTGATGGGTTCTGTTCAGCATGGTTGCTGGAGCCACCATTTTCATTACTTGGATAGTTGGTGGCTCTTTGCAGTTTCCAGAATGTTTAATGAATTTTCCAAAGGTTTTCAAATTGAATGAATCTTCCTTTTCAAATGTAAAGTCATTAGTCTGCTTTCCAAACACTGCTTTCTTCCTTAGGGAGCATTCAGAGTACCTTTGGAGATAGAGGGAAGCAAAATGATTAATACTGACTTTAATCATTACTTCCTCAGTATTAATAATATTCTCTTATAAATAGAAAATTGTCTCTAGAAGGCATTAAAAAGATCCAAACAGAACCACAGAATCTTTTATACAGGACGCAGAAGGGACTTCTGAAGCAGGGCCAGCTTCGAAACTAGATCCATATAGTTGGATCAGGTTGCTCATAGTCACCTCCAGTTGCATTGCAATTGCCTTTGAGGATGGAGGTTCTACAACCTCTCTGTGTGAACCACTTCAGTGCTTGACTGTCTTTATTGTGAAAAATTATTTCCCAATAACTAATTGGAATTTCCAACTTGTGTCCATTGTCCCTCATTATTTTGTTGTACACATTCAAGAAGAGTCTGACTTTATCTTTTCTATAACCTCCTATTAGATAGATGGGGTCAGTGTCAAGATCCTCCCCTTAACCTTGTCTTCTCTGAAGAAGTACAAACCCAGCTCTTTCCATCCCTTTGTATGTGTCATGTGCCTCCTGATCATCACAGTGACCTTGCCCTGGATCCTCCAGTTTGTCAATGTCTTTCTTGTACTGGGCAATCCAAATCTGGACACTTCCAGATGTAACTCACAAGGGCTGAATAGAGGGAAATAAACAAATAGTAACTTTCCTTATCTGCTAGCTACACTTTTGTTAACATAGTTCAGTATGATGTTAACCTTCATTGCTGCAAAGGCAGACTGCTGATTAATGCTTAACTTGTTGACTGCCAGGACCCCAGGTCATCTTCTGCAAAGCTACTTTTTTCCCAGTCAGACCCCAGCCTGCACTGCTGCATGGGGTTATTGTATCCCAGATGCAGGACTTTCTATCTACTTCTTTTTAATTACATGAGGTCCTTGTCTGACCATTTCTCCAGATTGTCCAGTTCTGTGTGGACAGCAGCCCTCGTCTCCTTCATGCTGGCTGCTCCCCATGATGTAGTATTGCTCACAGACTTGCAGAGGGTGTATTCCATCCCTGCAGCCACCAAATCGAATCAGCCTCTGGGAAACACCATTTGGAACTGGCTTCTGGTTACACTTCATGTTGCAAAACCCTCTGTGTCAGTCAGGTACTCATGCACCAGACTAGGAAGCATTAAGTGTTCGGGGTTATCTATCCACTACTGCTATTTAGCAGAAATTGGTTAAATATTTTTTTCCCCATTCTTCACTGATTCCTATTCTTGAAAATATTCTCCATTCATATCAAGTAACCCTTCAGTTTAACTGACTCTGTCGACACATGCTTTTGAACGTTCTTCTTATCTGACCTTCAGGTTTCCTATTTTCCCAGAAGAAACAGAACCAAAACTCAGCCACCATTGAAAGTGCAGTTAGCTGCTACCACAAGATAGCAGGGGCACATACACACACACAGAGAGTAGGAGAGAAGAGAAGCAAAATCTTCTGCCTGCTTTCAAACTCACATTGTTTCACAGAGGCTTGCATTTGCTCTGCTGATTTAAGCATGAATGACAAAAAGCAACAGAAAGCATTATATTATACTGTATTCTCAAATGCTAAATACATATATGGATTTCATTAGGTTTTCATTGGTTCAGTGGAAAGCCCATCTGTGAACTCCAGTGAACACAATGCAGTAACGTGGAATCCAAACAGAACATCTGGTAAACTCTAGAGAAAGTTCAAACAGAAACTACTCTGTGATCAACTTTGGAAGAAGAAAATGTTAATGTGAAGAAAAAGCACTCTTCCAATTCATGACTCAATAAAAAACCACCCTGTCCATTAACATGCACTTGGCATAATAGTAATTGCACAATGCAAAGAGAACTTGTTTACATTCATTAGGAATAAGCTCTGAGTATTTCATTTGAGTAATGCACTCCATTATGCAAAATAGGTTGCTTTATTTCACTGAGAAACCCTGCATCTGCTTATATAAGAATTCAGTTAATTTCCACTTTTATAGCACTACTGACACTATTTTTACCGTGTTACAGACATACTTGCACCAAAATATCTGTAGGTTTTTAAAAAGCAATTTGAAACAATTCCAACCAAATATCTTAGGACCTGCTGATTCTCTGTGATAGAGCATAAATTGGACCAAGTCGCTGTTGTCAATGATGACAGGAACTGCTGAGCACTGAAGTGACAAATGTAGCACTTAAAAAAGCTTTTGTTTTGTTTTTTCCATGAAGCGACCCAAGATCATGGAGCTGCCCCAGGCCACTCGCCCCTACCAAACACCATCGCTCCCAGCATGGGATAACTTTTACTTAATAGCCTGCTGACAGCCTGAAAGAGGAATTGATGATATTTATTAAGAAAGCACTGGCCTCTATAATTTCTAGCAGTGTAACAGAATTTCAACAATCCAGCCTATATAAAAGTTGAAGATAGATGACAGTGTCAAAGTGTTTGGATTGTGGATTTTTTCTCTTTCTTTTCCTGTATGAGGTTAGACTGTTTTCTGCGAAGCCATTTCTTGCTGAAAAACAAAGGGCTTTAAAAATACCAGGTTCATAGAAGCAGTGGAAAGCCAAAATACACATTTAACTTCTTTTCCACTGCTTACTCTGTTCCTTAAAGTTTTTAGGCTCAGCTAACATGGGTGAACTCCAAAATGTAAGATTTTTCTCACTGGTGTAGACAGATTATAAAGTCAGTATCGGAACAATGTAACAGCAACAATCCTAGCTGTGATGATATCTATAAATCTTCATACCAGGGGGAGAATGAGGTGTTAAATCAGCTATATTTATATTGTAATTTGTTCATGAAATCTAAAGTTGGCAACTGAAGGAAACTATTCATATATACTTATTTTTCTTAAAATTACAAGAGCAGATATTATCATAAAACCTGAAAGTGTGATTTTGCCTCTATTTTTAGGTATATTGAAGGCCTAGAAAGTGTCAAGAAAATGTATTTTTCTGGAGAAATCTGTGCTGTGGACATGAACAAGTTGAATGAGATTTCCAGAGCACCGGAACAGCTTGTCAGCTGGTGTAAGTTAGTGCGATTTTAGCATACTCAAAGAATGTATGGTAGCATCATCTGATAGCTTTGGGAAATAAAAAAAATAATTTGTAAGTACATTTTTAACTATTTATTTTTTGGTTAAAACTTTGACATTAATCATGGGTACAAGAAGTTTCCTGAGATTTTCCTTTTTGTGCTGCATTATTAAATAATCTTAATTGAAGTTAAGTGTCTGAAAGATTCTGACTTTCTTTATTCCCAGAACAAAGAGAAGTTGTATTAGTGTCACAAGCATTTCAAAAGCTCATTATATTTTTTATCTTTTAGGGAAAATGCCAGAATTATTTAGAAAGTGGATCATTTAACCCCGTAACTGCTCTTTAGCAACTGAAAAACTTGTGTTGAGGGTGAGTGTTCAGACACTGAACACAGTCATTGTGTCAGAAAACATCTGTTTCTTCCAAACTTTAAGAAGAAAGAAAAGGTCAACATATGCACCATTCTAGTTGTTCTCAGTTACAGCTGAATCAGTGTTTTTTCCATATCCTGTTACATTCCTGATGTTGAGGGGTTTTTTTGTGACAGAGGTTGTTTTGCCATTTTTTAATTGCTCCCTTTTTGTCATATAAGCTCTGCTGGTTCTGTAAGAAGACAATATTCCTTCTGCCATTTTCTTCATTGATGGTTGTATTTTAATCACGATTTACTATTTTCTTACCTTACCTTACTTACCTACTCTTACCTTAAACCAGATATAATCTTTTGATATCTCTGCTGGATTCTTCTGAGTTATTCCCTCTATCCCCCTTCACTTATCCTGCAAGTGAAGTGTACCAGTGATGCTTCTTTACTTGCAGGAGTAGACTATGTGGCCTTCAAAATACTCTGCCACAGTATCTTCTCACTGCAATGCAGAAAGGAGGGAAGTCCTTTCAATCCACTGCCACACTTAATAACTTGTTCTTATCGTGTCTAGAGGATTAGAGCTCACATTGCTGCTAATTCTGTTACATTATGAAGTTTGAGTGAGTAGCAAGTTGTATTTGTAGGTAGAGTGCAGGCTGAAGAAGTAAAGGGACTTCACTGAGTTTTTAAGGGGTTTTGAAATGCACCCAGCTTGTTAATAAGGCACATTGAGCCTCACAGTGAGTAAACAACTTTTCAATGCTTGGTGAAGCAAGGGAATAGTTGTTAGCTGTTCCTATTCATTTTCTTGGCAGGTAAGAACCATATGGGGTCCTTCTCAAAGCACGCTAACGTTTCCAGACTGGGACACAGCAGGCAATGGGCTGATGGGATAAAAGCCCAGATCACAACAGAGTCAGTGAATCATAAATAGATGATTCAAAGATTGAATATGAATCCATCCTCGTGTATAAGACTAAGAAAGGAAATGTAGTTCCCTATGTTTATTTCATAAGCATGTGAATAAATAGGATGATATGAGGACAAGCAAGTCATATAATTCCCGTCACAGTGGGGAATTCTGAGACACGTCTTTAATTCTCACCACCTGAACAGACAGAGTGAGGATAATTCATCTATGTGCTAATTAAAGAGATGCATCACTTTTTTTGTTGTTCCTGTTCACTTCTTCCTCTAAACCTTGTGACTATGCAGTCTGTGTTAAATAGTGTTGATGAATATTTTTATGTATGTTAACATTGTCCTTTAGGGCAATGATCAGAAAATATAGGGTGACCAGCGTTCCAATTTGCACTACAGAGTATCAAGGAGTATTCCCTGACCCACATGCAATGTTTCAGAGAGAGTAACAGAAGAGTCTGAGAGAATGAAGTCTCTTCTAGTGGTTATCATTAACCAGGCACGGTGTCTAGTATGCCATGAGATCACATAGAATCATAGAATCACAGAATCACTAAGGTTAGAAGGAACCTTTGAGATCATCAAGTCCAACCATCAGCCTACCCTGACAAAACCACCTCTAAACCATGTCCCTAAGCACCACATCTACCCTTTTTTTAAACACCTCCAGGGATGGTGAATCCACCACCTCCCTGGGCAGCCTATTCCAATATCTAATAACCCTTTCAGTGAAAAATTTTTTCCTAATATCTAATCTAAACCTCCCCTGACATAACTTGAACCCATTTCCTCTTGTCCTATCACTTTTCACCAGGGAGAAGAGGTCAGCCCCCACCTCTCTACAACCTCCTTTCAGGTAGTTGTAGAGGGTGATAAGGTCTCCCCTCAGAATGAAAGACAAAAAGATGAAGTGACAGTTTAAAACACTCCAGGCCCCCAAAATAGTAATAAAGCTCAGGGAACTTTCAGTTATACAAAGTGATTTCCTCTTGAGTGTCTGACATCCCACTATAGCGATAACTTTCCTGCTTCGCCCCTTAAAGTTATGTCTGAAAACAAGTTAAACTTAAATAAGGTGCCTGCTCTGTTCTTCTTCCTTCATGCTTGTGTTTAAGGCCATTGGTAGAGACAGGGTACTAAGCAAAACAGATCTTTAATCTGAATCCATACAGCTTTTCTCATGTTTCTATTCAGCTACTAGTCTCTCATCTTTGTTGTGTTTTGCAGAGTCTTACAGTTCTATATTCCCACGACACCTTCCAAAATAGATTCAAAGACTTAATCAATGAGGAATACATTATCATGGTAATTCTCTATGTTCTCCCCATTCTGGGGAAGATACAGCTATGAGATCAATGCCCAAAATAGAAAGAAACAATGTATTGTGCTTTATGTCCCATCTGTGTCATCTGAACTATATTTTCTTTTTAAATCATTTTTTTCTGAAGGATCATATGTCAGCACAAACCTCCAAAACAGAGCATTGGTTTATCTAGCTATGTCACTGCCTTTCATATTTTTGACACTGACATCACATATCATTAAGATTTCTAAGCAGTCTCTTTGTCTTTGCATTTGTCTGTTCTCAATAGATTTTGTTTCTCTTGTGCAAGTCACTCTGAATGCAAAATAAAGATCATGTAGACTTCTTTCTATAATGAGGACTTGTAAGAAAGCTGAAGAGGTAAAAGTAATTTAAAACAAGTAAGGGAAGGGAAAATTGCTATAAAGAAGAAAAGAGAACACGAAGGAAAGATGGTCACCCACTGGAAAAGGGAAGGAATGTGTTCTGGTTGAGGTTTGCCTCGGTAGCTGATTGAAATTACTACTTCACAATAACCATTACATAATCGTTCCCTGTGAGGACACTGATTTGGCATAAGAAAGACGTAAATCCAGAATAATTACTTTGTTAAGACTTAGTTTAGCTGATTTTGCTTGGCCGATTTAGCTTTAGCTTGGAATAAAGGTGTGGGGTTTTTTCCTGAAAAAAATGTTTTCATATGGGAACTTGTCTGGAACAGTTAAATTCCATTGGAGTACGTTCTTGGTATGAGCTTTGCTGCTCATTTCCTCCTGTCTAGATGAGGTTTCAGCATGTTTCTTCTACACGGGGACTGTTATCGAGGCCTGATTTTGATTTCATTTATATAGCACCATTTTATACCAACATACCCAAATAACTATTGGAATCATTACTGATTTAGTCTGGTATGAGATCAATATCAGGACTTTATGGTTGTTTGAATGGATGCTTTCTCTGTTTAACAGCCAAGATAGCAAAAAAAAAGTTTGGATCAAACTATAAATATTTTTTGGATCTCATCCTTGCTGAAATGAAAATGAAGTAAAAATAGTTTAATGCAATACAACACATAGCATTTGGCCTGAGATGAAACGTTTCATATATTCTAAGTAAAACAAAGAAAGGAGGATTCACAAAATAAAAATTCCTCAAACTGCTGTTGTTTTCTTCCTATTCCTTTTACTCACTAGTTCAAGGTTAGACTTTTTCATTCGTACTCAAAAAAAAAGTCCAGCTACTACAGTTTTGAACTTATTTCCAGAAAATACCTTAACAAGCAGGCTATATGCCATTCTAAGAGGAAAGGTGATCTCCTTTCCTGTGATGTTTTTACACCCACTTTAAATAGCATTCATCATTACACAAAAGTCAGATTTATCTGGTTAAATTCAGATGTCTACATCTAGGTATCCTCAGTTACCTTTAAATAACAGTGAGAAATAAGCACTTTGAAGATGCGATTCACTTTATAAGATCTAAAATAAGCATGACACCTTTCTTTGACCTTCAAAGCCTAAATGTGCATCCCCTCCTTATGCCAGCAAGCTCCTTTACCATATGCCAGACAACCTTTAACATCACAGAGGACTCTTCTGTCTACACTGCCCTCTACAATGCCAGATCTCCACCTGACTCATACAGATCATACAGGCACTCTGTTACTCTTTAAAACCAGTGGCTGTTGAGCTGGGCAGATACTGACATTTGTTCAAGTGTCCCAGATGTCCGGTTTATATTTTTGTCATCCTCTTGGCTGAGGAATGCCTTTCTACTTTCCAGTTAGATTTAAGCCAAGGCAAAAACAATGCAGATGCAAACATTTATTCATAATATTTAATATAGACAACTACCGCTGTTTATGAGAGACAAAATTGTAAAAAATTAGATATAAATACCACTTATTCTACTTACCTGTATGATCTAAATATCCAAACAGAGCTTGTTTCTGGCTCTCAACTAGAAGTGTATAATCACCGTTATACTCTTTTTTCACTTTGGGGTAACTGCAGGGTTGACGCCTCTATAGCCACTATCTTCCTCTTAGGCCTATTCCAACAACATTTCAGGTGATTTAAACTTTAGGATCTCAATTTCTTTTTCCTGAATGTAGAACAAGTCCTGACAGGAGGCACAAGTGAAACATAAAGATGTGCAAACACAGTGGATGTTTAAAACAAAATGAGACGAATCCTTACTGTTCCCCCTGCCAGAGGAACATCTGAAGCACCAGAGAAGAGGGCAACTCCTATCCTTACACACTTAGGTAACTCTTCTTATGTTACTTTTTAAATAGTTCATGCGAAGCAGAGCAGTTACAACAGGAGTATCCTAACACTTCACCTCTATCCTAACACTTCACCTCACAAAATCTTACAGCTTGAAGGCACTCAAGAGAGAGGTGGAAGACACTGAGAGAATTGTTCAGAGGGGACTGAGACTTGAAGGGCCTGCCTGTCAGATGGCTTACTTAGCCACATGGATATATGGACACTAAAGGCCGTACCTCTAAAGCCCTTATGTCAGACATTCTACTCCATTTTTACATAGCCATTGGCAGAAAGCAAGGTGGTGAAGCAATCCCGTTTTTCCACACATATTGTCAAAGGGTAAATTCAGGAGTCTCAAACATACATTTGAAATCTGTTGGTTAAAGGAGAGAAGAAAATCTACATGCACTAGTATCCAATCTAGCACTTTAACCCCCTACATTTATGTGGATGCAGACATACAATGCAAGTTGATTCACAACTAACCAGTAAAGTTAGACTAAATTTGTAAATTTTGCAAGAATGGCTGAAACGATATTTAGATTTTAAGACATCCAACACTTGGAAAAGAGCTTTAACTCTAAGCTAAAGAGATCTGAGATGCACTCAGTAGCTCTCCCAAATAATGGACAAATCTGCTGCCCCCTGTTTGTTAACATGTCACCCTAAATTCCGTCAGCAACCTATGGGATTCTCAGCTAGCCTACATAGTTCTACACTAGACTACAGTCACCCTGCGATGACAGCAGGGTACAAATGCCCCCTTGCTTCAATTACCTGGCAACAGAGGGAGGTCTGCTGTGCAACACAATGCCAATTTCATAGGCTGTGAACACATTTTTAAGGTGTTATCTAATTGTACAAATTATAACATATCCTTCCTCCATCTCAGCTTGTATAAATCAGTACTAGAATAAACATTTGGGATGACCCAAAGGAAAATTCAGGGACTAAATGAACTCTCCCTTTCTTTTTCTCTAAGTAGATCCCAATCTCAGTAGAGAAAGCAGTCCACCACTGATGCCAGGAAAGAGGAGGAGAGTGAGCATTGTGCTGCAGAGGATTTGTGAGGTGTGGAGCTATTTTAATATTGCTGGATGAAAAATCTGTTACTAAAATAAGAGTAGGGAATGAATCCACCTCCACCAAAGTGAAGGAATGTTGGCTTCAATAGCTTTAAATGCTCCAATAAAAATGCTACTTTTTCATAATTCTGTCTATGTTCACTTTCAACTCAGTCTCCATAAATTGCTGACACTTGATGAAAGCTTTGCCCTAGGCATTTCATTTTCATTATCAGTGCTTTGTGTTTGATACAGAGAAACTGCCTTCACAACCTGAGCAAAAAAAACCTTACAGACAAGAAGAATATGTGCTATATGTCATGGAATGACACAGTTCTAGGACATTCCAAGCGTGTAAACATAATACAATAATCATTAAATGTTAAGGCATAAACCAGATTTGAAATGCCAAAATAATGTGCAATTATTCAAGGATTCTTGATAAGGAACTACATATATTTCATGCTTTAATCTCGTGTTCATCTGAAAAAGCAGATATGATGGTGTTTCTAGGAGGTATGCCTTCATTTTATTTAAAAACAAAAGCCATAAAAAGAGTGCAAATCTTGAATGAATTATTAATATGGAAAGAATATATTCTTCACTGCATATAACTTGATTGGTTACTGTTCAAAGTTGCATACAAAACCCCATCATACAATAACAAGATCATTTTAAGCAGGCCTTGCACTGTCTAGCAGTGACATTGAATGCAGTGAAGGACTCAGTCCACAGTATCAGTTTCCAAACTAGATTAAGGTGTGGGATTGTATTTGCCCCTCTGCAGATGTTTGGAGTATACAGTTCTGCTGTATACAATTCAACACAGTTCAATAAATTTAAGAACTTATTTATATAAAGTCTTTCCTCAAGACTGTCTGTTGACTCAAGAGCTAAAGTGTTGATCCTTTTGATTGTAACGGGACGACCAGTCCTTCCAGCCAAGCATCTGAAAACCTGGCTTTACTGTGGGTCACCACAGTGCCAGAACACTTGATAGTCCCTCACGTAGAGTACTGCAGTATCTTTTGCTGACCTTGGCAGTTTGAGACTGCTCGTATCCAGCTCATTTGAAAAGCTGTATTCTCCCCTGCGTTGTACATTTAGTTTTTTGTAAGGAACTATCAACTTGCATTTAGAGGACATTCCTTTACTTAACTGTCTACATGCAAGGAAAAAGAGATGTTTTGTTTGACTGGAAGAGAAAATACCCTCTGCAGTTCATTTCTGCTAGCTCACTGGCAGAGTTATTTGGTTTGTCAGAAACAAGGGTGAGAAAAGGAATGAAAAGAGAAGCCCACGTGTGGCTATTGTGGAACTTTCTTTTCTACCCCTTTTTTCTTCTTCCTTCTTCTTCAGCACAACCAGGGGTGGCACCTGAGTGAAAAGGGAAGTAAGAAAGAAACAGTGGCTAGAGGGTGTTGGCAGTTTCTTGCTCACTTTCCTTCCTATATATGAAGTTCTTAAACCATGTAGTAGCCCTCCCACTCCATTTTTCCTCCATACTTTAAAATTAAAAGTTTGTGGTGTTGTAGGTGACCCTGCTCTGGTGGAGAGGGGGTGGGGTGGGGGTGGGGGTTGGACTAGATGATCTCCAGAGGCCCCTTCCAACCCTGACCATTCTGTGATTCATTCTGTGGCTCAAAGATGAACATGTGAATAATGTCCCGTCTGGGTAAGCTAGGTGGCATTTCTCTTGTCAGCACATTTTACACAGAGTAGATCTTCAGATTTTGCCATTTTAACAGCACCCTTAGGCTACTCGAGCTCAGAAGGGTTATCTGCAATAACCAATGTCAAACTTACTGATAAGCAGTTGATCTTATTAGTATGGAAAAACTCAGGGTGATACAGAAGTAGAGAAATTTTGTGTTTCCCTATTTGTCTTCACAACATACTGAATTCAAAGTGTTAGGCTGAATGGAGACATTCTGAATTTGGTTATCGGATATGAAACCAACTTAACTATCACACCCACTATACCTACATAAATAGGTGCCATTTTGGTAGAAGATGTTTACTGCTTTTAAATTAAGTGTTTCTGTGATCAGCAAAATACATCTCTCTGTTCCATACTCTTTAGTATCTCAATAAGAGGAGTTGGGAATATTCAGTGAAACACCTTTTCACTAAAAGATTTCTTTTTTTTTTTCTCAAATCTATGATTTTTTTCCACAGAACCATAAAATCACATAGGTTGAAAGGGACCCATGGAAGTCATCTTGTCTAACACCCTGCCCAAGGCAGGCCTGGACAGATCAGGCTTCTAAACATCATGTCCAGTTGGGTTTTGAATACCTCCAAGGAAGGAAACTCTCTTCAGGCAGCCTGGTCCAGAATGTGGACATCCTCGTGGTGATTTTTTTTTCCCTTATATTAAATGCAAATTTTCCATCCTGTGCATTTTTCCTCTCATCCTATTTCTGCACCCCTTAGAAGAGTCTGCATTCACCCTCTTTGCATCATCTTATCAGGTAATTGTAGACATCAGTAAGATCTCCTCCAATGCCTCTTCTTCTCCAGCCTGAACGAACCCAGATACCTCAGTCCCTCCTTTCCTTTCATGTGCTCCAACACCCTATCTCGGCATGTCTGCTCAAGACTCTCCAGGATGTCAACATTTTTCTTGGTCGAAATCATAAATAAAAAGCAGTTCAATGGCTAGAGGCTTCAAATGTGAGGAGCTGGCTGAAATCCCTGTTGTATGTATTTTGGAGCAGGGATATGAAGGTTTACTTTTCTTCCAAACTTATGTTTAATTATCAAATTACAGATGTTTATCACCTTTGTCACATCACCTGTAGGAATATTTCTACTTTATACAAGCAATAAAGTGTTCATTTCAGGGGTAAAGAAAGCAAGGACAAACTTTCCAGAGTCTTCATTGGAGATGATCAAAGTTCATATACTCGAGATGTTAAAACTAAATCAGGCAACGTGTGAAAACATCCTTTGAGGAAGCTATTGTTTATAATGATGTGATTCTCTGGTGAAAAGCATGAAGTGGTCCTGGGTGGAGTATGGAACCAATACGTAACTCTGAAATATTGCCCTGTTTAACAAAGAAAGCAATATTTTGGGGTTTTGAAAAATAACAGTTGATAGTGCTTGAAAATTGAAATATGTACTTCTTTTAGCTCCTTTTTGAAGATATAAGTTGTGGTTAGTTAATATGTATGGCAATTCCTGACAGCAATTGTCAGACTTTTAAAGTACTTGAACCTGATGTTTAATGACCTAGTATATTACCTGGTAGCAAATCCACCAGACATACATGCATGATTTCCAGGAGTAAAATCCTACTTGCTTTACTTATGCTGGAGGTCTCAGTTTGTTCTTGGAAGGGAATACTTTCAGCAGTAAACTAACCAAACCGAGGTTTTACAAAGCCTTGAGGACTACAAGCCTTTCCAAGTGAACAGTTCTACTGATGTCATTAGGAATCTCATCTAAATAAAAGATGGGGAATTTGAGGAAATTCACAGTTCGCAAGGTTTTGAGGCATAGTTTGCATATCAGACAGTAATAACCCCATAAATCATGAAGATTAAAAGATGAAAGGTTAAGAGTATTGTAATTTAACATAAGGGTATGCAAAGAAGGAACTGAACTAACCACTAAAATGTATAACCTGGTCTAGTGGGAGGTGTCCCTGCCCATGGCTAAAGTCCCTTCTAACCCAAACCATTCTATGATTCTATGATTCTATGATTCTATCATATTTTTAACATATTGTTATTCATTGAAGTAACTCCCTACCCAGGGTGTGACTCACTCACGTGTAATGTTTAATTTAATTTAAATAACACCATCTTTTATCAGTTCATTTCTGAACATTCTGCTATAGCTGCATTTTCCAAACAGCATCGTTATGAAATAATATGACAAGAACTAGAGGAAACCATGCTTTTATAGTAGATAAGGTTTTGTTTAGCCTCATGGGAAGAGGACATCTTTTTGCTTTTACTACTTTTCCAGTTCTCATTTTTGCTGTCTATATATGTAGCAACTCTAGAGAGATGATCTGCTATGTAATTTTTCTCTTGACATGCTTTTATGTATACCGCATGCACAAAGAAAGCAAAAAGAATGTATACATTAAGTTATGGTAATACAGTGGTTATAATAATTTTCTGCAGGCCCATAATATGGATTTGACATGTTCTTTGGACTCAGGCCAGATCTTCTGTGCCATCACCTGAACCATCACCGCTAACTGGTGGCTGGTCTGAGGGGTGAGAAGCAATTGTATGTGAATGTTAACTGTATCATTCCTGCATATACCATTAAAGAAAGAGGCTGTTAGCCTACATAGCTGGCCTAATTAAACTTTGAGGGCTCAGATGAAGCTTGATTAATGCAGTATCACCACAAACACCTCTTTTTTTCTTCATCTTGCAGGATTTGCTCACATAAATTACTTTATCTTCTTCTCACCCGGACTCACCCCTCTCACCACTGTTTTCTTTCTAGTTGTCTGAAGCCTTCCTGTTAAAACCGTCCTGTGCAGCATATGTTTTGAGATTAACAAGGCATTTGCCAACGTCACACAGTATGGCCCAGAAGTATGTAACTTCGCTTCCCTACTGTTGTGTCTGTCAAGTCCATTCAGAACATAATCTGCTCAGAACAAGTTTCCTCTACTACCTCTGGTGTACAGAGCATAACACAGTGGTGTCAATGTATATTAATAATAACCTCAACAGCCCTGTTGATAATCCATCTGGCTTTATTCAGTCCATTATTCTGTATCTTTCATATATTTCTTTGCCCTTCCAGCACACTTAAGGAAATAAAGAAAATAATTAGTTTCCATAGAGTAGTTTGAACTTTTGTGCCTCTTCAGAAACACATTTTCTACTTTTAGAGGTATTGAGAACTATAAAAACACTATGTTTTTTCTCATAGGTACTCGTGTACATGAGCCATGTAGTTTGCTGTCAGCGTACTCACTAAAATGAAATTGAACAGCTTTTTAATTGAACAGTTCACCAAAATGTAAACATAAAAGCATCACATTGAAATTGATGCATCTCCTGAAAATTTTGATTATTTACATATTCTATTTTTCTTTAAAAACACACGTTCCCTTTTGAAAATGTAGATGTTTTAACTGCCTTCTAATTCTAGAATGTAATGGAAAAAATATATTCACTGAAAAAAGCCTTATAACTTTTAAATATTTAGTGCCACTTCCTTCATTTGAAAGATCAGAAGTCTGCCCTGGCATGCTATATTTCCTGGTGGAACACAAGCATAGTGGAAAAGTGTTGTCGATGCTCTGCCATAAGAACCTCCTTAGCCAAAAGCCATTTGCTTCTACACAGTAATATACCAATTCTTAAGGAAATTTTGCCATTCTCTGTTCTAGGCACTCTAGGAGGATTGCAAGGACTCACAGCTTGGAAAGTGAAGGAAATGTGTATGCTATTCATTTTCCATAGGGTTGAAAGAATGATTAGCCATCGTCCACAGGGAATGCCAGAAAGTTGGAAAAAACAGTATTATTTTCTGTATTTAAGGTAATCATTATAAAAAGAAAACAGTATATTTCCTTGAACAACAAACTATGCAGTTACAGCGGTGAGTAAAACACATCAAATGAGCTAGCCTATGTTTGCCAGCAGCGTATGAGTCACATTGTAAAGGGGAAGGGAGAGAAAAGAGTATGGGATTGCCATAATTGATAGCAGATGCCAGTCAGACATGCTTTTTTGGCTGCTTTTGGACTGGTGTTTTAATTGACTTTTGACACTGCTTCAAGGCAACTCTGTTGCTGATCGCAACTCTTCCACTAGAGGATACTACACTAAATCTGTCAGTGTAGCAGGATAGGAAATCAGTCCCTAATCCATTTCTGTCAGAATGGAGAATGTTAGATTAAATAAAGAGTAGAGCTCTTTCTCTCAAGTGTGCTTAACTAGTATCATGCTATACCTGAGAAAATGATGTTGCATTCAATGCATTTGGGTCCCAGTGAAGTTGCATCTGCTGAAGAAGACTTTAGTTTTACACAAAGAGATTTTACCAGTAGTCCAAATTTAGGGCACGTGCCTGACAATACAGGAACCTTACTGTCATTTAGTTTGATTTGTGACGCTAAGGGAAGCCAGGACATGGCCTCACGCCAACGAACTGATCTGGCCATCAGGCTTAATGAAAATTGCATATGTACAGCAAAGCAGAAGAACATCAACAGGACATACTGAAAGAAGAGACAAGTACCCATCTTGTGGGCTGCCTAGCTTCGCACATGACCCAGCTGAGGGCTATACCCACTGGGCTATTGGCTACTCTCATCTACCAGGTCTCTTATCTGTATTTAACAAGAAATTCTGTCCCAGACCTGAGAAACTATATTGAGTTTCAGAGGATTTCTGAGAGTTTCAGAGAACATGTATTTCCTGAAAAAAGTTCTCTGTTGAAAAATTCACCATCAGCCCTGAAAACCAGTAAAATCTTGCTACATAGTTGAATTTCTTAGTTCTGAATATTTCTGAGTAAGATTGTTCAGCCAGATCCTTAACTCATTCACAGTGGAACTCTCTGCTCATGGGTCGCCCATCTTAATGCTCATTATTTTTCTGACCAGCATGATACAAAAAATAGTGGGGTACTGGATTCAAAAGAAAGGCATCTGGATTTCTTTTCTAAAAGAGAATAGGAAAGGAATATATAAATGTGGAAGAGTTTGAACCTGACGGATTTGAGGCTGAACACCCAGTCTTATAACTTTAGTTGGAGAATTTACATGAATTCAAGATAACAGAATTGGATTTAATTGAGATCTGGGAAAACTGATCCCAGTGATACCATAATGCAGGATTCAGAATTAAAACTCTTCAAAGATTATCAGAATTAAATCAAGAAAATCAGGCTATTAGGAATTCACATAATAGAAAGAAGACACTATTTTGATCTTTCAGATGACTTAGAAGCCATACTTGGAGAACTAAGGGTGTCCAAGTGTTGAGAATTTATATAAAAATGCAATGCACAACATCTATTCTGCATGTATCAGCACTGGGGTACAGAGCACACACCACAGGGATGTTAGCAGCCCAACTGGTAAACTGATGTTCCTCATGAGAGCAGTAGGCAGTACTATAGCTGAAGATGAACACATCATTCAGTGGAACATGGATCCAACAGGGATCAAAAGGACTGATATTTATTTGGAGCTGGAAGCTGGTATACAAAAGTGGTATTGCCAAAACTGATGTGGATTTTGGACAACTAAAAGATAACCCAGGTGGAACAGAGGATAAGGGGACTCTATCATGAGCTAGGAGTTACTAAAGGAGTAACAGCTCTGGGTAACTTTCCTTGTCTGAAGAATGACACTGTGTAATAATTATGATTTCTGATAAATCATGAGTGTTTTTTAACTTTTTTTCATACATGTAGAAAAATGTCCAAGCTTCAAAGAATAAATAGCTTTTCTATGGAAAAAAAAAAAAGCCTCAGTAGCATTATTATGATGTTATTCTCACTCAAATCTTCTACTTGAAAAAAGTGAAAAGATCTTAATGCCAGCCACTGCCCTTTAAACTAAACAATGTTCTCACAGTATTTCATGATATTATTCCTGCAGTTTTGCATTGACACTTCAAAAGATGATGTAGCAAAAAGACCATGATGATCCTGAACTGCTTAATCATAAATCATTCAGGTTGTGACAGCAACATGGGTTTGATATTGATTTCTTTTTTAAAAGAAAGACTTTATAAAGCCAATCTCAAAAGAACTCCTCAGTCTTTCCTCTTCAACAAAGTGTCCTGAGGAAGATGAAATGCATGCCTGTGGTTGGTATTGGTATTTCAACCTTAGCTGAGTTGCCAAACATTTCAGCTGGCGATATTTGTTCCTCATGAGCCACAATGCAATTTAACTCCACTCTTCTGTTGAAATAATTTTAATCCTTTCCAGAATGTAAAAAGATGGATTTAATACAGAGTTGTTTTCACAGACAGCCCCACTAAACCCAGGTTAGATTAAATGTATACAAGTAATATTACAGATTCAAATTGTTTCTGTTTTATGTAACGACAATGGCATCTACTTTGTAAATATTTTAAAACCACATATATTCCTTGGTATATATTCTGAACACTAACACAGTTACATGCATTTCCTCGTGATTATTCTGATGGTTTAAATGATATATATTTGTGATGATTCATGGTAAATATTCATATCCTACATGTGCATTACTCATATTCAAACTTCAAAAGAATACTATTGTACAGTCAAGCAGGAAAAAGTTATAAAAAGCAGAATTATGTTTGCTTGTGGATGCAGCCTTTGATAATGTGATCACATGCTAGTTTTTCATCAGGATCCCTTTCTCCTTTAGCAGGCCAGAGAAATAATGCTCCCTTATCAAGCATTGTCCTGATTTGAGGGCATTGTCCATTCTTTCTTTGAATGTATGATCCTATGCCTGATTTACCGGCATATCTAACAATGTCCTTGAACACCAAGTGTGCCCACTCCTAGGCACAAATCTTTTAGAAACCAAAGTGGGTAAGAAATATAGGCTACATGAGTTATTATGCTATGCTAGCTAATACAGCCACCGTTAGGCATTACGAGCAGTCTTTTCTCTAGCTAAGCTCGCATGCTGCCCTTGGTTTCCTTAGAGTGGGGATTGTTTTGCCCTTTAGTCACATATGAACCCAAAGACCCTCCACATGGCTTCACCATCAAATGCCATACATAAATAACATCTAATCTGAAAAGTCACATGGCTGAGAGAAGTAAAATACCAAAGTCACTATGAAAACATGTGTGAGATTACTCTTAAGATAAACTTTCCTTAAAAAGGTTTGAACATTAATTAGTGTTATGACTGCTTTTTTCACAACTGCGACAACTGAAACATATTTTTCTATTGACTCAAAGATACATATTCTGCATCTGGTTTCTTGTGCTTATTGAGATGGATGCCTGGAAGAGCAAGTAAGGCTGCTTGACACAGCAGCAAAGAATAATAGGAAATTTATTGTAGAAAACATTACTACTTCCCCAGTCACTCAAAATCTAATTCTTCTGAAGCTGGGAGTTAAGGTGTATCTACACAGGTGCAGAGAAGAACAGACCACCTCTTCCAGAGTCTGGGCTAGTGGGTTCAAGCCAGCTTTGGTCTAGAAGCTGTATGGACAGGTTGGCATGTGGTTGTACTGATACACGCTTCCTCTCAGGAAGGAGAGCTTGGTCAACAAAGCCAGTCTTGTGCTATTGTCTATCAATGGTTTCCAGCCCAGTGTCAGCTCTGTTCCTCACTAAGAGCCAGGAAGATCTCATGATGACTATATGTACCTGTGAACATAGGCAAGATGCTTCCCACTGAGATCTAACCAGAACATAATTAAAGCTGGCTTACTGTCCAGCTACACTTACAGGAGTTATAACTGGAGAAGCAAAATGAAAAAGAAGGGTATAGGTAGCATGAGAAAAATGGCATAGGAGAATTTCTTTGACTGGCTTATCTGCTCTCACAGGTAATCAAACTGTGTAAAACTTTTCATAGTGCTCTTTAATTTCAGCAACACTTGGCTACTAAAATAATCCCAGTGGGGGACAATGAAACCAGGCAGAGACTGATGAATTGATGAAAGCTTCCATTCCTTGTGGCAGAAGCCTTTTCAACATCCCTTTTGTTTCTTTGCCAAGCAGGTCCTGATTATCCCTCACCTAAGGCAACATGGAACACTGGTAGATATGAATGTCCACAATTCCTATGTTAGTCTGCATCATTCCTACATCATTCTTACATCATTCCTACTTCAGTGAGGTTGATTGTAGATCCCCATTTCAAAAGGCATACTGAAAGTTTGCTGTTTCCCTTCTTTGATTCATTCACCATTCTGAAATGAACATACGCCCTGTCCTTGTCAGACCATACAGAAATCACTTTATTGCTAGACTTAACTAGAACACAGTGGTTTTATCAAGGACATCATTAAAAATTATTTGCAGATTAGACAGTTCTGAAGGACAAGAATAAGACATAAACTCACGCTTGTACTTAAAAATCAGGCCTTCTTCTATAGCTGCTTCAGTTTGTTAATTTTCTCAGAAGAATCAATGTCCCACCCTTTGAGCTACTTTGATCAGAATATTTCTTTATGTATATCCTTCTTATTATGCTTAAGGGGGCTGCCTCATTTCTTTTCTTCGACTGTGGGGTGCAAATATGAGTTTTGCAGTACTGCTTTCTGTTCTTGTCCAGGCTGGAAGGATCTCCACCTCTCAAGTAGCCCGTATGGTTGCTATGCGCAACCAAAGAGGAATGGTTATTTCCTTCCCTGCTTCTGCTTTATTCTTAATTTGAATTTCTGTTGAGCTCCTTCATTAGCATCTCTCCATTAGATTCAGGAAGACTGCAACAAAATCTTATTAATCCGCACAGGAAAAAGTATGCCTATTGCCCATCTGTGTGCGAGTTGATATTAGGACAGATAACACATATTTGTCTATTTTTCGTGGTGCTTCTCAGTTTTTGAACATCTATATGTCATGAATATGAAGGCTTTTTAACCTACTCTAGGTTTAAAATCAACTTCTGGCTGCCTTGAAGAGAAGGTTAGAAGATGCTGTATACTTGTCTTTGTCTCAGCTTTTGTGCAAATTACCCCTCCCAGTTCCGAGATCCAGGTTCTCAGTCACCATAACCATGTGAGAAAATCTCACAACTTGTACTAGGATTGGGTTTCTTTGGCCGTTTAATGGTGAATCCAATCACAGACCAGGAAGTGCCATAGAAAAACTGTGTTTGCAGGGTGAGTCACTGTGATAGAGACCAGAAAAAATAATAGGAGGATCAGTTTTGGAGAGTAAAATAATTTAATGCCTCTTGGAAGCAATGGAAAACAAGGTCATGGTTAAAGACCAATTATACAAAATTCTCAGGAAAAGAGAGGTTCATAGGAAAGTTAAGGCTGCCAGTTATGATTTATTGATGTTATTTTAAAGTATCACGGAAAATAAATCTGAGGATGGCAACACAGGCTGGAGCAGCACCTGCTTTGTGTTTAATATCCTTTGTGACCACGCCTGTTGGTAGTTCCTTTCGGCAGCAAATCAAGCATTAAAGTATTTTCATTTCAGTCAGAAATGGTTTTCTGTATCTATATAGTAGTGGTCATATGCAAGTGTAATTTATAACTTTTCAGTATATAATTTAAGAAAATCGTATTTAAGCACTTATGTGGCAACTGCTGTTATTCTAGAAAGCAGACACCCAGTGCAACACAATTTTTTGGGATGCGGTAACATCTCCATTCAGCTTCCCACTGTTCAAAACTTTGTTCGCTTGGCCATTAAAAAAAAATATTTGTGGACAGAAAGCTAGTTTGAAATACATTTGTTAAAAATGCTACAGTAAACTCTGAACATAAGGGTTTTTTAAAAATAATTTTAAGAAGAAAAAACAAATTTCCCCTCCTTTAAATGTTTGTTTAAAAAGCCATAGTAAAATTTAAGAAGAAAAAATATAACTAGGTTGAATCTTCAAGCTGTCTTTTTTGCTCTCTGAAAGCTACCAGAAATATGATAATGTTATTAACATTAGAAAATCATTCACCTGAATGGTCAAAATATTTGAAGGGGATAGCATGTAGGGCATTCTAAATATACATACACTTTTCTTTTCCTTTATGGTTTAATTCATAGATAAGAATAATTCATTCCATACGTATGAATGGGATCTTATTAATGTATATAAATACGTTATAGGCAGGATGAGTGTACAGAAGACGGAGCCAGGCTCTTTTCAGAGGTACCCAGTGACAGGACCAGAGGCAATGGGCACAAACTGAAATGCAGGATGTTCCCGCTGAACATCAGGAAACACTTTTTTACTGTGAGGGTGACTGAGCACCATAACAGGTTGCGCAGAGACGTCATGGAATTCGCATCCTTGAAGATATTCAAAAGCTGTCTGGATCTGAGTCTGGGCAACTGGCTCTAGCTGTCTCTGATTGAGCAGAGGATTTGCACCAGATGACCTCCAGAGGTCCCTTCAGACCTCAACCACTCTGTAATTCTGTGATAAATATTCGGTAATGAGCAGTCTAGGAATTCACAGAATTCACAGAATTGTTAGGGTTGGAAGGGACCTCTGGAGATCATCTAGTCCAGCCCCCCTGCCAGAGCAGGGTCACCTACAGCACGTTACACAGGACAGCGTCCAGGCGGGGTTTGAATGTCTCCAGAGTGGGAGACTCCACCACCTCTCTGGGCAGCCTGTTCCAGTGCTCCACTACCCTCAAAGTAAAGAAGTTCCTTCTCATGTTAAGATGGAACTTCCTATGTTCAAGTTTATGCCCATTACCCCTCGTCCTATCACTGGGCGCCACTGAAAAAAGACTGCTCCCATCCCCCTGGCATCCTCCCATTAAGTATTTGTATGTATTAATAAGATCCCCCCTCAATCTTCTTTTCTCTAGACTAAAGAGACCCAAGTCCCTCAGCCTTTCCTCATAAGAAAGGTGCTCCAGTCCCCTAATCATCTTTGTTGCCCTTTGCTGGACCCTCTCCAGCAGTTCCCTGTCTTTCTTGAACTGGGGAGCCCAGAACTGGACACAAATAGGAAGCTATATTACTGATTTGTATCCTACTGTCATCTATGGGATATATCACATGGAGGCGTCACATATATCACATGGATACCAGGAAGTTTTTGAGTTTTAAATTAGTCAGTTATAACATTTACTGGCAACAGAAAGTTAAAATTCTTATTAAAAACCACTGCTGAACTCCCTATTCTTATCACTGCCATAAGGCCCCATAAGGCTTTCATAATACTTTTTAAATGGGTTCATTATTATTACAATATTTAGTGGTATCCTCGTTAGTATAAATTTCATACGGGATTTATATGACATTGTCCCTCACAACAGACATGTCTTTTTCCCCCTCACTACTCTGACAGTTCTTTAATCTTGAAAGATTGCAGAACAAGCGCAGTTTACAAATATACAAAATTATTTCATTATAGTACAAGAAAAGGTAGATGTGGGAGACCTCGGCTGGTCCGAGGAATCAAAATACAAGTTTAACACTGACCCTGAACAGATACCCGTGTACCCTTGAGGAGACAGAATAATCCTGAGAAGATCCGAGCAAACAAGATAAGGGGTGGCAAACATCCTGGCTTTTCCCAGAGCATGAACAGTGCGTGATCAACAATTGTATTGGCTGAATGGTGTGTGATGTGAGAGTGGATTGGGCAAAAGTAGAACGTTAGAATACATGCACAGATAAGCAACCAGCTAAGAGGATATAAAAGAGCACTGCTTGTAAAATAAAGGAGAATGATTGCTGTAACTGGATATTGAGTGTCGTGTCCGTCTCTACAACGACAGGTAGATCCACCTAAATATGTGGTGGCAGTTTTGTTACACCTTTAAGCCACAAATGTCAGTGTTCTTAGAAATATAAGAATAGTAGATGCTGAAGTGGATAAATTAGGAAGACAAACAAGACAATTAAACTAAGAAGAAAAGAAATAAAAGCCTCGCGTTGTATGAACATTAGGTAACAGAAATTCAGAACTATTATGTAATATCTGAAAGCAATGTTTTGCCAAGTGGAAAAAAACTTTGTTGTGTTACTTACACAGCATGAGGCAGAGCTAAGGTCATGTACTTAGCTTAATCTTTGGACATCTCCAACTTTTGTGTTTTTAACCTGGTAACACTATTAGTCTATTATTTGGAGGAGAGAGATAGATTAAAAGCTCCTGTTAAAACTTTGCATTTAATTTGCAAAATCACTCAAAATTATGAAATGCTGAAAACATTTGCCCAGTTTATGCTTATGTGTTAGGAAGCGATGGTTGATTCAATCATCATTTACTATTTTTCATACAGAATCCCTATCTCGATGAATAAGGAAGGCTTACATTGATAGAGAAACAAAATTGAATAATAATGGAGATGGTTTGCTAAAAACCTGACCTTGCAACTTTAGGTTATTAATTTATCATATTTATGCAATTTCCTTAGGTTATAGAAAGCAAACTGAAAACTATAAATTTCATTGTGTAATGTCCACATGGATTATCAGAAAAGCTGCAATCTTTAGATCAGAATATTTAAAGTATTTTCAGCTTATGAGTCCCTAACATTTTTTCCTAATTGGTGTGTGGACTGCTGCATAATGTGTTTTGCCTGCTGGTAATAAGCCTTTTGCTTTTCCCTGTTACCTGTAAATCTGCCCCTAATTTTGATGCTTGAGCTGATGAAGTGAGGGATAGCAATAATAGGTTGCTATCCTAAGTGTGGATCAGTGGTACAGAAACATGACACACAACGGCACTGGCCTTGCCAGATCACTGTAGGACTTCTTATTCCATGCTGAAAAGGGACTTGGTACTAAAGGAGTTATTTTCTCCTCAGAAACATTATTTTCCTCAGAAGTCTGACTCCTTTATAAGGTTTTCATCTAGTCTTTGCTATCCATAGACTCCTGCTTTTTAACCCAAAGATCTTTTGATTTATCCTACTGATTCTTAGTTACAAGAAATACAGCTCTGCCACACCTCCTCTTTTACCCTAAATTTCACATGGATTTTGTTTTGCCTTTATATCTCCTTCCTCGGTTTCAAACCATAGGCTTTTGACCAGCCAGTTTGAGTTCCCATCTTCTACTAGTCTCTGCTCTGTGCCAGCATCCACCTCTCTTGCTTGTTCTGCTTGCATTTCTGTGGTGTCCTATGTTCAGCTCCTGTCCTATGTGCCTATGCATAAGGCATCTTCTCCTGTGACACTTGCTGGGTGTCAGCAAGTGGACCCTTCACAGCAGAAGACAGGAGCTTCTTTCTCTCCCTTCTGATGTCTGGCCCCATCCCAGCCTGGAAATAACCATGTTAAGAAAAACCCAGAATCCTCCAAGTATACGTGGGATGACAGCACTGTCCCATGCTGGGGTTAGTGAATGAGCCATTCAAATAAGCAGAGAACCAGCACAGCCTATTGTTTTTTGGGAATGACATATAGATAGACAGTTTCAGAAAGGGGCCGGGGGGAGCTTGGGTGTGCTCAATAACAACAGAAACTTCTGGGATTTTTGTGGTAAAACATTAGCAAGCTTCTAGTGAGTTTAAACAAATCGGACTTTTCCAAGATTTACATTATGGGTGGTTTCTCATACGGACAGCAAAAAGCACATCAGTGACACACGGACCACTCTTTTGCCAGATGTCAAGTTCCTGCTCCAACATATGAGGAGGGCACAAGAGCCGCCAAAGTAAAGGTTACAGGATTGTTTTTTTTAACAGCAAAAAATAGCATGTTTTTCTCTTGCTTCACAGCAGAAACATTTTGGCTGAAATTTTCCAAAAGATTCCTTCATAAGGCAAATGCCATCCATGAAAAATTTCAACCTAAACAGTTAGTTTGGCAAAAGTATAAGCAACCAGGTCTTATAACAGGAAATGTTTGCAGCCTTAATACTAGGCAGTGCTACCAATTCAGTGTATAATTTACTCAGCACCACCCTATTGCACTGACAAAGATATTCAGCTGCTTGCAAGGCCAATTTGTGAGCTTGGAAAGCACGAGCGTTAGTTCCCAGTTGATACTGACTAGTGTTGACTACCAAGATTCTCTTTTAACCATAGCCTTTGCCCTTTTTTTTTTTTTTTTTTTCAATATATTTTGTTCCACAACTATGCCATATTTTGGAATGTCCTTTACCAAGTTTGACATTCATGGAGATTTCAAGAAAGATGAAAAGAAGAGTAAGGTGGCTTGGGAAATTTCCATCAAAGTTGTTACGACTAAAGGTAATTTTTGAACCCTTTTTACTCTTCCATAAGGACACCTTCGACCTGTGTGAGTTTGATCTGTTGGAGGGGAAAATGAGCTCATCCACATCATAAAATATTCAATACATGATTATTGCAAATAACTGATGATATCACCACAGCAGTGATGATAAGACTGAACAATGCAGGTTACTGGTATGTAGGTTTCTTTGTGTTTTCCGTTAGATGTACAGTGACCATAGGTGCTAAGGGCTTTGCTTTTGGGTTTTATTCTCCTGTATAATGTTGCAATATCACTGAAAGTAGATACAGCACTATGTCATCTGTAATGGGTCTAGAAAAGTCACCTTTCTCAAAGGGTTTTGTCAACCATGTTACTCGTGCACATGTATTTTCTACTGGTCTGGACCCAGAAACGTGTCAGAGAGGTGTATTTCTCTGGGCAGCCTCTTCTCTCTCCAAGATGATATTTTAAGTGTTACAAGACACGATGCTGACAGTCTTTCAAATTTTTCAAGCTCAGCCGTGGACTTGAAGTGCAAGCCCTGCTTTCTTGCTCTTCCCTTGAAGAAATAAGTTTCCAAAACAGATGGAAGAGGACGCATAGCTATGACTCACCATTGCCACCAAGGCCCACTGACAGGGATGACTGCAGCTGCAGAAGGTGGCAGACATCTCTTGGGCTGAAAGTGGTCGAACAGAGCATTTCACTGACACAACATCTCTTCCTAAGCTCCTAGAGATGATATCACCTCTTGTCTAACACTGTTGCACCATGTCATAGCCAGTTGCTCAAAAACAAAAATTGAGGGTGAGAGCCTATATCAAACATTAGAGGGTAAAATGCACACAGAAAAATCCAGAAATAAAGCATGCTATTGCAAAGTCAGAGCCTTAAGAATGGAAAGAATTGAAAAGAAATTTAACCATGATAAATATTTCAAAATCACAGAAATGCATTGTTGGATAGTCAGATAACCTCAGTTTCCATATAGAGATATCATGCAATAATTATGCAATTGTGATGAGGAAAAAAGGGTGCTGTTGCAGGCAGCAAGAGGCTATTGTGGCTGTGTGATTTCTAATGAATCAGTTGAAAAAAATTCCATTAAACAAGTTTAATTTAATACCTAGGAAAGCAGAAGTGCAAGAATTACTTATTTCATATGAAGGCTAGATCTGTCATTAGAAATGGAGGATTAAATCCTCATGATTCAAGAAACTAATCCTCAAAGTAAGTATCCAGTATCCCAGGATTCACTGTAAAAACTGTTAATGTACAGAGTAGAATGCAGTTATCTTCCTTCCCTTTATCCGCATGGAGTTTTACTTGCTGGCAACTCAGCAATGTTTCTATAGCTTTCTACTTAAGCATTGGTGGGATTATTTTATTACTAAATATGCTTTCATTTCAGCTTTTGGCAAAAAACCCACTGATGATTGATGATAAATTTATAAGGAGACAAAAGCCAGGAATACAAATAAAGACAAAGAGAGAAGTCAGAAAGTGTATCTTTCTACGAGTTCTGAAGACTTTTATTATGCCTCTATCTTTTTATGTTTAGATTAGATTCTTGGAAAAGTAATTGTGACTAAAAGGAATAATAGAGTTTAAAAAGAAATGTCACTACCAAATGCTGCCTTCCATTTGCTCTAAATAACCAATTCATTTTTGCTAGGAAGCTAGTCCTGACCCTCGGCCACAAAGATGTTGTAGAAATACTGATACCAGCTTTGTTGAGAATTTTGTAATTTACTTCATTTCATCTATTTATAAGAAACATGGCCTAGTGAATCAAATGGCAGCTGGAATGTGCCTGGATGGAAAATAAGAATACTGTTTTAAGAAAATTGGTAAAGTTGAACATTTGGTTTCATTTTATATTAGAATAAAAATGACATCCTTTGAAATATTTAATTTAAAATACAAGAGACAGTCTTGCTTGTTCTCCAAAACAGCCCACACCCCAGTGGTTAGGATGTTGGAGCAAAAGCTCTTTGGAAGATTTTCAGTAAAAAGTATTTTATTGGAAAACAACAGTTCATTGAAATGGGAAACAAACCTATTTATCACAATGTTATTAGAAGAGTTTTCAGACCTAGGGCAACATTTCTCATCCAAGATGTTAGAGTGCCCTTACAAAGAGATTTGAACTTAGCTCTTCTGGTTTCCTAATGAATTCCCACAAAAAGATGACCATTAAGTTTAGACTTGATTTCTTATTCTGCGACAAACTTCCCATGATATCTTGGACAAGTTGTTTTGGTCCAGATTATTTAAAGGAGTTGAATGTCTAAACCCAACACATATGCACATTTTTTCCAGTTTTACTGCATGGTCTAATCTTACAAAGAGTCCAGAGCACATATAAGAACAAGAATTGGAAACAAGATATGGAAACACCAACCATAGACCATCAATAGATAAGATAACAGCTTGATATTTACATATTTAGTAGCAGTGGGAACAAATACACTGTAAGTGAGTACTGGTGGCAAAGGATGCTGAGAAGATGTGGGCAACCAAGTTTCAAGTTCACATTCTGCTCCCAAGGCTGTAGACTTTGGATCATTGAATTGAGCACCTTGACATAGCTGGCAACCCTGTCTTCTTACCTGTTTTACGGAATAATCAAACTAAATTTTAAAGCTATTTTACCCAAGAGACTATATGACTGGAACAGTCATATACAGTTCCAGAACCTCACTGCTTTTATTTCCAAACAGCCTTTTATTCACTAATCAAAAAGTATCAATTTACCATTTTACACTCGCTTGCCAATGCTGTCCTTTGACTAAAATAGCTTCTTTCTTCACTGGAATTTGTGCACCTGATGTATCTAGAGGTAGCATTCATACCCATTCCAAACTTTGCTTTTGCTAGTTTAGACAACAAATCTCTCTTACTATCCCTTTGTAAATGAAGTTTCTCTCTGCTGCAAATTCCAGTTGCCTTCCTCCACACATCTTCCAATGTGACTTTTTTTTTTTTAACACAGAAATGCATTAATACTTGTCTATCTCTTTCCAGTAATACTTGCTGGATGGACTTTAGAATTCCTCAGCTTTACCTGATATGGAAAATCACTGATGCTTCTGAGCCAGAATGCAACTTGTTCACAGACCCTGGTCCTCTTTTCTTTTTATCCTTGCTGATGAATGAACCACTGGAAAGGTGAGAAAACCCTTCTACTTCAGGTCTATAAGTGTATACCCTAATTCCCTACTGTGAAATTTAATCCCATTTTTATTACTTCAATTTTCAAGTGAGTTGATTTTTCTGGTGGTATATATATGTGTGCATATATGTATGTATGTATATGTTTGTGTATATGTATCTCTTCATCTGTATTTGATGATGTTTGTGTCATCAATACATTTTGTTAGACCATTTTTACTACTTTTGCCATGTTCAATACTGAAAACGTGAAATAATATTGGTCTAGAGACTAATCATTGAGGAGCTCCAGCTGTAAATTCCTTTCAGCCCAATCTGCCCTTTTAACACATACTACTTGTGAGCTTCTGCACCTCACCCACACAGAGTTTTCTGCACCAATCTTAATTACTCTTACTTACTCTATACCAGTCTTTCCTACTGTTATGTTCAGCCATGGACTCAACTTCTGCTACTGCTAGAAGACATGAGCTTCTGCTCCAAGTTAATGTATCAGAGATTTGAATGTGATCTCACATCATAGTAACACACCTGGAAGATTACGGACTTCTCTTCATAATCCCCGTCTTCTTGTGGCTGCAGAATTATCTGTCTAAGCAGAGACAATGTAGTCAGTATTTAATATCAGGAGAGTGTTTGGAGATGTGAAGTGTGGGAAAACTCCTGGTTGAAAAGGCAAGTGGGGCCTCCGACTGAGAATGGGTATTCCACTGGTCAAACAGCTGTACGTTATGTGCACCAACCATGCGTGAAGTGCCTACGTGTCCCTAAGGATATGTGCCTTAGTCATCCCATGTGGCAGCTGCCATTCTGCAAGTAAAAAACTACTTCCAGTGTATCTTGCTATTAGGTTTGAGGGAGGTATAAACAAGTTTTGAATTTATAGTCATGTGCTGTGTAATCCTCAAGTTGTAGCATATGCAGAGGTCAGAAATACGGTCCAAATTATGTGCAATTCTGCAAAATATTTTTATAATGTTTAATCATATTCATTGTTTTGTCCTCAAATTTCATACAATAAATGGTAATGAATTAGTAGAATATCTACTATTGGCAGCTAGAAAAGCTACTGATATCTGGTTTTCTCTCCTCAATTTTCCTCTGTTTTAACGTAAGCATTTTTCTAGCATGAATGGATACAGATTTTCCATTAAAAACTGTTAGCAGTGGATGAGTAAATGTCTGCCAATGCTACAGCCAGTTCATGAAGAATCCAGCTTCACGGTCTCGCCAACACAGCAATTAGGACCACATGTGCTAGAGAGGGAAGGGAAGCTGATGCATAGTGATGACAGTCCCATAAGGCCTGATGGCTGCCTTTCCAGTCCCGAATTTCAGAGACTTTTAAAAACATATCTGCCTATTATAAAGTTTCTGGTTTGTGTATTTAAAATCCACAGTACTTCTTTCTATAGTATTATTCATCTTTTCTTTGACTATTTGTATTTAAGCTTTATTATGTCAGGAAAAGAGTCGTTTTTCAAAAGACTTAATGCAAAATCAATTAAAACATACTTATCTTGAGGATGTATACAGGTTGTGTCCATATAGATAGCTATATGTTTATATGTGTGTGTATGTATAAAAATATACACGAATATTAAGCCTACAAGTGTTTTTACCATGAATGACTCATGGGAATGGCACAAGGCTCTGGAAGCTTCTGCACCTTAGTCAATGGCTTTATTTTGGTCCTGATCAATGTGGGAGATGTGTCACTTGTTCAGAAGCTTGTGTGAAATTCATTTGGAGTTAAGCTCCAATCTCTTCTCAACCAACGCAAAAATCATGCTCGAGTATCTGGATCTTAGTAACATGTTTTGTGAAAGGGATTGTAAGGCTGGGCGGTTATGAAAACCAAACTATACTACTGCTATAAAGTTTAATAATGATTTGAGCAACTAAAATATGTTAGTGGTAAATACTTACACATAGGTTGTGACTGTGATTTAACCATAAATCCAAGTGCAAATGGTAATAAAATTGTATCAGCAATCAAGGGAAAAAAAAGGATTGACTTTCCAATGCCGGATTAGAGGCTACTGACATTCAGACAGAGAGCTCTCTGACCTTGAGAGCTGAATTGCATATTTTTCAAAGAACAGCTCAGCCTTGCTCAGTGACAGCAGGCAGAAGAAAACATGATTACCAAGGGACAGCACAATGCCTGAAGTGCCAGAGAACAGGCTGTGTGCACACTTGAGCCAGGATGGAGGCAGAAACCCAGGCTATCACCACAGAGACCAGGAGGACGCCCAGTTCCATGATTCACAGCTTAAAAGGCAATTCCAGTCCCTCCTGCATTCACTGGATGGGCTGTGTGTTAGCCAGCCGGTGGGCATGCCTGTCTCTGAAGGGTAACCTGAGATTTGCAAGGGCAGCATGACACACCTCTCACATCAGCCACCAGGCAGTTACACCAGGCATGTCACAGCCCCTGTTAGTAGTTAATTGGGTAAATCAAAGCACACGGGCTCACATCCTGGCACCTGGCTGGCTCTACTGCATAAGGGCCCACGCGCTGCCCCGTCCATGCCACCGTCCCTCTCCCAGGCACTGCAGAGGTGTATCCCCTGCCAGGTTCCATTCCCAGTGTGAGTGTTGGATGGGGACTGCCTTTTTTGGGAGGGGAAGCGAGCTCTGATTTGGGGACGGGAGACAGGTTGGGCTACGGGTCTTATGGCTAGAGAATGGTCCTCACTCTGTTTTTTACTAGTTTTACTGGCCTCATCATATCAGAGTACAATCCCCACGAGTTAGCGAGGACCCAGCTGTTGACTATCCAATTTTTGCAGGAATTTGGTGATACAGTGAAGGCCTTGTAACATAGGCAAACTCTGGGGTCAAGGATGCTTGCTTTGGGGTGCACAGTGCACTCTTCAGATAAATACTAGAGACACTACAGTTACTGAGGCCTGCTGCTGCAAAGAGCTCAATATTTTCCATGGTTTTCTTTAGTCAGTTCATGAAGTGCTGCACTTGAAAGTGAATTTGTGTGTGAAGACTCTTCCATTTTTCACATACACAAATAAACAAAATAATTTCCCTGTGGAAAGGGACCTAGGAGTCCTGGTGGACAACAGGATGACCATGAGCCAGCAATGTGCCCTGGTAGCCAAGAAGGCCAATGGCATCCTGGGGTGCATCAAGAAGAGTGTGGCCAACAGGTTGAGGTAGGTCATCCTCCCCCTCTACTCTGCCCTGGTGAGGCCACATCTGGAGTATTGTGTCCAGTTCTGGGCTCCCGGGTTCAAGAAGGACAGGGATCTGCTGGAGAGGGTCCAGCAAAGGGCTAAAAAGATGATTAGCGTATTGGAACATCTTTCTTATGAGGAAAGGTTGAGGGACTTGGGTCTTTTCAGTCTGGAGAAGAGAAGACTGAGGGGGGATCTTATGAATGCCTATAAATACTTAAAGGGAGGGTGCCAGGGGGATGGGAGCAGTCTTTTTTCAGTGGTGGCTAGTGATAGGACAAGAGGTAACGGGCACAAACTTGAACATAGGAAGTTCCATCCAAACACGAGGAGGAACTTCTTTACTTTGAGGGTAGCGGAGCACTGGAATGGGCTGCCCAGAGATGTGGTGGAGTCTCCAATTCTGGAAACATTCAAACCCACCTTGACACCATCCTGTGCAACCTGCTGTAGGTAACCTGCTCGGGCAGGGGGGTTGTACTAGATGACCTCCAGAGGTCCCTTCCAACTCCTATCATTCTGTGATTCTGTGATTAACTTTGTGTTGATAACATTCGCCAGTATACCTTGTCCATACATTTGGGGCCCAGAGCTGATAAGGAACACCTGCAGTATGCTGAACTACAGAAGTACAATATTTTGATTTGGATGGGCACTGCCAGAAAAAGCCCTGACATCTAGTGACTAAAGGTTGGTAGGAACTGTAAATCCCCAAAGGGTTGAAACCAGACTCATATATTTTTTTCAGTCATGGCGCAGTGCCAACAGGATGCCGTTCTGTTACAGCACTGCAGTGAAGTGGTTAGGGTCAGAATTGCATTTAGGCACAGTCATTGTTGGATAACTGCCCATCCAGCCTCATTCATTCACATACAGTGCATATGCTTATAATGCATTTCAAGGCCTCTGAAACATGGACTTGAAACCAAAAGAGAGAACAATAAAGATTTAACCAACCAGCATAGCTGGTTCTTTTCCCAGTCTCTGAACTCTGTCCAGAAGACACAGCCAGACATGGCTTGAAGAAAGAGCTCATAATCCAGAGAATGAAAGAAGGTGGTGGAGAGAAAAGGAGTTTTCAGGACATCAGTTAAGAAAAAAAGAAATCTTGCTTACATATGGGCCTAAGGAGTCTACAGATGTGCACAGGATGAAAACTTATCCTCAGCTTCAGGCATACATTTCTCAGGAAATCACTAACTTCCAGCGTGGCCCCCAATATTGGTCTGATGATAGATACAGGAGTCTTGACCTTTTACTTCCTCTTCACATAATGTTCTCCTGATATTTTAAGAAAATGGATTTATAATATTCTTGTACATGGATCTTAGCAATCAGGAGGTATCTGGCTGCAAAATTAAGATTCTTGTAAGATGCAATTTTAAAAATCTCCTTCAGGGCACAGCTACGCTATGTAGTACAGTGCAGTGCTGTGCAGAGATATGTCATCTCTGAGAGATGGAGAGGTGGAGAGAGCTGTTCAGCCTAGAGAAGAGAAGGCTCAGAGTGGGTCTTATGAAAGTGATGGTGGGGGTCAGTAAAGAAGATGGAGCCAGGATCTTCTCTGGGATTTCCAGTGACAGGACAAGAGGCTTTGGGAACTAATTGAAACACAGGAAATTCCATTTAGGTGTAGAAAAAAGTGGGTTTTTTTATTGTGAAGGTGATTGAGCACTGGAACAGGTTGCCCAGAGAGGTTGTGAAGTCTCCATCCTTGGAGATATTCCAAACCCAGTTGGATACAACCTTGTGCAAGACCCTGGATTGAAGCAGATGGTCTCCAGAGGTGTCATCCAGACTCGACCAGTGATTCTGTGGTCTGTAAACTCGCAGTGATTTGGCAGTTCTAGGAGAAAGAAGCCAGGCTGTGTTGGTGGGGTGCTGTGCTCAGCCTGCTCGGCCAGATTAGTTTTTGTTCAGTGCCACCTAACACAGTTTTACAACTTCTGATACCCAAGCTGGTGTTGCTGCATGTTGCTACCTTAGGGCGTTTAGATCTATCACTTCTTCCTGTTAAGAGCTTCATTGCTCCATGCCAGTGTCCTACATATGGCCTTGTGTTCCTGGAAAAATGCCTTTAGTTTGAGGTTTTTTCCTCTAGTTTTAACTGCTCTCAGGTTTTGTATGGCGTTCTGAAGGTCTGGATGTCCTATGTGAAACACCAAGAAACTGGACACTTAGGAACATTATGCCCAAATGTAGTATTATTACCTGATTATGATATGATTAGTAAAATCATTTTTGTTGAAAAGTCTACAAAGCACACATTTGACACTCTT
>NW_009647052.1:843851-895672 GCF_000708025.1 Charadrius vociferus
CTCTTTCTCCATTACAGAAACCTATTTGCTGCTGAAATGTCAGCCAAATAATATGAAGTGATATCTTCCGATTAGAGCTAGATTTTTAAAATAGCTACTCTTTCTATTAATCAGTTTTATGTGTACTTCAGCAAATACTGACAGAAATATTCTACTTAACATGGGAAAATTTAGAAAATAAAAACACAGTTTTAAAGCATAAAACTCCCTTTTTTCTTTTTTTCTTTAATGACAACTCTGTGGTATACCTTGGATCGAGTTAGAGCATGTCAAGAATATGGGGTGAAACCCTACCCCTATTGAAATCACAGACAAATAGGCCAGGGTTTCATGCATGAACTGTATTTGGCAAGACTTAAATGTCATAAATATTCATTTTGTTTGGAATTAATGATGGAACAAGGATATGCGAAATGCTGTTTTTGAGACATATTTTGAGAATCTTGAGAACTATTTTAAGAGATACACTTATTTTACATATTTGGTAAAATTTTTGGCCTTGATTCTTGTCTCACAGTAACCTTGAACAGGATGGGGCTTGCTAGATCATTGACTTTAGTCTTCTCCTATAACTTTATAATAATACCCTGTATTCATTTCTCTAGGGACATCCTAAATGCTTCATGTTTTTATTAGTCTAAAGAAAAAACTGTTCAGTTACCCAGTTACAGGTGGTATTTTAAGTGCATTGTGTCACCTCTGCACCAGTACATGGGTAGAACTGAAAAAGCAAACAGGCTAGAATGCCACAATCTAGCACTAAATTAATAGGGAAGAGCTACCCATTATAAATCAGAGCGGTTATCCAGAGATGCTGGATACAGCTGTGCATAAACAGGAGAACTCTGCAGCTGCTCTCCTGGCCACTCATCTACTCTGTGAGGGCACTGGCTGACGTTAATGGATGAGAGTTTCTTTTAGTGCTTAGCATAAATCTGTAGCTGGCCCTCAGTACCACGTTTAAGTACCTTACTGTTTCGGGGCCATCATTGTGGTATTAACAAATATTTTTTCTGTGACTCTTAAATAAAGTTTCTTTCTGTTAAAGGAACACTTTCAAACAGCATCAACGTATTTCTTGAGTGTGAAATGTTGCTTACAAGTTGATACCCACCAAGCATGTGCTTAGTAAGTTTTAACATCTCATGGTAAGTACCATATGCTATTAAAACATACTCACCTGCTAAGTCGTGTGCATCTGTCTTTTTATGATATATCAACAGCATGTTCTGGTCATAATTTGAAATGAAGAGGCTGCTATAAACACTGATGTTAGCCCTAGCTGGCAAGTTTTGTTGAGACAAATTCCTAGGAGGCTGTATATATTATTATGACTTTATGTAACTAAAGAAATCTCAAATAATGACACCATAAGGAAAAAAAAGTACCTATTTTCACAGGATCAATACATTCAGGTGTCTTGTAGATTTAATTTTTTATGAACCTGTGGAACAAATCGTGCCTGGAATAGACCCTTGATTAGCATGGCATCACTGGAGGCTTGAGGCATCTTTCTTTGCCTGAAA
The DNA here is from genome assembly GCF_000708025.1 of Charadrius vociferus. NCBI lineage: Eukaryota > Metazoa > Chordata > Aves > Charadriiformes > Charadriidae > Charadrius > Charadrius vociferus. The sequence goes on from NW_009647052.1 coordinate 845,378, forward strand.
TGTATCTTTTGTGGGTAAGTGCTGTGAAAATCATCTTTACAGCTCTCATCAATCTTAAAGCACTCTGGAGATACATTTTAATCCCCATGTACAGATTATGCAATTATATCACAGAGAACTGGAAGGACCTCCTGAAAAATACCCGGCAGCTCAGCAGCAAAATTGGCATCTGTGGATTCCTTCTTGAAAATATCCTACTTATCCAGACACACTATTTCCCAAAATGTTGTCACTTTGAAATTATTGCCAAGCATTTCCTTTGCTTACCTGCTTGCTCTGATCCTCATGGGCTAGATACGAGATTGTCCTTTCAGACTTAGGCAGCCAGGAGTGATGCAAAGCGACAGATTCCTAAGCATTTCACTGATTTTGTGGCTGTCTGGAGTTCTGTATCTAGGAGACAAAGAAAAGCAACTACAGTGATTGTGCATGCATTATTCTATGCAATGGTTAATGAGTTAGGGTCAATTAGTTATTACTGGCTGGAGTTTACCTTCTCATTCCCTAGATAACTGTATAATTACTTCAGACTGTTGAAAATGCTTTTTTAAAAATTTTTTGGCTTCTGTGTGCATCTAGCCACCTATACATCTATAGTTCAGTTTCAAAGACTAGAGAGAGAAAACCACCACCACAAACTTCAGTGATGTGATTTTGACAGCCCCATCCTGACTAAAAAACTGCTGTCAAAGTGATATCCCAATGGTAGGTAAAAGGGAAAGGAACCTCCTAGCTCTACTACTTGTGGCTATTGTAGCCCCAAGGGATTCAAGACAGCTTAAACAATGACAGGATGTGTTTTCTAGGCCAGAATGAAGTTTGTTAAGAGTTTGGATAGAAAAAAAGAAAAAGTCCTAACTATTTACAGTCGTTTTACAGGCTTCTATTCTCTCATTTATGCCTTCGCAGCAGAAGTAGCCTTCCTCTAGTGCTACTCCTCAGCCTTGCTTTTACTGCACAAACACATCTCTCAATCAAATGTTCCCTCAGATCAGGATAAATGGCCAAGCCAAGTGTTGCTGTTTTGGTAAGACTGGTAACACTTCCCCATTTTCATGTGTATACATTAAATTAAGCAAATGCTACACCTCCAGCCTTTTCCCAGAATTTCCAGAACAAAGCAACTCTTCCCACTGTCCACTGGGAAAGAATGGTTCAGTATATCGGTACAGAAAACATCCCCAGGAATCCTACCAGTGCACCTGCATGATAACAGTACTGGTGAGGACAGGTACAGTTGTCTGGTGCATTAAAGAAGACACCAGTCACTGACAAGCTCTCAGTCAAGCCATAAATTCAGTGGCACATAATGACAAACAATGCTAGTTAATTAAGAGGGAGAACTGTAAAAGCTGTTCTAATTCTATTTATGTCTTTAAAAAAAAAAAAAAGGCAAGGAAAGGGAAGTTATGTACTGTCAGGCACGTGTGTGTAAAAAATGTAACTGCTCTATTCTGCTTAAATGTTATCAGCCAGATTCACACTTGTGATTTAATGAGGCTGTGGTCATTTATTTTAAAGCAGCTTCAGTAGATGAGGATCTGGTTTTAATACTGAACACAGTAGAAGCTTTAAGAAAACGAACTGTTTTCTTAAAAAACTGTTACAGCGTAGGAACAAGATTTTGAATAACAGAAGTCCAGATTTAGATTCTGACTTTGATACCAAGGTTAAGTGGCCTGATTCTTACGTATCCTGACTACACAGCAAGACTTCCTGGTGTCAATGCCACATATGGTCTTAGTATGTTGCATCTCAAGGAGATTCTTTACCAATTGCTTTCACATTTTCTTCAATAAATATACCTGCTGGGTCCTCTGCACTTGCTGACTGCTTTTCTATTTAAACATGCATCAAAGTTCTTGTGAGACTCTTTCAACCCTTGCCAAGGGATGTCTGTATTTGTGCAGAAGTTGTGGTCTTTCTTTGCTGCATATCAGATATCATAATGTTTCTAAGGGACAGGGGTAAGCTAGTATTTCAGTTTATCAACCATGGACTCATAGCTTATAAACATTTTCCACCTATTAGGGAGAATGTTATGCTTCATTATGTGAATCAGCTCATTATCTTCTGTTCAGCTGGTGTCGGAATCTGACACTTCTTCTTTTTGAAACACTGCATTTCCAATTTTTATATTTACATATTTTGACATCACTAATGAGTAAATGTCATATATTATTGGACAGCCAGAACATTTCTTGTGGTATCTCAGCTGAACCAGAAGTGTTCCCCAGGAAAACGGCAGAAATGCTAGCAGAAGGAAATGGTGCCACAACTTGGACTATGGCTCTGGATCAGCAGCAGGAGCATATTAAACTGTTCTCAAACTATGGCAAGGAAATAAAAAAGGAAAATATTCTTCTAGCAAGACTGGAATTTACATACTTGCTGAATAGCATAGTGCAAATTAACCGAAGAACGTATTCATCTGAGTAAAAGACAAAGTAAAGACTAACATGAATAGCAGTACTTCAAACACCAGAACCCAAAGTAGAAATATTCCTGGAAAAGTTTACATACTTTTCCATATTCCAGTCACACATATCTTCAGTAACTGTGTTGTCTAAAGAGTCATTCCAGGGAGACTGAAGATGACTAAGAGAAGTGACATGCTGCAACACCACGGAGAAGCAAAAAGCGTGCACAAAAACATCTATTCTGTATAATCTGGTTCCAAACAAGTTTGTTAAATCATTCACTGATATCACATAAGAAAGATCAGTGGAAATTATTTTTTTGGCTTTGTTTGTGGAGGAATGACTTCAAATTCAAGAAAGGAAACAAAAACTTCTAATAATCAGATTATTAAATTAATAATCAGGCCAAGTCAGACGTGAAAGTCTTCAGAAAATCAGCTTTGCAAATGATGGGGCAGTAATGAGGTGACTTAAACAAAGCTATTTACAGTCACCCATGAGATTAAAATAACGCTGCTGTGATGACACAGAAAATGTTATCTGATCTCATAAGAACCACAATTTGTAAATCCTGAGCTGTCGCGGATGATTCATATTTACCAAACTGAACACAGTAAGTAGCCAATGACTTCCTGATGACATAACACTATCTACTGCTGCTGATTTACAGAAATTACTACAAAGCTCCATGAGAAATAAATTAAAGATCTTGCATGGCATTCTGGATCATCACGAAGATATGAATTGTCAAAGGAAATCAGGAAAATGTCATACCTCTTCTCCGTTAGGAAATCTGTCTCTAAAGACTATCAGATAGAGCCCAGCACATAGTGAATCCAGCTGGTCTTTGTTCCAGGATCAAATGCGTTTTACTTACCAGGTGCTTCTAAAGCACAAAGGAAAAATGAAGAGGGTTTCATTTACTGTGGTCTGTTATGGTTCCTGGACCATGTGCCATCAAATATCTTTTCTGGTAATGAAATTATTGCCAGATAGTGGTCTTAGGTCTGTACCACGTATGTATAGAGTTAACTGCTGGAGGATCTTGTGTTCACATTGCAATTGGGGTTATCTTGTTGGCACACTGTTGTATGCCCTTCACCAGGAGAAAAACTGTTTCATTCTTGAGATTGAGCACAAAGACAAACGTGCATAAAATACAACCTCCCCAGCACATAAAATTGCTAAATTTATGCACCTACAGATTGCTTCATCGTATCTGCAACCTGTCCTAGAAAGCCACTCAGTCTTGATTTAGAGGTGTTCATGATAGCAAACCCTTCCTGCCACTGAGAAACTTGTTTCAGTTGCCAGTTGCCTTCCCCTGTCAAAATAGCACACTGCTCTTGCCTGAGTCTTTAGATTCTAGTTTTCATCTTCTGTTATACTATTCTGTTATATTCTTATGCCGGTTTTCTGTTTAACTTTTTCTCAACAGAATAAAACTCTGTCTTTATGAACCTTTTTAAAGGATCTTAAAGAAACTTGACTTACCACTTGTTGCTGAAAACTGATTTAATACCAGTGTTATACAAAATCTCTAAATGGTTACTGTGCTCTGGATTAGGATAGCAGCTTTTTAAACAAAGAGAGAAGGAAAACTTCATATGTCATAACAAAATAAACTGCATTTTCTACTGAATGAGTGCCATGGACTAGCTGAATTATGGAGTGAGAATTTTACCTATTTACTGAAAGAAAGGAATTTTCAGGTTAACAAATTTCCATGGAGACATCCAAAGGGAATGTTCTTATATACATACAGTTAAAATTCAGTATCAGCCTGTTGTGAAGTGACACTTCATAGATTTTGAGATTTTAACCCATTTGTCACAAATTAGTTGATATAATCCCTGAGATCAGAAATAAATCTCTTCAGAGCTAAGTGATTTTGTCTAATGATATAAGTAATTTTAAAAGAACTCTAAAGTTCCACTTTTATGTTACCTCTTTGAGCAGCTATGATGGGAATGTATGCTTTATTTCTAAGAGCAAAAAGAAAACAAGGGGCAATATGAAAGATCAATTTAATCAAGTATAATTTTTTTTTTCAAATCTTAATGTGCTCACATGCAAATGAGAAAGCTGCTGGTAATGAACTTGGAACTTGAAGCTACTGAATCTTTCTCCTAAGATGGTTGGAAAGGACCTCAGGATACTGAGTAGTTCAACCACCCTGCTCAGAGCAGAGGCAATTAGAGCAGCTTACTCAGGACCATACCCAGTCAGATTTTTAATATCTCCAATGATGGAGACCCCACAGCTTATCTGGGCACCCTGTGCCAGTGCTCTGTCACCATAAAAAAAATGTTTCTCCTGATGTTCAGGAAGAATCTTTTTGTGTTTCAGTTTGTGCCCACTGCTTCTTCTCCAGTCACTGGCTACCACTGAAAACAGCCCGGCTCCGTCTTTTCTACACCCTTCCTTCAGCTATTTATACATGTTGATAAGACCCCTTCTTACCGTCTCTTCTCCAGGCTGAACAGTGCTGGGTCTCTCAGCCTTTTTCCATAGGAGAGGTGCTCCAGTTCCTTAATCATCTCATTGGCCCTTTGCTGGACTCCACATTGCATTGGAGAGCCCAGAACTGGAACCAGCAGTCCAGGTGGGTCTCACCAGCACTGCACAGACAAGAAGGACAACCTTCCTCAACTTGCTGGCAACAGTCCTCCTAATGCAGCCCAGGACACTGTTGGTCAGGGTACATTGCTGGCTCATGTTCAAGCTGATGTCCACCAGGACCTCCAGGTCTTTTTCTGCAAAGCTGCTGTCCAGCTGGGCACACCCACCATGTCATGGTGACAGGGTTTGTTCCTACCCATGGGCACAACTTTGTATTTCCAGTTGTTGAACTTCATAAGATTACTGTCAATTCATTTCTTCAGCCTGTCAAGGTCCCTTTGAATGACATCACACCCCATCTGGTTTATCAGCCACTCCTCCCAGTGCTGCAGACTTGCTGAGGGCACACTCTGTTCCATCATCCAGATTATTAATGAAGACATTAAAGTACTGGCCTCAGTATCAATCTAAGTGACTGGTCTCCAGCTGGACTTTATGCTTCTGATCACAACGCTTTGAGCCCAGCAGTTCAGTCAGTTTTCAGTTTTTCTCACTGTCCACTTACCTAGTTTGTACGTCATCAATTTGTCAGTAAGAAAGTTATGGGACACAGTGAGTGTTGAAAGCCTCACCAAAATCAAAGTAAAAAATATCCACTGCTCTCTCCTTATCCACCAAGCCAGTCACCTCAGTATAGAAAGCTATCAGGTTAGTAAAACACGATCTCCCCCTCATAAGTCTATGCTGACTATTCCTTCATGCATTTGGAAATGGTTTCAATGAGGTTTTGCTCCATGGACTGGGATTTGAAGTAAGGCTTGTGGTTCCCCAGATCCTCTTTTGCTTTCTACCAATCCTTGGGAATCTCCCCCAGTTGCCATGACCTTTCAAAGATAATCAAGAGTGGTCTCACAGTGGCACTGGCTAGCTCCCTCAGCACTCATAGTTGCGTATCACCAGGTTCCATGGACTTGTGTATGTCCAGTTTAAGTCTTTCCTAATATGATTCTTCTTCACTGAGGATAAGTCTCCATTGCTCCAGATTTTTCCTCTGGTTTCATGGGTCTGGGATTCCTGAATGGCTTTCCTACCAGTAAAGACTGAAGCCAAGAAGGCCTTTACTATCTTGGACTTTTGCAGATCCCTTGTCAGAAGTTGCCCTGCACCATTCAAATTTCCTTTGTCTTCCTTTTGTGGCTGATGTACTTGTAGAAGCTTTTCTTGTTGTTCTTCACATCCCTCTCTGAAACTTTGGCTTTTCTAGCTCTCGCCCCGCACACTTGAACAGTGTCTCCATATTGCTTCCTGTGCCTGCTTCCACCTCTTCCTTTTAGTGTTTATCAGGAACGTCTTGCTCAGCCATGCAGGCCACCTGCTGCCTTTGTTTAAATTCCAGTACCTGGGGATGGAAGTTTATTGAGCTTGAAGAAGACAATTCTTGAATACCAACCAGCTCTCCAGGACAGCTTTTCTCTCCAGGAGTCATAGAATTCTTACAAACAGGTACCTGAACAGGTCAGAGACTACTCTCCTGAAGTTCAGCACCGTGACCCTGCTTTTTGTCCTGTTCCCTCCTCTCACTATGCCAAACACTACCATCTCATGCTCACTGCAGCCAAGGCTGCCCGCAGCCTTCACATTCCCAAGCAGTTCTTCCTTGTTTGCAAGTATGTCCAGAGGAGCATGTACTCATTTTGGTTCCTTGATCACCTGTGTCAGGAAGCTGTCATCAATGCACTCCAAAAGCCTCCTGGATTGCTTGTGCCCGGCCATGTTCATATCACCCCACACCCTTTCCTTGCCAAACAGTCCACCACTTCCTCATTTAACTGTTAATCCTCTCTCCTTCCCCTGTCACTCCTAGTTTAAATCTCTCCTCACCAAGGTGGCCAGCCTGTTGCTTCACATAGTCAGGTGGATCCCATCTCTTCCAAGCAGTCCTTGGTCCCCAGAGAAGGTCCTATGATTGTAAAAGCTGAATACTTGTGGTTAAAACCAGCAGTGAAACCAGTTGTTTACTTGCAGGATCCATCCAGTCCTCCTCAAATCCGCTACGATCATCTGCAGGATTGAGGAGACACCACCTGGGCCACCCTTAACCTTGACCATCACCTCTGGAGCCATGCAGTCATGCTTGATATGCTCCAGGTTGCCCCTGACAATATCATTGTTGCCCCTGTGGAAAAACAGCAGAGGACAGCAGTCCCAGGGCTGGACAAGCCTCATCAGCCTCTCCAAAACATCCCTGATCCAAACTCTCGGCATGCAGTGAACCTCCCTAGGCAGCAGGTGAGGTGGGCAGATAGGAACATCTGTCTGACAGCAGGTTGGTGCCTCTCCCACTGCTGCCTCCCAGTGCTGCTGCACGGTTCAGGTGCCACCAGCTCAGAGGCTTCATGGACACAGGTCCCAGCACCTGCTCAGCTACCAGGGCACTGAACCCCTTCTGCACACTGCAAGCTATAGTTGCACTGATGTGGTTTTTTGCATTATAAACTTCAGTAAAACCTTGCAAAGGTAATAAAAGATGTAATAATCATTAAAAATTGTGTTGTATACTGGGGCAATTATAAAAATTACTTTTAAAAATTGAGTGAAAAATTGAGCCAGGAGCTTCCCATTAATATTGTTTCTCATTATTTGTGGTGGTTTATGATCTTGGGGTGATGAATCCTTGCTAAAGGACATTACCTGAACAACACAGTCCAATTATTGCAGAGGGTTAATAAAACCCCAGAAGTTTATAAGAAACTGCCACTGATTAAGTGGTGCGTAACTTCTCATTGAAAGCCACATCCAAATGAACAAACCTAACTATGTGCTGTACTCTTTAGTTTGAGAACATTTTGTTTTCTTTGTAAGTGTAACACAGCAGGTACCGAAGACAGTTTGGCTTTTTTCAAGCTCCCCATTTTCCTTGCCTGAAAATTGGTTGCTTTAGCAACATGATACTATGAAAATCTCCTGTTTCAGAAGAACTGTCCACATACTAAATTTAAAAGGCCAAAATGTAATGTTAGATTATATTTATCATAGCCCATAGAAAACAGAGTGGAAGAAACCTCATAGAGCCACCAAATCCTTCTCCACAAGAAGACTGGCTATATCCAAACCACTCTTGGCAGATGATTGTCTAATGTTGGTCTTCAAAATATCCGGTGACAGACAGTCCACAATGTCCTCAGACAGCCTGTTCCAGTCCTCGCTCTGCTCACTGACAGGGTTTCGTCATTTGGGTCTGAGCTACAGCGCCTGCAAACTCAGCCTGCTAAAGACAGAACAGTTTGTTCTATTTATTACCTTTTACATATTTAAAGAGTGTTATCACCCCCTCCAGCCACCCCTTCTCCAGTCTAAACACTCCAAATTCCTTTGGCATATTTTTTCCATAGATCATGCTTTCTAGACCTCTAATCATTCTTCTTCTTTGTACTTTTTCCAAATAGTCTATACATCCCTTGAATAAAGACCTTGAAAACATAACATTGTGCTTCTACTGTGGTCTTATCCTATTGAGCAGACATACCTTATAGATGAAATTTCTGTTTATACATCTCAAAATGATATTTGTCTCTTTACCCAGACACATGACGTTTCATGCAGAGTTTGTGATGTAATATAACCCTCTGAGCTTTTCCTGAACTGCTACCCAACCTGTTGATCAGATTATTTACACAGACTATTCTATATGCCTGAGTAAGTTTATTGACCTACATCATTTTTGTTTGGACTATGTTTCCAGTTTGCAAGGATTGTACTACTGCCTTCTAGTGTGCTTAAGGGTCATCCCAACTTGGTGTTATCCATAACAAGAATAATCACTCTTTAGCCAAACCCCTACACTGGCTCTAAGACAAATAGAAACCCTACTTACCATTACGCTTTAGTCTTGCATTGATCTTACTATAGTTTACTAAGACCATATTTCTTAAAATTCCTTATGAGAATGTTATGTGAGAAACTGTCAAAATTCTGACTAAAGTCAAGAGATATCTGGCATCTACTGACTCTCTTCTGTCCACAAGGCCTCCTACTTCATAAGTTGAAGTGAAGCTAGTTTGGAGAGGTTTATTCTCAACAAATCCATGTTGGCTCTTACTTACCTCCCTGTTATCTTCCAAGTGCTTACAAATAGTTTAGCTGATTATTGTTCCAGTACTTTTCCAGGAACCGAAGTTAAGATGATTCCTCTGCAAGTCCCCGACTCTTTCTTTTTTCCTTTTCTAAAGATAGGCTCTGTATTTGACATTTTCCAGTCTCTCAGAACTTCACCATTCCCTTGTGCATTCTCAAAGACAATCCCTAGTAGCTTTGAAATTATTTCAGTCAGTTTTGTAAGTGTCCTCAGGTGAATTACAACAGGGACAGCTGATTTGATGGCATCCTAGTTGGATGAGCATTTGTCAATTATTTTTTTTTCTTATTCTATCTTCAACTCCTCTCTTTTTATTAGTGGTATTAATTGTGATAAAATTCTGACCACATTTAATCTTTACATGACAAAGCAGTGCTCTTGTGGACATTTTCTTACTGTCACCATTTGTAAGATTTTTACAGTGTTTATCTTCCTTTCAAATATTTCAGAAGAGATAAGATAACCTAATCCTTTTACAAATTAATAGATCAAGACATAACTCTGATGTCATTTACACCAGAATAGATGAAGAGTCACGCTCTCCAGGTCATTGTTGTTAAGGTGAGGGAAAGCAGAAACAGTAGTGAGAGAAAGGAAAGTAATTTGAATAACAATGTCTAGAACTCTGAATATGTAGATTTAGTGCAATTAGGTTTCATTACTGATCAAAGTATTATTGCTATTAAGTATAACAAGCCTGCAAAAAGTCTTAAATAAAAGGAAAAGATAATGAACAGGCTTACAATGTGGTCTTATGGACTTCATGAAGAAGTACTTATTATTTTTATATTTTTAAAAAAAAAAAAAAGTTAGTTAAAAATAACATTTCCAAAAGACAGAGGAATAATACAGGTTAAGCCAACTTTTTCAGGATTCATAAATCCTTGCATAAATCCTTTAGATGGGAAAATCTTTAAATCTTCATCTTTACAAAAAGAAAGAATGTTGATTCTGGCACCAACTATTAACCATCCACCTATCATTTTTTGTGACTTACTAAAGATGAAGCCAGTTAGGAACACATGTGAAAAATTCCTCCTCGTGGAAATGTATAAAAATCTATCAGATTTGTTTAGAGGTTTTTAACTTCACCAACCTATTATTTAGCTAACAGAAAAGTCTGCCTCTATTAGTCTTTTGATCTAGTCATTTCAGTTCACAGATGCAGCACTCACATCCTAGCTAGATGAAAAAACGAAGGCATCTTTTGCAAATGTTGTCCTATTGTAGTGCTGAAGACTGCTTTTGGGACTGGATCTAGCTAAAGCTTACCTGTGTGAGAATAGCCCAGGCTGTTGTATGAGGCATTAGTCAGCCTCGGAGAGACACTCAAGGGTTTTCTGACCTGCCCCAGGTGGGGTGGCAGGAGACCCATTCCAGGAAGTAGCAATGGGAAGTTACAGCCACCATCCTCCTTCATTTCACTATGCAGGACAACCCCCTTCCTCAGACAGTCATTGGAGGTTGACCCTGCTCTGCAATCCTGAGTATAGCCCAGAGGTACTCCTCTGGGAAGTAGGAGCTCTGAGGCTGAATCCCTTGAGACTTGGAGAGAAATTGGGTCTGTGACCAAGAGGCTTATTCCCAAAGTTAACATTCATGTCTTCAGAAAAGGATGCCCAGCTCTATGCAGGAGTGTGTCCGGCTGCAAACTTTGCCTGGCATTTCCAGGTAACTACCTTTAAGCACCTACTTTCCCAGGGAAAGAAGTACAGACCTGCTCTTCAGTTTGAATTTCATGAATAGACAGCTTTGTGGGTCTTGACCAGAGAGATGATCTCCAGTCACCTGCTGTCTTGGACAGTTCAGACCAGTGCCTTGAATTGCCAGTAAAAATAAGGCCAGCTAGGATTTCTGCCAGTAAAACTATTTCTTTTGTCAGATCATGTTCAGGAACTCTGAATTTCCAGGGTTCACATTTCACAAGCCTTTCTGCCATATGGAAGGGCTGGGAATTCCTCAGCTTCCAGCATCTATCTTCTCATCCTAGGGCCAGGGATCTCAAGGCTTCCAGGTGCCTTTGTCCATGCAGAGGAACTGGCTATGGCAAAGAAAAAATTATTTCCAGGGAAATATTTTTAAAATTAAGTTTTCTTTCTGCTTTATAGAGAAAAAAAAAACAGTAGAAGGGTTTCCCAAGAGAAGGAAATTCCCTTGAAGTTTTGATCAGCAGTAACTGGAAGTAAACTGAGAGAGCAGCTAGGCGTATGGGAGGAGCACCAGCAGACGGAGCAGCAGAAGGGTATGGGAGGACTGTCAGATTGTCTGGCATGGTCTACGTTCTGATAGTTAGATATTTATAATGTTGCAAATTTGAACCATATATGTGAAATTTTCTGACAGGTGCCTTCCTTTGATTGAATAGTTTTAGAAAATATCAGACAAAATAGTTCAGCTGTTGTTGAAAAACAGAGAAAATTACTCATTTACATCAACAAAACAAAGATCGAAGAAAAAACCTCTACCTGTCAGTCTTTCCACAAGAACTTCAAATTTGCCAGGAAGGTAGGCTTTCCATCAGAAAGAACTAAAAATATATTTTTAAAGAAAAAGCTTTAAAAGAACTCTTATTTTCCTTTCCCCAGGACATTTCCCCAGGAGAGAGAATGAAGACAAATATTGGATGTTTGTGCATGCTGGTTATACATCACCCATCCGTCCTGTGTACTGAATGAGGCAAGATGGTTAAGGGTGAAAGGGGATCAAAATAAAATAACAATTTGGAACAGAGAAACAAAGACTTTGCCACTGGGCAGGAGCGGTAAAAGGCAAATTTAAGATGTTCCTTAAGAGTTGAATGTCTATCAGCTTTAAAATTTTGTGTGTAGTATGGTGCATAATGCATGTATGTATCCTTTATCATCAACATATCACAACTGTAGGAATCACACCATTATCTGTAGGCAATGAAACAATCTATTCCCAACACTACACACTGGACACCAGAAAAGTCTGCAAAGGACCCAGGTGTCTTCTAGCCCCTGGAGGACCACGCTGGGGTCTGCACTCCCTTTTTGCTATGCTATAAGAGGTTTTGTTACAGCCAGGTAGCTGCACACAGCTAGGTCACGTCCACCCAGCTTCAGGCCAAAAGTGGCTCCCACAATGCAGAGCAGGAAAAGGGACAAACAGGCACAGTGGGGGGTTGTTGTTTATCGAGTTAACAGGGTCTGGCATGACTGCCATTAATCCAGAGTTAAGAAGCTCAGTCCTGCAGAGCTGTGTAAGCCTCTGCACTGAGCTCCCCAGCTTTTTTGAGTGTGGCAGTGCATTAAATGAGGTACTGGTTCCATATGTTTAAGAAGTGTTTCGCCCGCTTTAAGTTTCCTTGTAACCTGGAATATTCAGGAGCCCAACACTAGCAGCCAGGAGTTCCAGGGCTCAGCTGTGGGCTGTAAGAATTTATTTGCTTGGGATATGGATGCAGGAAGATCAGTGCAGAAGTTTCTGCCAGATTCAGCCTTAATCTGGCCTGGCCAGCATGTTCCACTACCATTATCCAGGATAACTCAATCTCAAAACATATTGGTTAACAGAGAATTGACTATAGAGACATGAAATTAATTTCTCGCTCCATGCTGCTTCTTGAAGGAGAGAAGCAGAGCAGCAGTAGTTTAATTTATGATCTTATGATCCAGCACTGGAAAGTACTTCTTGTGTCATTGATTCAAGTGCCCTGCTACTTCAGAAACCACTTCATCTAATCCTGTTCATAAATTTATCTTAAAACTGGTTAGATTTCTAGTCCATACTACAGCCCAGGAAAGTAATTACAGAATGGCATTGCTTTGATTATTTGAATTATTATGGTTTCCAGACCAAGTTCCTGGCTGGTTTATGCATGATAGTTCTTGTGCCAACATTGTTCTTTAACTTAGATATCCCTTCCCTTTCCATGTTATTTAATCTCTTGGTGTATTCATAGTCAGTAATTAAAAGGACAAAACAAACAACTCTTTTATCTACAGTTGTATTTCTTCAAAGATGTATTATACAGATCCCAATTCAAAGAAGAGCCAAGATAAGCTGATTCTTTGGCATCAGGTTAAGAAAATATTCTTATTGTCAAGTTGGGACAAATAAGTGAAATATGTGAGCTGGTAAATACCTGTTATCTCCCTACCCATGCATATTATCCACCCTACTCATCGTTGCCCTGATCCAAAGAGCAATATTTCAGCGCTCTCGAACACTGGAAAGTGCTGCCAGAGGAGTGGATCCTGAGGAAGTCCCTGGAGCTCTTGTCTTCATGGGAAGCAAAGGTGCATTGAGGGCAGAGCCAGGATCCATCAGCACATCCAAAGGGGGCAGCTGTGGCATTCTAGGTCTGCATAAAATTAATATACCTGTAGGAACAAGTAAAATCTCGTTAACTGGAGGCTATGACATTGTCCTGTCTTTAATTTTTCCCTTTTTTTCTCTTTTTGTGTGTGTGTAAAGTAGAGATTGTAGATGTCGTGAGATACCTGGACTACATAGGCTCAACTGAGCCAACTGGGAAATTCACCACTGGATTGTTTCCATTTATTTCATTAGGTTTTGGATCAGGCCTCAAAATTACCTGACATTCACAGAATTCACAGAATTGTTAGGGTTGGAAGGGACCTCTGGAGATCATCTAGTCCAACCCTCCAACCCTGACATGCCAGAGTGACCCAGGTTCTTGGCTCGTTAGACAGAGGAAGTGCTTTTTTTGGGAAGTATTGGCCAGCTGTATTCAAGGGAGAAATCCTTCCACCTACTCCCCCAAAACCATGGTGTTCATATTCTTGAAATATTTTCTTTAACAATAAGAATCTCTCCTGGAATCTGCAGTGAAGTGAGCAGCTCTTTGGGGGGTTGTGTTTTCCTCAAAGCTTGACCCAATACGTCAGTCAGTAGAGAAGTCTTTACTTTTAAGTTGATGGCATGTAGGTTAGAGGGACACATTATGTATATTTTCTGTACCATTTGAGGTTAAAACAAACAAGCCAAGTAAACCTTCAAAGCAGGGCAAGGAACCCTGGGATAAAAGCCACCTGCTGGTCAAGTTTTATTATCCTTTTGAAAAATCTTTGAGTGTCTGCAAGCTTTGCAAGAGTTTAAATCAAAGCCTGGGAAGAAAGAAGCCTCTATCTCAAAACTGCTATAGTGTGATAGTGTGATTTATGTTAAAATACAGATTCTGAGTTTGGCCGATTTGATTCAAAGACTAAAGATCAGAAAATGCAAATCTTGGAGTTTTCTCAATGGGTGTCTATTCTTTTCTTGCACGATGGAAATATAGCTTGACTCCTTTACTGTATGATGCTATTTACATTAACTAATTGCGTGTGCCGGAAAAAAGTGTTGATACAGGGATTTTATTGTCTTTTGTTCTTACAACAAACTTTGGTTCTATAAGGACTTTTTGTAATCTCGACATACGTACAAGCAGAACGTATGGACTGCTCACAGCAAGATCTGTAAATGGTCTCCCGTTCCTACTTTTGTTTAAACTGGCATCAGCAGAAGTACATTATATTCTGCTTTACAAGCTAAATTTTATTTATTGCTTTTAGAAATATGGCCTTACTACATTAACTATCGTAGCTCATATTGTGTACAGAAGCTTGAATAGTCCTTGCCACTGACACAGAATGTCAGAAATTAGAAACAGATGGTAATTACTAGGAACAAAGATGAGATTTCAGAGGAGAATGGATGCAATGCATTCCAGAGTACATAGAGTATTTTTTTCCATGAAGATTAATGGCTGTTATAAAGGCATTGTGTTCAGTGAATTCACATATCACTGACTTACCTAGAAAGTGAAGCAATCCATTTTTATAGGCTGACATAATTTAGAAGTTTGTGGAGGGGTCAGTGTGATTGATAGGAACCTCAGATTATACCAGATACTTTTCTTCCACATTTTGTTTTGCAGTGTTGTGGCTCTTGTCTTTATCTATTTCCCTGTTTTTCTCTGCCTCATTAATCATTCAGGTATATATACTTTTTGCCTGTTGTGCTTGACACAAATGAAAGTATGTTATCATATTACCAGAAACCATAAATTCCATACTTGCTAATAAGACTGCTGTTAATCATAAGGAAGAATCACCAGCTCTGTGGTTTCAACCATTTCACAAATGACCAGCAAGATTTAAAAATCTTGTATTTGATATTTTGATCTAAAAATACAGTGTCTTTAAAAACACACATCGATTTACCTTATTCATCTGCATAGTCCTGCAGGGATGTAAAATTACAGTATATAGGAAAAAGACTATCATTCTGCAGATAGTGACAACATAGTTTAATAACTAATTTTCAGAAAACCTGCTTTCTATTGATTTCTTATTGCTCTGTTCATCCCATAATATTATAAAAGATAATTTACCAGTAAAATGTTCTATGAAGCAATTGAATTTTATGACAGGACCTCATAGCAAGTGGATGTTCTAAGAACTGGGGTATTCAATTAAAGGATTTGAAGCAAGCAATTACGAGCTTCAGATTTTGAAATATTTCTAACCTTTCATAATTAGGTAAAGGATGTTCTCCAGCATCTAAATTTAACATAAGAAATTTCATTGAGTGTTATTGTTCTGAAGTACTCTGCGCTAGAAATCTGCACGTGGAAGTAGAAAGAATAACACACGATTTTAACCACATCTCTGCTGTATTCTGGTTCAATGACCTAATAATATTGGCTTATAAGTTCTTTCAAGCAGTTTACACCGAGGCACTCAAGTGTATTTCACTGGCTTGTGTGGCAGATCTCCAGGGGTCAATTATCTAAGAAATATCACTGCAAAACATTTGTTTGATTTCTGTGGGAGTACACAGTAAAAAGAGGGAAGCTAAATGAACAAACAGTTCCTTCTGCGGAGACAGATATACTGCCATCATTCCTGGCATCGGACAAGCTGACAGCCACACTGGTAAACATCTGAAAAACTATGCCAACTTCTGCTCCATCTGTAACCCAGGAAAAAGCTTTCCAAATAGAAAGAAAAAACCAATGCCAACAGGAAACCATCTATCCTATTCACACTTGTAAGGAGATACAAGGAGCTCCAGAGCCAAAAAAGGACTCCATGACAAATACACTGAACCAGTCTATTGATAACTACGTTTCTTGAAAATCTCCCTTTGGACTGAAAATCAGCTTGCATGGGCCACTCTTGATTCTCACCTTTTCCTGCTCCCCTGGACAGTTTTTTAAAACCAGGACAGTGTACAATTAGATTTGCTTTGACAGGCCAACCTTCTGTCTCAAGCCTTAAGACCAGCAGGTTGTTAAAGACCGGTTTGCTGGAGGCGAGCTGGGGGGCTGACCACCGCTGCCAGCAGCACTCAAGCGGTGAGATCCCATCCCCTGCACCTCAGCAGAGGCTCCCATGCAAACTCTGGCCTTTTGATCTGCTGGCCATTGCCTGCCCCTGGTGCCCTGATGCCATACCCCTCTCTGTCTTGTGACAGGGAGGTGGGAGAATTTCCTTTGGCAGAAGGATTAGACATCAGTAAATGCTGAGATTAGAAATGTTAAATGGTAATGCTTTAAAGCGCACCCACCAAGTACAATTCTGTTGATAAGATGTTTTGCCAGGGAAGGTGATCAGTTTACTTGTACTTCTTTGAAACACTTTGAAAGTCATAGTATCTTTAAAACTACTTGATTCAAAAACACTACTAATAGTTGTTCAGAAGAAAAAAAAAAAGGGAAAAATAAATGCCATTCAGGGAGAAGAGTGCGCTTGTGTATAAACCAGTCCTGTGTGTATAAGAAATGCAAACTGTGTTTGTGCATACATACCTGCAGCTATATTATTTAGAGAGAGAAAAAGTTGCTGCAATGGGGAGCAATAATGGTTCTTCTTTCCAGTTGTTATAAAATATGTCCAAAATTTTCATAATTTTTATTTAAATCCATAAGCATTCACCAAAATACAATTTTGATCTCCTAATTAAAGGAACTGGGAGGTGTTTGTGTTTTGAAGCTATCATTGTCTGCTGTATAGATTTTGGAGGCTCAGTAGCTTATGCCCCAATCTCCTCGGAAGGGGTGAAATATGTACTTTAAGGCCTGGCACTCATTACAACTATGTTACATATACGAGTACAGTATAGTTACTGGATTAGTCACAAAGCTAAACATGTATAGAAATGTTTTCTGTCATGAGCTGAATATTTATAAATGCCAAAGATGACATCATGCTTCCCCATCTTATTGCCTGGTCCCTGTTGTGTTTTTCATTTGTATCCACCATATGTTCAATAACAGTTGTTCATAAAATGACGATATTTTTAATTTAAATGTTAGATATTCTCTTCAGAAGGTGCCATCTTGTGGTGCATTTTTCAAGCAGAAGGGAACTTCCACAGAACCATCTCACATTTTACAATGTTCAGCAAAAGCATTTTCTAAAACAGAATTTGCAGTCATTTCTGGCCAGTTCATTCAGATGCTTTACACACAGAGATGCTTACAGACATTTCTGAGCCAAAGGATGTGTTTTTAAAAAATAAAATAAAGAATTCTCTCTGTGCATCTGTGGATTTCAGATGTCTGCAAGACTGTGGTTCCCTTACTTCTATTGTTTTCTTAGTTTACTGAAAGATCATTTAGCTTGGCAGTGGATTTTTCTACTACTGAGCATTCACATGAGCAAAAAAGAAGGGCCTCTTGGCCTCTGCAAAAACTTCTCACATCGTTTAGCCATGATCCAAAAAATTCCTTCCTGGAGGACTTTATCCAAAATGAATATATATTCCCATTACTTTCAAAAATTTATGAATACAATGTGTAATAGAGAAGATAATAAATACTCTTCTTCCATTTTCAATATTGCAATGGAAGAAAGGGTTCTTTCTTCATATTGAGAAGTCCCTACCCAAATGGGCCTGAGAGTAGAGCATCCACAATTACCATGTATGTAATCTATAATACAATATGTACCATAAAAGTCTTATAAGGAATGGCTGAGGGAACTGGGGTTGTTTAGCCTGGAGAAGAGGAGGCTGAGGGGAGACCTTATCACCCTCTACAACTACCTGAAAGGAGGTTGTGGAGAGGTGGGGGCTGACCTCTTCTCCCTGGTGACAGGTGATAGGATGAGAGGAAATGGGTTCAAGTTATGTCAGGGGAGGTTTAGATTAGATATTAGGAAAAAATTTTTCACTGAAAGGGTTACTAAACATTGGAACAGGCTGCCCAGGGAGGTGGTGGATTCGCCATCCCTGGAGGTGTTTAAAAAAAAGGGTAGATGTGGTACTTGGGGACATGGTTTAGAAGTGGTTTTGTCAGGGTAGGTTAATGGTTGGACTTGATGATCTTAAAGGTCCCTTCCAACCTCAGCAATTCTATGATTCTATGATTCTGTTTTATCTGAGCTGAAAAATATTGCTGCATCCAAATACTTCCCAGAGCTTGGGCATTCAGGAATTCAGAGGTGGATTTCAGTCTTCCAGTTGGGCTTTTCCAAAACTACAAGTCCCTTCAAACCTCAAGAGGATTCCGCTTTTGAGCCAAGTCTCCTGGTGAAATTTGTGCACACAAGGGTAAAGGCCAAGACTGGATGCAAATGCTGTCTACTGTTTAAACACCCTGACAGGACATTACTGTAGGCAGCAAAACATCTTACTGCATTAGGGCAGTGCCCTGTGGGAGAGGTTTACTGCCAACTCCAGGCCTCCATTTTCACATTGTTGCCTATCCTTCAGACTGATGGTTGTCCTCTGCTCCTGGGAGTCATGCCTTCTCTCGCTCCTGGTCGTAACTCTGTGAGAAACAGCAGGCAGATAAAAAAGGGGAAGCGGGGGAAGCCAACACATCTGTAATTAAGAGCCAAAAGAAAAAGAAGAAAAGACATCAAGCTGTTCTCATATGGTTTTTGACCTGAGTATGTTGCTGGTGGTGCTGAGACTATCCCAGTCTCACTCCAGCAGTGATTTTATTTTGGTGTACCCCAAGGACTCCACAGCTGTATGATGAAACTGATAGACGAGCAGTACACTTTAATGTGTAAATAGGCCTGGCAGGCTTTGTAGAGTTGGACCGTTTTGTGTGGGGATGTGCAGGAGCCAGACTGATGTAAGAGCTCAGCGTGGGCTCCCAGCCCATTTGGCACGGAATGTGCTGCTTCAGTGGAGAGGCTGGGACGTGCTCTGATGGAGAAATGGTCTGAGGGGGACATGCAACACCCTACTCTGATAGGCACTGTGGTAACATTTGCAGTTACCACAAGGAAGAATTACCTGGGTGAAGGAAAAAGATCTTGGGTAATCCAGGTGCTGCATGTTTCTGCCTTGGAAAAGAGGAGACACTTTGCTCTTGCCTGCCAGAATGATTCTGTTTGAATGTTTCAACAGTTTGGGCTTCAGAGTGTTGGAGTAATCCAGTCCATGTAATGTGATTTACACAATTCAATTGCCAACACAAACAGGCACAATCTAACCTGAAAAGGAAGAGATGGAAGATATCACACGTAATTAAAACATTTGCAAATGCATTTACAGCTTTTTCTTTTACACAGGCAGATTATGATACTATCAACTCTCCTACTGAGTTGGTCAAGACACTTTTGTAATGCATTAACAATTTTACAGAAATGCCAATCAGTAAAGCACAATTTTTATCTAAACCCTTCATGCCTTTGGATTCAGATGAAAATGAATGCTTTTCATCCCATTATTTTCCAATTTTTCTCTAACAACGGGTGCTTTGCCATTGCCTACCGTTGCCAGATAAGACACTGGAGGATCTCAGTTTTTGCTGAACTTGTAGACAGGAAGGTTCCTGACACCTGCCTCTCAGTCAGCTGGTTGCACTACCTCACAGATCCTTCCCAGCAGTGAGAACAAACAAAATGTTGGTATGTTGATCTTGTAGAAGCGTGGTATGCACATGGCAGCTGTCAGCATTGTGCAACAATCCCCTCAAGGAGAAGGCAGGATCAAAATACAAGGTTCCAGGAGCCTGCAACTGCTCCTGAGGAGAGCTGGAGATGGTGGCAGCAGGAGGACACAGGCTGCTGAGCTATGTAGTCTCCAACAACTGCTGATAGTTTGTACCTGGTTGTATGTCCTGGAGGACCAAGCCTAGAGAGATTTCCAAAGTCAGAAAGAATTTTGAAGGGAAAAGTCTGGCAAGCTGGAAGCATGCAAGCTTAGTTTCAGTCTGTAGGAAAGGAAGAGGTAATTACTTTAACAAAGGGTAGTGAGAGCCCAGGTTTAAAAAGACCAGTGCAATTCAGTATTATAGGTATGGAGGCCTCGTGTCAGAGACAGATACAAACCCCAGCCTAATTAAAGTGTGTTAGAGCATAATTTTGAACACATTTTACCATAAAAAAAAATATAAGAGAAATTGTTTAAATGATAGAAAAAGTTTTGCAGGGAAAGATGAAAAAAACATTAATGATAATAGATAGCTGTCCAGGGTTTTGTCTGGAATAGTCCTATAAAATATACGCATTGTAGATTTGTCAAGAGCATGCAATCTAAGTCACAGTTTATGTGAATATGGCAAAGCAATATATGGCAACTAGGGAACAGTCCAGTTTGCATCTTGGAGAACAGAAGCTAAATTTATCATAGGGTCTCAACTCTATTACACTAATGAGTTCAATAGAGACAGTGAAAAGAAGGATTCTGGCTGTGTCCTCTCCAGGGTGTCACATCCTGGCTCCTCTTCTGGGGAGAGAAGTCGTCCCAGAGGTAAGTTAAAACTCATCAAGGACAGCATGGGTGGTGTGAAACCTCAACTCAACAAAAATTCCTCAGCACATTGCTTACCTTTATGCATGTGAGTATCACTTCCAAGGACTGACACTCAGTTGTTAGAAATAAAGCCTATACTTAAACATTTTGTTGAACCAGTTCCTAACTTCTTCATATTGCAAAAATAGCCTAATAAAAAGTCCTTGAGTCCTGAGGGGTCCAAGCAGCAAGAAGGGGGTCTGTTAATTTAGTGCTGGCCTTGCATCCTGACTCGAAGGCAGTAGGCATGCTTAGCAAGGCACAGCCTCAGTGATTACTTTATTTACAGTCTGACCCATGGGATTACGGGCCCAGCTTTAACAAGCTGCTAGTCTTTCCTAAGCAGTTTGCATCAGAACTTCAGCACATCCCTGGTGGCTAAATTAAAAGAACCGCAGTCATGAAGTCAGCCCTTTCATTAATTTGTTGAAACAAGCAGTAAAGCCAAACATACTAAGCAAGCCAGTCTCCTAAGTTATGTGAATGGAGGTTCATGCTTAACAGAAACTTATCCTCTCTGCCCTGGGATCACATGCATTAGTAATTTTAGAGGTTCTTTCTGGGGACTTAAAATAGTCACTCTTTAGTCTGAAGCTACAGGTAGGTCCTATATTAGGAACCCCCAGTTTCATTATGAATTGTCCCTTTAAATGTAACAATGGATTCTAGGAAAAAGGCAATTCCACTTGCAAAAATAGTTGCTGTTCCTTGGTTTAAATCCTTCAAAGATTATGGGTCTTTACAGTGGACGTTTTTCTGGATTCTAACTGGGCAGTTGATTAAGGGTCCAGACTATGGTTAGACTTATGATTGAATCATAGAATGGTTTAGGTTGGAAAGGACCTTGAAGATCATTGAGTTCCAACCCCCCTGCCATGGGCAGGGACACCTCCCACTAGACCAGGTTGCCCACGGCCACGTCCATCCTGGCCTTGAACACCTCCAGGGATGGGGCCTCAACAACTCTCTTCCCTTTTGTTTGTAATGTAAGATGCCTGCATCGACACTTCCAACAATGCTTCCCATCCGGGAAGCCTGTGTTCAGGTATGTGCCCTAACCACATCCTACTTCTGTGGTAGGTTAAGGTACAGGTCTGCAAGAGGTCGTTCTCCCTCTTTCTTCTCCATACCTCAGTTTCTGTGCTAAGGAAATTAAAGTGAATGGCTCAGAGAAGATCATGACATGTTCATAAGAAGGACCTGAAAAGGATTCAGAAGGGCACGACAGCATGCATCAAAAAACAAACCTGGAATTTAAACTAAGCACTGCCTGTGAAACCTGGCTTGTCTGCAGTCACCAATTCCATCAGAAACATGAACAGTGGTATGGTCGTTGTTTGGAAGTGAGGTCAGCGGTTCAGGACTCCAGACCACATTTATTGGTGTGTTTATTTCTTTGGTTTTACTTACCTCTTCTTTTTTTGTTAGCAAATTTCCAGTTCTTCTGGCATCACTCACTCATGTGTCAGAGATATTTGGTCTTCATTGATTTAGTCAAAGCATCAGCAGTTGACATAACTTGTGTTATTGGCCCCCCTCCCACAATCTTGCAGTGCTAAGCAGAAGTTCATATGTGACATTACTGTCTTTTCCAGTCAAGGCTTTAATCTTTCAATTCCATTTTCCAATGCTAAGTCTAAATGACCATTATTTCTTGTGAGCAAGCAGACATATTTAAAATTCATAATCCAAACCAGTATCAGTTTATATTATCTATTTGGTTTGGTTAAGTTCTAGTTCATTTCATATTGCGTCCTTTCATAATTTCCAAAATTATTCACAAATCCTTGTATGGCCTCTATGTCACATCCAGCTGCCTTCAAGTGACATAGTGCATTCCTTCATGTTGCATTAAGAAGTTATACAAAGGGTAGGTATGCTGCTATTGCAAAAATAATACATCACAGCTTGCGGGAAGACAAACAGATACATTTTAAGCTTTTATTCAACTTCAATTTGCAAGTAAAGTGGGAAGGTTGGGAGCATGAGAGGATCCAGTTAGATTTAATGTACCTTGTACAAAAGACACTTCAGTCTATGATTGTTGATGTTGAGTTGTGACAGGCAGAGTGAGGAGCTACACTCACATGTATGCAAAGAAATATATAGAGAAGGAGAGTTGTTAAAATGTTGTTCCCTTGAGCTGGCTCATCCATTCACTTCAGCTGTGCACGTGTTCCCTCGAGGAAACAGCTGGGCATACTCACATACATAAATATAATATTGAAATAGCAGCAAGAACCTCAGCTAAAATAACCTTTGACATTCAGAGTTAACACCATCATCACTAGACAAGCCAAGGCATTTCAGGGGTCTACTGACAGATGGCATTATTATTTTTCCTACTGGACTTTGCTTTCATTACTTTGCTTTCAGATGAAAGCAGCGTCACTGCCTGAAGTTGTAACTATGATACACTCAAGATGCTGTTTGGAAACATATAGTCTAACCAGACAGCCTTTATTCTTAGGTTTTGTTAAAGTAATAATATAACTCCCCTTTCACTGACTTCATAGTTTACCATATATCTTACTTTACTGGGAGTCCTAAAATATTTCATGATAGTATTACTTAATGAACTGCATTATAGCACTGCTAGAACTAATTTTTTTTTGTGAGGTGTCTCTTTGTTTTTAATGTGTTTCTTGTTGGTAGCTAAAGATCTTTCAGCATTTCTGCTTACTTTTCAGTTCATATTTTTCTAGGCATAGATGTTGTTGTGAAGTGTAATTTCTTTCTGCCACAAGCCGTTTTTTTTTGCCACAAGCTGGATCCCTTTTAGGTATACATGTAGGTACTTTTTTTTTTTTTTTCAAAAGAAAACCTGCACATAAACCACAAAAGTAGCTTATTTTAAGATAGAATGAATTATAAGCAATCAAACATCTGAGAAATCATCCTTCTCAACTATACCCTCAAAACTTATTTGAAAGGATTACGGTTCTTAGCCAACGTAAATACCTTTAAGGGCACCAAAAGCAACTTAAAACTTTCTGTAAGTTATATTGACTTATTTTTTCACTCCAACCCAAATTTTCTTTTTCGTATGCTTTTCAAAACTCATGTCTAATTCTCTATTTTTTTAGATGTCCCTAAGTCATAATGAAACTTTTAAAACTAAATTTTAACATCCTACTAAATACTCAGTGTTGATGATACTTATGTCAAAAATTGTGGATATTTGAAATGGAGAACACGTACTTCATCATCCTCTCAAAGTTAAACTGTTCTTACACTAAATCTCTTAGCATTCTATTCCTCTTAGTTTAAAATTGCTGAATAATGGATTTTTCACCACTTCCTCTGGGCAACTGAGTGCTGCAAATAATATAAAAGTCTCCAATTGTTGCCTTTGTGAAGCATTTATAAAATACTGTAGGGAAGCAAGGTTCTGCTTGAAGAGATATTTGGACTGACTACAGCACACATCCTTACGGCAGAGGAATGTTGGGTGATAAATATCCATCCATATCCCAAAATGTCTTTTTGCCGTGGTTAGTTGGGAGCAGGGAGACAAGGTCTCGGAGCATTCTCCCATAGACATAAGGCTCATGATTACAGCCCACAAAGGCTGAACACTTACCCCTGTTTGCAGAAGGTGTACGGTAAGGGAACTTGGAAGCCTGAGGTCTATGAAAAAGGCAGTTTTCCTTAAGCAAGGAACTGTGAACAGGAGGAAGTATTCCATAGATGGCAAATCAGAGACAGCAATGGGTCCCACTGCTGCTGGACTAGCTAAAAGACATCCAACACCTCTTTTGCTACTGGGACACTAAAGAGAGAATAATCTGATGAGATTTTTTCTACTTAAGTTTGTGCTTGAACACACAAAATTGACTGATTGTCAACAAATGTGTAGACTGTTGTTTTATAAGCATATATAATGTTTGACCATTTTGTCCATCTCTTAACAGAGCTTTTTATTTAAAGGATGTTGCTGGCGCAATAGCACATATCACGACCTTCTCCAAGAAAGAAATAGTTGTAGCATTGTGTAGTACTAACTGCTTGCCACAAATAGGCCATTTTAATCAGGTTTTAATCAAACTTCAGCCCAGTAGTGGGAAAGCTGTGAAATTCCAGATTGCTGTGAGTAGGGGCAGAAAACTCTACTTCTCAGACGGACCTGGATGGAGGCAGAATGCAAATCTGTCAAAATGCCACTTTCTGTCATCCCTGTGGTAACAGCTGGGCTTGGACTCTTCACATAGTTAAAAGTATTGGATAGACACAATAATTATGTCAATAGCAATAAATTAAAGGTGCTTGGGATTGTTCTTTTGGCAATGAGGCCAGTTGGCATTTGATAGCCCATGTCCCAAACTGCCTATGAGAAATTATGTAGCCGGACACAAACAACCTGTTTGGAATGATCCTTGGTCTGTCTAGTCCCTGAGCCTCACCAGGAACTGTCAGAAAGTGAGATAGCTATTGTGGACCAAAAATGCGTCGTGGACCTTTCTAACAACTTAGATTTAGAGACAATCCAGTTTCTGTAACTGGAATGTTTCCTGGCACTCTTTATTTATCCGTACAGATATAACCATCATAGTTCTATTACAAAAGACTTCGGTGATCTAAAAAATTACAAGCAGCCACAGTATCACTTCAATATTTCAACATAGCATTTTTAAAGTAGAGGTACCTTGTCCTAAGGGCTGCGATAGTTTTGTTTCAATGTTTGGAAATTAAAAAAGAAAAAAAAAAGTTTTGCATTTTTAGAAAATGATGCATCCAATTAAAATTGCATGCGATTCCATTTCAGAGGAGTCTCCAGATGGCAAAAGCAAGTCATCTACTAAAAAGTCTTGTGCAATAGTTTTAAGGAAAATCTTCATCCCTTCATTAAACGGGCAGAATTTTTTCCAGTCCCCTTTTGTTTCCATTTTGCATTTAGCTTTTTATTTCCCTGCTTCATGATACACAGAGGAAGTTCTGACACTCTCCATCTGTTAATTCAATTACCCCATGTTTTATTCCTGTCTTCAGTATTGCTTTTGCCTGTTTTATGAGGCTGAGGCCAGACGTTGGGCTTGCACAAGAG
This sequence comes from Charadrius vociferus, assembly GCF_000708025.1. NCBI lineage: Eukaryota > Metazoa > Chordata > Aves > Charadriiformes > Charadriidae > Charadrius > Charadrius vociferus. Next base: position 871,263 of record NW_009647052.1, read on the forward strand.
AAACATACAAAAAGTATTGTGGCCACCTAGCTCGTTTCAAGCAAAAGAACGTGTAAATGTATTTTGCAACTGCTAAGTCAGCTGTTTCCACAGTAAAGTCGTTACTATCCATAGCCCAATAAAAGACCTTGTTAATAATTTTGGGAAGGCTTATTATGCTGTATTGTTTACTAAATTAACTCTTCTACACATCATGTCATGCAATGCAATTATATTTACCTGAAAAAGATGGCTGAAAAATCAAAACGCAAAATGTAAACACTTCAATGAGAATTCTAATAATATAACAAGAATTTTTTAACCTGAAAAACTGTTGCATCACACTTTGCTGCTTATTATGTGTTTTACTGTAATTCTGACACATTTGCTGCCAAGGATGCAGGGGCAAATGACAGGAAGCTAAGAGATAAAGCAAGAAAAAAACAAATACACAGTCATAAATCATTGCATACAGACTCCAGTGAGCTACATTCTTGCAGAGTCATTCTCATCAACCTTAAGTCCCACAACTGACTTTGATCATTGAGTTAGCAACATAAAAACTATTTGAATAATAGTAATAGAGTAAATCTTTTATGATTGCTGTATCTTGGTTTAGGAATGATTGTTACCTAAATTACTATAGTAGCATAAAATTGTCCCTTTCCTGATCCATGTGGTTTTGAGAGTGGCAGGAATAAAGAAAGAGTAGAGGCAGAAAATGCAAAGGAACAGTGACATGAATACTGGAAATGCAGCCATAAAAAAAGCTCACTGAGAAATGTTCTGAGCTAAGTGATGAATTGTGTTAAAACAAGCTTGGAAGTGAGAGCAAAGATGCTGCTTCATGTTGCCCAGTTTCTACAGCATTTACAGAACCTTATAAAATGTTTCCAACATACAGTATCACATGAAAGAATATAGATGTCTGCTTACTGAGAAAACACGCTTGAATCCATTGTTTCAGACAAAATCAATAGAAATGTTCTTGCTTCATCTTTTGGCCTACTTATCCTGCACATTAGTTTTAAAAATTCTAGATAGCAAGAGAGAGATGAAGCAACACCAATGACATAATCTGTATCACTAAGACCCGTGATGATAACTTCAGGACTTTTTTTTTAACAAGATCACTTCAGAAACTCAGAATAAAGAACACTAAGGAAGGTCTCAAAACAGGATATCTCCATCCCATGAACCTTCCTCAAAAAGGTGAAGGAAGAGAATGAAGAGATAAAATGAAGGGTCGGTCTTCTCCAGATGTTGATGTAGCTACAAGGTGGTCTTTCATAGAAACAATCCCATTGGAGTGATCTGCAGTTGGCCTGCATGGATAAGCTACCTATTGTAGTTTATTGTCTGTTGTACAGATACCTGTAGAAGGTGGTCAGGACAAAGCCATGACTCAGAGCTGCAGGCTGCCTAGATGTAACCAGTAAGAAATACTGAGCACAGAGGTATGTCTGAAATCCTGCTCCTTGGCACAACCTTGTCATCTGACTCAGTGTCATGCTTGGGACATTCTGGTACTGAGAGACCCAAATTATCTTCTGTGAATTTAACTGATGCATCTTGACTCACATTTTCTTTTTAATTAGCACTAGTGGTGTTATCAGTGGAGATTGTTTTTTCCATAATACCATAGGAATTAGGCTGCATATCCAGGAATATGATGTACAGGGTTCAGATCCTCTTCAAACCTTGTAGCTATCTTGAAGAAGCCATTTTCACCTTGTCTTCTGGAGGGAAATATCACAACAAAATTGGCTTGCCTGGAAACCCCAAAGGTTTTGGAAACTCTGAGAAAAACAAACCTTAAAAAAAATAGTGCGCCAATATAGACTTAGTTCAGAAGACACATCTGAGTCACAACTTCTCATATCGAATTGCCGTCTCCCTGTAACTGCAAAACCCACCAATGATTTATTGCAAAACTGTGATACTTCCATTTTGCTTTATCTTTAGCTCTTCAGATTTTTGATGGGAAGGGGGAAAAATCAAAGGATGAAAGGAAACAAAATAAAGACTGAAATATTCATACAGGTGCATGATCACCCAAGAAGATTGCCATGGAGCATGACATTACTACAGCCTAAGAAGATGCTCAAGAAAATCCAAGAATTCGTTTCCTCTCCTAAATTCAGCTGAAAAAAACAAACACTTCAGGCATACCCTATAGATGTGCTTAAGACAGAGTGGCCCATCCCAGCAGGAGGATAGAAAAGTGCTATTGGAGAACAAGTTCTCTCTTTCGGAGCATACCTTCATTCGTATTCAGGGACCTGGTCTTTTGAGTATGTCTTTAGCTACACAAACCCATGGGCCTAAATATGATTTTCTGGCACTCTAAGTGCACTGTTGCTCAACATTATTTTTTGAGGATTCTTTACCCCTAGTTTTTGAATGCCATTCCTATGGACACAAGGCACGCATTTGTCTCTGCAAATTACCCTCCTTTGTGCTTAGTGACTTATCTTCTGGAAAATCCTTCTCCATATCAATATATTGAAAGGAGAGCTGTTGTTGGTAGAGGTGGAATCTCAATTTTTTTGGCAAGCTAGGTTTCTTTTGTAAACAATGCCTCCTATTTTACGAATGTCTCTGAAGGGCGTGGTAATGTCCTTTAACATTTCAACACATCTCAACACATCTCAAAAACAATTAGAAATAGGCTACAGTTAGTGCACATTAATGCTGAAATCCCTCTGATTAGGTCACATATGGTCTAAATTGCAAGAGTTGAAATAACAATCAAACATAACGTGCTTTGAAAATGTTCACTTGACAAATTATGTAATTATAATACACTTCACTACACCTTATTAAATATGTCATAAACATAAGCTATGTCCCACAAATGCTTGTTCTGCTTCAGGACCTGGCCAAAACCCAGAAGAACAAAGGCAAACAAAAGTGACAAAGCAGATTAATGAGATGGTTTAAAATCTCAGAACAATTTCAGTGGATTTGAATTCTGCTGAGAGCTAGCATTTCATCATATTTTTTTCTCAGTGATCCAGTATTAATTTCTCAAGATTTTTATCTCTTTATCTCAAGTTCTGAAAAGTTTTTAAGATGTGTGATAGCAAAATCAGAAAGGTTACACATAGACTGACCAGGAGTGGGTGAGATAATGAAATTGTGTAGACTCTTGTGGATTTATGATATTAAGACTTTTTTTTTTAGTTCAGTTGATATTATCAGAGCAATTCAACTCAGCTACTATATCAGAAGATGGAATTTAATAGCTTCACTACTGTAATATCTTTACAATTAGATCTTACCCATATTTTTATTTCTTAAGCAATCTTTAACTTTCCTACTCCTTAATCTGAGTCCTTGCTACACTGGGACTCTGACTGGTGCAATTTATGGAGGGATATAGGGATTTCTTCACTATATGAGCTATTTAAACACAGTCAGAGTGACTTTCTAAGAGCCACAGTTTTAGCTCAAACAGAATTTATGGTCTTAATATAGAAACACTAGGAAGAATTCTTTGATCTGTTTTATTGCCTTAAAAATTTATGAATCTGTAAGAGACCATCTTTCTTTATCTGAAGGTTAGATTCTACAGATCCTATGGGAAGTTTAGGAACAGATGAGTACAAAAGCTGCTTTATTCATTCCTCTATAATAGAGGTGGGAAACTGATGAACAAAAAGACTGAGGAGGTATGGGACTCCTCACATGACTAGCTGCTTCTCAGTGGGAGTTAGGGCTGCAGAACTTACCTTTTAATTTAATATGCCAGCAGTGCTGTATATTAACATGATAAGATAGTGGTGATATTATCTCACATTTTTCTATTAGAAATTGATACTAAATCTTTCTGAAGATCACCTTTGCCATCTGCATTGACCACAAAGTACTTCAAAGTCTTTATTTCATTGAATTGGCGAGAAAACCCCAGTGCAGAACAGTGAAATGATTGGCCAGAAATACCACTGGATCTATCACTCCTGTAGAATACTCTCTTCCTTAGGTTGGGGATGATAAAATCTTGAACAAAGAAGATGTTTGTTTGCTTTTTTTTTTTCCCCACAATGAACACCAAGTCTACTAACTACTGTGTTGTTATTCTCCTGGTTGCTAGTAAAGAGTGTCTGATCCTACTGTGATTTTGTGAATGTTTTGAAGTGTTACATATTACATACAGGTAGCTTCATCACACTTGTATGTACATATATGCACTATCCTTACCAGGTTTTTTTATGCATTGGCACTTTTCCATGGTTTGAGCCAGACTGGCCACTGAAACAAACTACAGATGTTCTCCCCAACCTCTCTCTGCAAGGAGAGGAGGTAGAGAGAGAAAGAGACTTAAGAGTTTAGAAAAAAAAACAAACTACTTTAATGAAAAAATGAATACTTTAATAAAATAATAAAAAAGAAAATAATGAAATTTATACAATATATACAGAACTTTATCAAGCTCCCAGGATGACGATCACATCACCCATAGGCATTGGAAAAGTCCCAGACTGGACTCAGTGATGGGTGGGAGCTGGATTCTGGATCTGAATTCAGGAACACATGGATTGAGATCAAAGACAGATGAACAGACAGAGTCCTCCTTGGACACTGGCCATTAAAGAAAGAGTGCTGACCCTTTGATCCCTCAGCTTTTATACTGAGCATGAGGCAGAAGGGATGGAATACCCTGTTGGTCAGTTTTGGGTCACCTGTCCTGTCTGCTCCTCCCTGCAGGTGGGACCCCTCTACGCTTTTCTGCTTCCGACCCTCCAACGGGGCACACAACAGAGGTAGCTGCCCTTGGGTGTTGTAGCAATAAATATAAGCAAGAGCCTTTCTGCATACCATCACTTGGCATAAATTATAAATAATCAGGTCTTATCACTCTGGGAGCAAGCCACAGTCTTAAAAATATGGTGTTACTTTCAGAGTTTTCAGTTAGTTAGAAGAGGCCTAGCTAAAAAGTAAAATTACTGAACAGAAAATCGGTTGTTTTGCCTCAAACCAGGACACTCTTATATTACAGGTTACATGACATATCAACTGTATGATATCAAACCAACACATCACTTCCAATGAAAGAGCAGGTCTGCTGCTTGTGCTATCTTAGGGCTTTAAACACACATTTATCCAGGAAGTTCACAATCTAATAAAACTGTTTGTTCATCACAAAGAAGTTTAATACCCTAACTTTGCTCCTACAGGTGCATTGGACAAAAATAATAGCGGATAAAAAAAATAAATGCAACTACCTAGAAAATGTGTAGTCAGCTTCCAAGTACAAAGGTTTTTTGCTGCTAAAAATACTGAGTTTTTATTTTTTAAAGAACGAAGTCTAACATGTGGCACCTCTGGATACTAGTCATAAATATTGTAAAAGAAAGCTACTAAAAAGGCAATATCAACATAGAATTTCACCATTATTATCTCTAGGCACCTGTGAAAAAATCTGTGAATCCAAGGTCAGAGGAAGCACAATACTCAACCCTCCAATATGCAAAGGAATGAAAGAGTTTTCCACAGCCAGACTTGTTTTTTGTTTTTCCTCCCCCACATTTATCATATTTAGTCCTTAGCCCAAATAACTTATAAAATGAAAAAAGGCATAGGGAGGTGTAGGTAGATCTTTTATTAGTCATGTCAAATTTGTCTTCTGCTTAGATATATTTCGCACTTTCTTTAGTTAAAAAGAGGTCTGGGTTCCTAATTGCTTTGCAGTAAAAAAGTCTGTCCCCGGCAGTTTCTACAGTAGTAGAAGGTATCTGGTTTTATGTTTCTGCTGGACATTAATCATGTTCCCTGTGGGATTCCTCTTCATGCTTGCTAGAATAATATCTCAAAAAAGGAGTGATAAATTTATGTACACTTTTTGTCCTTTTCTATGCTTGGATACATATCAGGCATATGCCACTTATCTGCTTCTCCTATAAAAATTTCCTTATTTTCTGCAGTGGGTATGGTACACCCATCCTGGACTAGCTGGAAGACGACTATCTCTATTCCAATCTTAAACCTTGTTGTTATGTTCGTCAGCTCAAAATTGAAAGAATGTGCAGTTATCTGTGGCAGTAACTTATCTCCATGTAACATAGGAAATTGTAATTTTAAACATTTAATATTTATCTTTGTCTTTCCTTCGAATGCCATCAAATGAGTATATTCAGGACTAATTCAAGGTCTGATTCAAATTCCACTGAAGCCCCTGACACATTCCCACTAATTTTGATGAGTTTCAGACCTCAATTGTAGAGAAATCCCTGTATTAATTGTGACACTGCCTGTAGGAAAGGACATTTCTTGTGAATTCCTATCCCAGTTCCTATCTGGAGTGTGGATGCACCAATGGAACTGAGAGCTGTATTCTACTTATTTCTGGTAAATTGTCATGGTCTTCAGCTGTCCAAGAATCTTGCTGGTGCTGTGCTGATGACACCTTTCTCTCTTAGGTGGTCTAGAAAAAAATCAAAGCTAAGTGTCAGCTTTGCAATCTCTTCTCTGAGTGGAGTGCATTTTGAAAGCATGAAATCATTGTCCTTCTCTTCATCTGTGGTGTTTTCATTGCTGATCAAGAAGGATATACAGGGAAACAGTTCAGAGAAAAGTACATGAAAATATATTTAGGTGTCAGGAAGGAGTGAATTTAAAAGGGAAGAGCAGTACAACAGAATAGTTACACTAGGTAAATGAGAACATGACAGTAACATGCATAAATACCAAGGAGAGAGGGCTCTACATGTGGCATCATGGCTATGGACAAAGACTATTTGGGGTAAAAGAAACAAAAGGACAAGACTGATTATCAACCTAAAGCTCTTTTCATTGTGTTATGAACCTCTAATACAGTCTCACGGAGAGCATCTGATAGTATATTTCCCAGCATGTTAATTCCCTAATTTTGATCCTCAGCTGCAACAACTGAGAGTAGTTTTGTTGAGTCAGTGCAGCTATAATGATTATAAGGATAACCTTCAGTGTCAATAAAATAGTTTGGATGATTTAATAGGGCTGAGTAAATACCACAAATATTTTCCAGAAATAGTTAGCTTAAAAAAAAAAAAAAAAAGAAAAGAAAAGAAAAGATGCGTTAATTCTGGCTGCATTTCTACCCCTTTCTCATTCCTTTTCTGGGAAATGGCATATTTATAAAGGGGGGGTCCCACTGCACCAGACAAAGGAAGAATTATGGAGAAGTACAGGTTCCTGGACCACAGGGAACTGCATTCTTCTATAATCTTTTCATTGTTTAACCCCTGATCTTAACAAACATTTATTCTGGAATCAGTATTCATGGAAAGAGCACATTTCAAATTATTATTTTGAAGTGTCTTCTTGATGTGACTTTTGAGAAAATAAATATACTTATCAGCTCTGGAGTGACATTCTTTCAGTTGAAGAAGAAAATCTGCACTGTGTAATACATGTGTGGCTAATTATAATTCATTAATGTTCAAGCTGGTTGAAAACCAACCCACCTTTCATTCACAGAAATTAGATCTGACACCCATATTAAAAAAAATAAACCCAAACCCCAACAAGATTATAAATCAAAAAGCCTCACCACCAAAAGCTGGACTGCTAGCCTCAGTTTTTCAGTGAAATCAGAAGACAGTGCTAAAGCAGCTTCATTAATATCAGCTTCACTGGAGAGTTAAGAGCTCACAGAACCTAACTTCGGGGTAGTTTGGGTAGCTCAGCTACTTGGGAGTGCCTAAGCCCAAGTTTCAGAAGCCAGGCTGAAAGTCCAGTTCTGCTTCTTAGAACAGGGCAACACAAAAAGTAGCAGCTGGCTTTCTTAGTATTTACAGATCCCTGCTGATAAGCCAAATGATAAGCCAGGAGCCAAACCCTATTTAGTCCCTCAAACCCTAGAGCACACACACACAAGCAAATAACACATTTTAGGAGCTGCTATCAGCCCTGAGGCCAACTGGCATAACCAGGCTCTCTTCTATATGGACAGCTGAACATTTTACCTGCTGAAACAGGATATCCACATCTAAACTACCTGCTAGAAAACAACTCATAGCCCATGCTATACCAGGAGATGTAGCAAGACATTAAAGACTTAACTGGGTTGGACCAAAATAAGCTACTAATTTTTCTAATGTGGACATCTGTGTGCCAGTGAATAGTCCTTTCCTTTGATTGTTTTGTTTATTATTATATAGCCTCAGGTTTAGTGTTCATAGAAGTGATCAATGTTTCCCATGGAATCTGAGAGATATTTTGAAGTTGTAAGAACATTTGTAAACAAAAAATAAGGAAGATTTTAGTTCTTTTAGTGAAATGACATGTGGGGTGGAACAGACCGTGTTACAGAAAGATACTCACTGGTCTGGATGGTAGACAGTTTTATTTTATCCCAGGTTATTTGTGTTGTCATGTTTTTCATTTGCATGCTTCTTTTCCCATATTTCACAGCTGTCTGTCTTTATGAATATTGTTTTGATTCTTTACTCACCAGAAATATCAAGTTCATGTCATATTATTCTCAGTTGATCTCTATATAAGCAGCCTGCCATACCACTAAACAAATCCAATATGTGGTCCCCAAATAGATCCAATCTCTCTCTCATTGAGCCATATAGTAATACAAAAATAAATGTCTTATATGACATGGCTTTATGTGTAGGACAAGAGGAATCAACAACACATTTTGGTAAAACTCAGGAATTTTCCAAAATGTGTTTCATTTCTGTACAGGCATATTTATTTTCTGCTCCAGGGTGTCTCAAATAAAAATCACAGAGTATATGAAATGAAATATATCCATGCATGTTTTCCTTATAACACTTTTTTATTCTAGGCTATCAAATGTTATAGAAAATCATAAGCTTGCTTGAATCTTGCCTGCTGTGGGACTATCCCTGCCTCTAATGTATCTGGTGGCTGTTTCCAGGCCCACTTGATCATATGAGACCTTTACAGACCATCTAATCCAATCCCCCGGCCATGGGCAAAGACATTTTTCACTAGATATTGATGCTTAAAGCCCTATCCAACCTGACCTTGAACAATTCCAATGATGGAGCATTCACAACTTCTCTGGGAAACCTGTTCCAGTGTCTAACCACCTTCATTGTAAAAAATTTCTTCCTTATGTCCAATTTCTCTCTGTCTTTCGTATAAGCCCCCTTTAAGTATTGAAAGGGCATGATAAGATCTCCCCAAAACCTTCTCTTCTCCAGGCTGAACAACCCAAACTCTATCAGCCTGTCTTCATAGGAGAGGTGCTCCAGCCTTCTGATCATCTTCGTGACCCTCTTCTGGACTTGCTCCAACAAATCCGTCCTTCTTATGTTGGGAGCCCCAGAGCTGGATGCAATGGAGTCTCATGAGAGCAGAGTAGAGGAGCAGAATCCCCTCCCTTGACCTGCTGGACATGTTTCTTGTGATGCAGCCAAGGATACAGTTGGCATTTTGGGCTGTGAGTACACATTGCTGGCTCATGTCCAGCGTTTCATCCCCCAGTATCCCCATGTCTTTCTCAGCAGGGCTGCTCTCAATCCCTTTGTTCCCCATCCTGTATTGATACTGGGGGTTGCCCCGACCCAGGAGCAGGACCCTGCGCTTGGCCTTGTTGAACCTTGTGAGGGTCACACAGGCCCACTTCTCAAGCTTGTCCAAGTCCCTCTGGATGACATCCTGTCCCACACGCATGTCAGCTGCACCACTCAGCTTCATGTAGTCTGCCAACTAGCTGAGGGTGCACTCAATCCCACTGTCTATGTCATTGATGAAGATATTAAACAATACTCGTCCCGATACGGACCCCTAAGGGACACCGTTTGTCACTGATCTCCATCTGGACATTGAGCCGTTGACCACTACTCTCTGGATGTGACCATCCAACTAACTCCTCATCCGCTCAACGATGGGTGAACCCATCAAATCCAACTTAGAGAGAAGCGCGTTGTGGGGGGCCATGTCAAAGGCCTTACAAAAGTCCATCTAGACAACATCCATAGATCTATATTCCCTTGTCCACTGATGTAGTCACTCTGTCATAGAAGGCCACTAGTATGGTCAAGCAGGGCTTGCCCTTGGTGAAGTCTTGTTTCGAATCACAGCCCTGTTCTCCATGTGCCTTAGTATAGCTTCTAGGAGGATCTGTTCCATGATGTTCCCAGGCACAGAGTTGAGGCTCCAGGTCAGTAATTTCCCGGGTCCTCCTTTCTACCCTTGTTAAAAATGGGTGCAATGTTTCCCTTTTTCTAGTCACCAGGGACTTCACCTGACTGCCATGACTTTTCAGAAATCATGGAGAGTGGCTTGGCAACTACATCAGCCAATTCCCTCAGGACTCTGGTACGCATCTTGTCAGGTCCCATGGAATTCTGTATGCTTAGGTTCCTCAGGTGGTCAAGAACCTGACCTTCTCTTACAGTGGGAGGGACTTTGCTCCCCCAGTCCCCACCTTGCGGCACATCCACTTGAGAGGTGTGGGAAGAGAGGTTGCCAGTGAAGACTGAGGCAACAAAGTTATTGAGTGCCTCAGCCTTCTCCTCATGTGTTGTTACCAGTTTGTCAGTCATGTTCATCAGAGATGGTACACTTTCTTTGACCTTCCTCTTCTGGCTGACATACCTATAGAAGCTCTTCTTATAGTGCTTTGCGTCCCTCTCCAGGTTTAGCTCCAGCTGTGCCTTGGCCTTGCTGACCCCATCCTTACACAACTGGACAGCATCCATATATCCTTCCCAGGATACCTGTCCCTGCTTGCACTGCTTGTGCATTTCTTCCTTGCCCTTTAGTTTGACCAGCAGGTATCAACTCACCCATGCTGGTCTTTTGCCCTCCTTTCCTGACTTCTTACACCTGGGGATCAAGAGCTCTTGTTCTCTATGGAAAGTGTCCTTAAATACCTACCAGCTCTGTTCTGCCCCCTTGTCCCTGAGGGCAGTTTCCCTAGGGGTCCTATTGACTAACTCCTTGAACAGCTGGAAGTTTGCTTTCCTAAAATTCAGGGTCCTGACTTTACTCTTCACCTGACCCATATCCCTCAGGACAAACCCAAGTCAGTCTGCTACCTCCTGTGGCAAAGGCTGAAATCAGTTTAGAAGGAGCAACAGCAAGTTGGAAAAAGCATTGCAAGCACGGAGAGTCAAATTCAAATGCAACTCATTCACGTGGTGTAGAAAATGGACTACTCAGATCATTATCAAATGATCTGGAAAAAATCTAAGCCTACTCATGTTCCAAGATTTAAAATATCTGAACTTATTCTGAACTCTAGTGGTACTTATGAATTTCTGTTCATGAAAACTACAGCAAAAATGACAGTGCAAGATTTTCTTCAGTATTATTTTATCTAGGCAGTAGCGTACATTAAAAAAAAAAAAAAAGAAAAACGAAGATTTTAAGATTGCAAGTTATGGACACAACCAATGTAGAAGTTTGAATTATCAGAATGGGTAACACTTTTTGTAACTGGGAGATCTATTTATGGTAAAATTCTAGGTTGAAATAAACAGAACTCTTCCTGAGTATTCTGAATAGTCAGATGGCCTTTGTTTTCCTTGTCTAAACAACTAAATCTTTGATGTCTGCATAAATACCACAATATGTAACTGGCCCTTCAAGGCATTTCTAGTCTAATAGAAATTTACCAAATATCCCATCTGAAAGTTCTTTTCAAATTGCCAATGAATAGAGGGCTTGTAAATTGTTGCTGTGCACAAAGTAGGTAATTATGAACTAGGCATACTCTGATGCTAATACCACTTACAGTCATCACATTTTCCACTGATGTGAACTTTTAAAGATAGTGAAACTTAAGAGGGTACTAAAAATGAGGATTTGGTACTTCCTATTACATAGTATATTTTCGTTGCTACATTCATAAAGTTTGGAGAAGCAATATCATTACATGGCGAAGTCAGTAGTTTTACAAGCTTCCAGTCTTTCACTTGGGAAGAAAATTTTCCTGTTTAATTGAGATGTTATCATGAGCAATGAAAATACAATAACAGCACTTGTTAGTGCAAATCTCTAGATCCTATGAAGACTAATGGGTGGGTTAAAACCACTCCTTTCCTGTAGCCCTCAAGGAATATCTAGGAAAATTTAATTCTCTCTTAGAGGCTGCACAGTTGAATTCCCCTCCTCCCTCCTTAAATATACCATGTTTTGAGTCCCTGTTATGTCTTTTTAGCAGCTGTTCCTCATCATCGGGGTTTTTGGATTCTGGGATTTTTTGGGAATAAAATGAACACAGCCTAGAAAAAATCTGTATTTTCAACATGCTGTACACTTTAAATAATATTAAAAAGTTTTTGCAATTTAGAAATTATAATGCCTATTTTGCAGATCAGCAAAATGGAAAAATTACTTGACTTGTGAAAACAGAAATGAGAAGCAAAAATTAAAATTCCCCAAGACTGGGAATGTTTTTACTGCAAAATAGTTGCAACAATTGGTTTATTAGCCAAACCTACCTGAAAAGGCATAAGCAAGTGGCCTGTCAAACCATGAAACTGTTGGGGAGAGGAGCCATGAGCCCACTCACCCAAGTGATTCCTACACACAATGGGTCTTTACTAGCGGCTCATTTGATCTTTTTTTTTCTTCCTGTCTAGTTTTCATAGGTAAAAAGTTCAATGATTCCTTATGCAAATACTAATACTCAAGACACGAGTCTTCTTGTGAATGATCATTTTAAAGGTCAGGAATTTTATTATTATTATTATCTTTATTATCTTTATTATTATCTTTATTATCAGGAATATTGGTAGCAGAATGCCATGAAAACTCATAATAGTTCATAAATCATAAATAATAAGTTATAATTCATATGCTTTCTAGTATGTGCCTAGAAACAATTAAACACTGAAGAAATAATCTTAGTGAAAGCACTGCACTATTTGAAGCCGGTTTGTATATTAATCAGGGGAAGAAGTATATTTTTATTACATTATCTGTCCCTTTTGGTTCACACATTCTGAAAGATTAATTGTCCATATTATTTCAATTCCTAATGGCACAAAGCCAAAATAAAAAACATTTGCAAAGGGTGCTAGCTAGAAATGCCACAAAGAGAAGGCTCTGATTTTTAGGATTTTTCTTACTGCCATTTTACACTGGGTTTCACAGTGCATGCCTGCTGAGACTGACGTTGCTAATAAGACTACGGTCAAAAGTCACTGCAGAAAATAGCCCCATTGGTTTATGTTATGCCTGTGCTCTGAACTTTACTCAGGTTTTTTTTTAATCACATCTCTGCTGGAAACAAGCCCCTTTGCAGATGACCCTAGAAATATAGTTACGAACAATTCTCATCCACATCAGTGAAAAAATCATTTCTTAAACTGAACTTGCTTCTGAAGGCCCTGTAAAATTAAGCAGTTGACTCTCTATCTGGCCAAAGCAGATGAGAGAATTCCTTCCACTGACCCTAGTCCGGCAGTGATAGCTTCCAGCAAGGGAGCGATAGCAAACAGCTGGCAGACAGAGGCAGGGAAAGGAGTTACCCTCAGCTCTCCCAGGGTCTCTGCACTGACTGCCTGGCCATTGCCTGAGACTTCTGGACACTGAGGAGTGAAAGATTTGCCTTACTTTTCTTGTCCACGTTAGTCTATTTATAGGGACCAAGCACTAAATAACTGCGTAAAAAAGATTAGCTGGTCACTTCATTGACCTTCCTGTCCCTGTGCTGCAGCATTTCCCAGTACTAAAGAAGGGGTGGGATATTTATGCATCACTCAGTTCTGGACTATGTCTATCTTCCAGCTTGCTCCCTGTTACATGAAAGTAGATGATTATTTTAAAATTATTTTTCAGACGTTTACACTGTAGTATTTTAGACAGATTTCTTCAAAGGAATCTTGTTGTGATAGATCATTTACCCACAGTTCTTTTCTTAGTATACAGGCATTTTTGCATTGTATTTGATTTCCTTCAGCCTAACTGCCTCATCCTGTACCACTGAAATGAATGGAAATTCTAAAATTAATTTAAATACATGCTTTCAAAAAAGTACTCAAGAAGACAAGAGCAGGCCTATGTTCTCAGCACCATCTGATGTCACCATAAATGTATAAAAGCCCCCAAAATAATAGGTCTTAAATGTTCTCAGAACTCTGGTGTAAAATTAACTTTTGCATCAGCTGTTCTATCAATGTCAGCAACTCATCCACTGGAAATTTCAGATCACCCAAGTCTTCCTTAAAACTGGAATGAAATGTAACCCTCCCTAAGAAAAATATTTTCCATCTGTTTTGTGCTTTCCATTTAGAATGTGTAAACAGTATAGTGTCCTTAAGACCTTCTGATTTAGGTTAAAACTATGCACTGTCTTGAGAAATACCTAATTTTTTTTTTTTTTAATTTTTTTGTCATCCTTGGCACTAATCCTTGGTAACCTGGATATGCTTACCACTAATTTCTGCATGAAAAAGGTATGCAGACAGGCTTACATTGCTCACAGGGATTTTTAGTAACAGATTTGTTATTCAGTTACAAAGTTTTAAATGGATCAATTTTGCCTGAAGTCCTTCTCTGATTGCATATCTAAATATTGCAATTTAGAAAAGCCTTTGAAAATGCTGTACTTTCAATGTCAGTGGTATGAATAATTAAAAAAGTAAAGACATTTTGAAATATTTAAAAATGGAAAGATTTTGTTACACATTTTAAATGTCAAGACAAGCTTTGGAGTATCTATGTAGGGCCTTAATAAATGTTCTGGAATATATGCTTTAACCTATTATAACACTATAATAAAATGTTGCTTGATTTTTTACAGCAAGGGTTGCCACGTTAGCAAGATTTTAAAATGCTAGGCTAGAAAGCTTTCCATTGCAGCTTTTCAGTTATTCCTTGCAATTTTGGTTTTAGATCTACTGCTGAATCTCGCATTCTGATTCTTTCGACTTACTGCCTTGCTGAGCTTATTTCAAAACACAAAATAATTTAATGGAAAAGGTGATGAGCTAATGCATAGGGTTCAGCATATGTTTAAGCACTTAAAAACCCCAACAAAATTATCTCTGGATCTTATACTTGCACTTTGCTTTTATTATGCACTGAAAAACCCTCATGATAATGATGAAAGTGAAACCAAATAACCACAATACAGCAGAATGATCTTACAGAAAGGACTGATAAAAGACGAAGCCACTCAAATATCAGCAAGTGAAAAGTTTCAGTCCTCCATCTCAGGTCTCTCACCTCTGGCCCTTAAAGGAGAGTATAAAACACCTTCTAAAAACTTATCATACAATCACAGAATAGTTTAGGTTGGAAGGGACCTTTAAAGGTGATCTAGTCCAACCTCCCCTGCAATAAGCAGGGACATCTTCAACTAGATCAGGTTGCTCAGAGCCCCGTCCAACCTGACAGTGAATGTTTCCAGGGATGGCACAGCTACAACCTCTCTGGGCAACCTGTTCCATTGTCTCACCACCTTCACTATAAAAAATTTCCTCCTTATATCTGGGGCTATCAATCAACACCCCCAGGTTCCTCTCTGCTGAGCAGCTTTCCAGTCACTCCTCCCCAAGCCTGTCGCGTTGTTGGGGGTTGTTGTCTCCAAAGTGTAAGACCCAGCATTTGGCCTTATTGAAACTCACATAGTTTGCCTTGGCCCATCGATCTAGTCTGTCTAAATCCTTCCGCAGAGCCTCCCTACCCTCAGGCAGACCAACACTTCCGCCCAGCTTGGTGTCATCTGCAAAATTACTAAGGGTGTCCTATCACAACAGGCCCTATTAAAAAATTTGTCCCTGTAAGCTCCCTTTAGGTACTGAAAGGCCACAATAAAGTCTCTCTGGAGTCTTCTCTTCTCCAGGCTGAACAACCCCAACTCTCTCAGCCTGTCTTCATAGGAGAGGTGCTCCAGCCTTCTGATCATCTTCGTAGCCCTCCTCTGGACTTGCTCCAACAGATCCATGTCCTTCTTATGTTGAGGGCCCCAAAGCTGGACGCAGTGTGGTTCCACGAGAGCGAGTAGAGGAGCAGAATCCCCTCCCTTGACCTGCTGGCCATGCTCCTTGTGATGCAGCCCAGTATACAGTTGGCTTTCTGGGCTGTGAGCACACAAATGTGTGGGAAAAAAATGTGGGGAATAAAAATACAGTATGGGGACTAAAATCCACAAGTCTACTTAACAGCAAAACACATAAACTTTGATAGAGTAACCTTTCCCTTCACCCACTACTGTCTTCCACAAGTTGCAAACAATATAAATCTCTCTTCTCCCTGGCAGTTATCATGTCTCTCTTCCCCACCCCTTCACTTACAGCCCTTTTACTGGAAAGTTTTTAACAATGTTTTCTTACAGACATGACCTGATAAACACCTAATTAAACTATAAGCATTGCTTTCAGGTTTTACTTGGTTGCTAAGGTTCCTGTTTTTATTTCAGTAATGAGGACAAGATAGTTAACTTGAAGACAGTAGCTTGGACTTTTGCTAGCCAGTCAAGTAAAAGATTAGTGCTGAAATATGTCCTTTCAAACCACTTTTTATGAGCTACTCCTTTTTAATATTATCATTTACATTTATAGTCATGAAAATGAAGGCTTACAGGGTAAGCTCTACTGGCTAGAACTGGGAAATCCAGTCATGGAAAGTTCATCGGTAACATTTGCCTGCCTCCCTCTGCTACTGTTTTGGTTTGTACGATGGCAGGATCTTACTTCAACGGCCTTCTGACCCATCTGTTTCCCTTGTCTTAAACCAGATCCCAAATATTTGCCAATCACATGACTTTACAAAAAGGAAGATATAGAAATATCTTTTTCTTTTAGTGGGACAAACACCTTAGGTGCACTTGGGCTTCTGGCATGGACCCCATGATCTCATCACATATCAGGAATTGCCACATTTCCTGGATACCACTCATCACCAGACACATTTCCACCTCACTTGGTCTCTGAAATGGCTACAGACAGTTTGGGACATTCAGCTCGAATAGAGAAGCTAGAATCGGTAGTATGTTGAAAAGCTGGCTGCTTCTTAATATGTTCACTTGTTTGATTTGCTATCACGTGCTTGTGAGAGGAAGCTTTAATATTGGCTATCCCTTTAAGTCAACCTAAGAGAAAATGAAAACACACAAATTTATTTACATGTCCTATCTTAAGAACTCTCTCATAGGAGGACTCACCTTCCAGGGATGCCTATTTTTCTCCACTGGTCCTAAAGGGAAATTCAGATGTCTAAGCTATGGCAGATGATCCCACCCTCAGTATATACATTTCAATGTGAATGACATCCATCTGCTCAATCTTATTTGTAAATTAACTTGTATATAAACTGATACCCTGACAACAACATTGATATCAGAGTAATGCACTTAGCGTATTACTGTTTTCTGACTGAGAGCAGCCATAAATGTAGTCTACTATTTGGGATAATAACAGATGTATTGTGAATAATTCCCAAAATCTTTGGCCTGCATATTCCAGACAGAACCACCCTTCTTTCCAAGAGAGGAATCCCTATAAATCTTTTGATTCAACACTCACTTTAAACCATTTCTCTCATTCAGTTGCAACAAAAGCTTTTCTGTGGGCTTTAAGCAATCATTTTCACCAATCAAATACTTAAGGTTGATAATCAAATGAGCTCTTATAGTAGTAGCTGCCAAATCCCTGTGGTCCTAAGAATGGTTGTAAATACAATCCTTTGAGCAACCATGCATAGCACGCAAATTAATAACTATCTTGATTGATTTATGGGCAACTTACAGAGAGAAAAAGCCTGTAACGGGATACAATATATGCATCATATACTATGAATTGCTGAAGGACTGCCAGATCATCTACTCTGGCACCTGTAAACCATAGACATCAGTATCATATTGCAGCCACAACCCACGGAGTAGAATTTATATTCTAAAACAGCAGGTTGGATTAGAAGACTCCACGGAACAATTCAGTTTTCTCACATGTTCATTGAGGACATATCCAGAGCCAGATGTTGGGAAAAGTTAAATATACTTTTATATCTGAATTGTCTCCTCCTTTAAGGCTTACTTGATTACTTATGATTTCATGTTACTCCCTTGAGACAGAGCCCAGGGTTCTCTACTAAGGAAAGGCATCTAACTCAAAGCAGCTCATTCTTGAAAAACACAGCGAAAGTAATTTCTAGTTTGCTTGACCTATGAGTCAAAGCACCTAACAGGAAAGTTGAGTTCCTTTGCACTTGAGAGGAACAGAAGCAACTTGGATGTCCCGGGTCTTGGCAAACATCTTATGCAACCTCCTGTCAACTCTCCTTCTAAACTCAATGAATCTTACGTTCTTACAATATCTCATTTCATGTCACATTCAACTTCCACTGCAATCCATTGTTACCATAAAATCCAGACCGTTTCCTGGTCCACCTTCCTCAGCACCACTGGACGCACCTTGCTGCGTGGGCTTGTCTTTTTACAGTTGGCTTAATACTTCAAGACTTGGTGTTTCTCTACTGTGGGTAATGCTTCACTCCCACAGACTGTGCTATTAGGCTTAGGAACCTGGGAGGTCTGAAGGAAGACCTTACCAGTGAAAACCTCAGCAAAACTAGGCACACAAACAAAGCTGTGAATTGTAATATTGGAGAGATGGTTTCAGCACCAAACAGTACTGTTCTTTCTGGAATCAGACCAAAAAAGGCCTGCTGGAGATGGTTTTAATTCTTTGTGGTGTCCAGTTTCCATAGCAAATATCATAAGTAGTTTATGAATCACACATATTCTGCCTGAGTCCAGCATGCAGTGAACCTCCCAGTGCCTAGCTACAGGTGTATGGGTTAGTCCCAGTGCACTCCACACATACCAGTCCGTTCTCTGTGCTTCGACTCAGAGTCATGGAATGGGAACACAGAACCCGGCAGAGCCAATAAACTGTTCCTGTAATGTAGGTTAATATTTGAAAATTGCATTTGAGCAGTTTTGTTGCCACTTCACTACACAGCTTGTGGTGTAGTACAACCTGCAGATGTGCCTTATGACACAGAATAGTCTACCATCCCTACCTGGTGGCAGCTCTTTGTCACTTTTCCTGTTATCCGTCTCTTCCAACTTTAAGGCTATGTATTTTGCTAGCTGGTGAGACAATCTAGTGAATCCTGGGTATAGGAGAGGCAGTGGTAGCTAAGCTTCTCTTTCTCCTATTTTCATGTGACAGCATATGGTAGAAAATCAGATGTTGAGAGCTGATAAACATTTAGAAGGGCCTGACTGACTTATTTTCAAGTGTTTCGGATATTTCATATGGTCTGTTGTTTATATTAAATGACAATGCTAATAACATTGTCAGATTCTGTTAAATACTAAAGAGTAGCTTCCCTGACTTATTTAGAAAGAAGAATAAAGAAATAATTGGGATGATATTAAATCATGATACCTTGGTCTACATCTACACTGGGTTACCAGAAGGCTCTGCAAAAGTGTGACAGCTAATCAGCACATGCCAGAATGATGTTCTCAGTGTGTTAATGACTGCATCTTCATTTAATGCAGCAGATGCAAGAAGAATCCCTAAAGACTGCTTTTGCTGCATATGTACAATACAAAGCTCTCTTATTTACCAAACTCCTTACATCTATACCTTAAAATGACTAATCAAAATAAGGATGCTGTGAAGTATAAATCAAAATGAACCTTCTCTAATAAAACAAACAAAAAAAAAAGTCACTCCCATCAAATTAAAATTTTATAGGAAGTTTGAGACTTTGGGAATGAATTTGCAATATCCATTACAGCAAAGGATGATGTAAGAGAGCACAACAGTAACATTCCTCCAAGTCCATGAAATCTATAAAAATGTGACTCAAAATTTATTTTTTTGGCTATTTTAATAGCCACACTAGTACAATATGATAATGAAATTAAGTAGTAGGGACAATATAATCTAACAGAAAGGATTCACTTTTGACTTCCTTGCAGGAATTGGCATAGCATATGAAACATCCTTGTCACCCATACCAGTTCTCTGCTATTGTTTCCAAGCCAATTATCTTAAGCTATTGCTGTTGCTTCAGGTTTATTAATGCTTACTTATACTTAAGTAAGTATTAATGCTTACTTAATACTGTGTCTAACATTTTGCTCTAAAGGATTTTTTGATAAATGATTGGATTCAGGTGCGTAAAGTGTAAGATCCCCTGTAAAGTCTACTTTGGCTCTCATGTCAATCTTACATCTGAACTACACTTCTTACTTGCTTCAGAAAATGAGAGAATGGTTTGAAACATTGCTTAACTAAAGGCAGTGGAAAGGAAAAGGTTTTACTCAAGGTCATTATTTACTGTAAAGATTACCGTGATCAGGATTGAGTCATGGTGGTAATTTCTAACATAGTTGTTTATAATTGGCACCTAGATGGAAAGTAGCACGGTTTTGGGGGGTAGCCTGCTATCAATCCCTCATTTCAGGTGAAGTGCATATCTTGTTCTTTTTACCTTAACGTGATCCCTGAACTAATGACAATTAGCAACAGAGTAAGTAAAGAAGCAAACCTAAATTGCCATGATTTTTCTTGAGAATTTCAGACATCCACAGAGCTAGCTGTCAGAGTTCGCACCCAGACTTCTTGCCCCATGACTTCAGTGGAAGTGGGTGTGATATCAGCACTATATAATTTTCTGATTTCTCTTAACTCAGGCAGTTTGGACTAATCCAGCCTCCACTGAAGCTGAAGAAGTGACTTGCTAAACTGTATCTCTAGGATAGCATTCATTTCCCTGCTGTGCCTAATTATTTCACATATAACACAGACTAACAGACCTTTAGACATCTCCTCTGCTTTGGTAAGTTCTCCCACCTATAAACTGGATTAGGGTCTATCAGCTGTAAAATGATTAGTAAATTGGCTTTCAGCACTTTAAGAACGTAAAATGAACTTTTAAGGACTTTTTAACAATCTCCACTTACTTAGAGGATTTTTCTTTTCTTTCTTCTGTATTAAGGGTAAATGAACCAGATTGAAAGCTTAAAAATTATTCTCAGTTTCTAGTCAGAGTTCTCAAGACCTGTATTTCTCAGATGGGAATTCAGATATATACTCTTCAAAACCTAAGTTGGTCTGATACTTCAGGTTGATTTTTATGGCCAGAAATATTTTGGGTATATATCACACAAATGACCAATCACATTATGAAGCATGGTCCCTTCCTCAGCGGATCCATGGATGTTCAGAAAATTACTACTTCAAAATCTTGTTTTATCCACGAACCAATATTTTTATATTAGTAGCCTAATCCTGTCAGTTAACCAACCAGCCATCCCTGTTTGCCATAAAAAGAAGCTTCCATATTCAGTTATTCCTTAGACACAACATGAAAACTGGGGTGACTTTAGTCAGTCACCTCAGTACGTCTCTAAGCCTAGATTAAGTTTGCTTTATTGATGAAACTTTGCCCCCAAACACTGTGTACAGAGCATATGTTTTGAATTGTCTGTATTTGTATAGTAATAAAATGTTCCTTCATTCCTAATCAAAACACGTACTAGTACATTTTAGGACACTTTTCTCCCCAGACAGCTTGAGACTTGATTTATATTTAACTAAATGTTCCTTTCTATAGGAATTTCAACTGAATTCTGAAGAGGCAAGCATCTCTGCATTCTTCAGACACTGTGCATGGCAGAAATATCAGAAATGTGTAGCATTATTTAGGAATGTGTGCATCCAGCAGACTGTGCATGCTTTCCATGCCTGAATAATCTAAACCAGAATATACAATATGAAACGTTCCTCCCTATTACCCCCATAGTGCTGGCGTAACATAATGGCTTTCTGAACCCTTGGCACTCTAGGAGCACTTCCTTTGCTCTCATTCAGCCTGGGGCTGACAGGGCTGTCTCTGAACGCTGGGATTCAGCATACACCTACTTTAGTGCCTGGCTCTCGCTGGCTGCTACGCACAGCTGGCAAAAAGTGGTGATCAGGCAGAACCACCAAGTTTATACGTGGGGACTGGCTCAGTCCCTTTAAAGAAACTGAATTTAATTAGAAAAACTGAATTGAAAAGCAAGGGCCGTAAACAGGCATCTCTAAATCCCAAAGGAGAGAGCTGTTAGAGTTTGGTCCCCAACTAAGCACACTGACTAGCTTTGTCATGAAGCTGACCAGTTAACAAGTTTCTTTAGCTTCTGTGTATCCTTAATTGGCACTTGCACTGAGCTAGGTTTTGAGAGAAAGGGGTAGTTTTGTCATTAAGGCTGTGGATTGGTATACGGTAAACATAGAATAGTTTCCCAGTTCTGCCCCAGACACCTTATGATATGAATGAATGGCATGCTATTCAATTTCTTTGCTTCCTTATTCCCCGAGTAAGGGATAATATCGTTAAGATGCTGCAATGCTCAGTTCTGTGTTTCTAATATATACAGATATTATGCTGATGAGGGACAGTACGTAGACAGACAGTGCAAATATCCTGACCCTGGAGAAATATCCGCTGAATGTGAATTTTGCTCATCTAACAGTAAATCAGCAATCTGTAATGATTTCAGCAGTTGGCCATTCGGTAGTAAAACCGTCAGGCCTACAGTATGGGCAGATGCCTCTATAGCTATTATTTCATGCAGCTGAGATCAGGATTTGGCCCTTACATTTAAATTGCCCTGATGACTTTTACTTCTAAAAATAATCTGGAAACAGATTGCAGAGGGTGAACGGCATGCTGAAGTACTAGCTCATCTATGAAATCTTCCTTTTTTATGAAGACTTAAAAGAGCATTTGCCGCACTGTCTCCCTTTTCTATTTCAGCTCCAGCAGTCTACAGCCACAAGTGGTGGTGAATAAAATAGTTTGCCAGATGAACTGAAAGCAGACTTAGGCTAATGTTGGTTATGGCCTATTTACAACACTGGCTGCAAAACTCAACCCTCCCCTACCACTCCATAAGCCTAAGAGAACGGTTTTACTTAGACTATGGAAAAGTGATATTTTTCAAAGCACTAGTCCAAACAGAGATCTGGCTGCAAGGGATATTGTGGGCAACAGCATGTTGTGCCCTTTCATGAGTGCTTATAATAATGGTACTTTTTGTTCTTGCCATGGCTTTTGGCAGAAGATTTACCTTTTTGAGGTTGAAAATAACTACAGCAGCAGTACTTATGTGACATGAGTGTGAGCTGTGGGCTTTGCACTATACCTCAGTGTGAGAACCTACATCGCCTCTGAGGAGCTCATATATGTTATCACAACATGGAGAGCTCCCTTCAACCATCCAAGCTCCAACAAATCAAAGCAGGTTTGAGATTGTACTGACTTACAAAGACACTACAGCATCTCTGATGAATTCATCCCTTCCCTCTGCTAACATTTATTTTTCGTAACATAGGTATGCAAGCCAGGCTGTGGTCTGGACTCTCTCTTCTGTGTCCTTGCTTCCTCCCAACTGTTATCTGAAACTATTTCATCCTCCAAGGGGCTCCCACAGCCTCACTCTTGTTATTTTTCCACAGTGTTAAAGAAAGTAGGGATGGGGATCCACAACCTGCCTGACAGCAGTAGGAAAGGAGAAATAACTAGGGTTAACCCACAGGGAAGATGGTTCAAGGGATTTTTAGCTAATACACCAAAGATTGGGAGAATGTTTTAATTCTGATTCATGGAGACGTTTGTGGAGGGGCTGTGCATCATAGGTATTTCCACCATCCTTCAGTAGCTTTGGGAGGCATCAGAGCTAGTTATACACCTTCTGAAGCTGCTATGTAGGGTGATAGGCTTACCAGTAAGCTTACATAGAAAAGACTCTTCTTCCTGAGGGTGGCCAGGAGGACACCCTACAAATGGCAGAAGTTAGGAAGGACCACCACAGGGGTAGGCTTAGCTAGACAGGAGAAGTAGGGCCTTCCCAGAGCATCCAGTTTGTAGAATATAAATTCACACCCAATTACTCTTACAATGGTCTTTGAAGTATGCATTGCCTGTAATTTGGGTGTTGAAAGCTGTGGAGGTTTTTTTCAGTCTTACTGTGGTGGCATCATAAGGATCAAATCCAGTATCAAGATCAAAAATCCCTATTCCTTATAAAGAAGGCAAAAGAAGGCAGCTTGCAATTCAGGATAACAGTGAGAGATTATGTGAGAGTGTGCTCAGCCAACATGCACTTGGCCTGGAGTAAGTAAAACAAGTTAATTCCGTTAGAGTCATGAAGAGACTTCTCAAGCTGTTGACAATTGTTTTCAAACAATTATAAACAAAGAAGGTGTAAATCCAGTTGTTGTGTGATGAGACAAATATTTTAATGGGTCTCCAAGAATTAATGTAGAGTCTCTAGTGAACAGTACAACAGGCTACAACTGAATCTTCACAAGGCCAAACTTTCAATTATTATGCAAATATAAAGTGTTTCTAAGAGCTGTGTATGTTCTCGAAGTACCTAAACCCGGACTAAGTTCATGTGGCTGAGCAGAGCAAAAGGTCTTTGCTTTGGCCTGACAGGCTAATGGAGTGAAACTTCAGTGATCTTCACTAAGACGTGTATAGATTAAAAGCTTACTACTGTT
>NW_009647052.1:895711-897273 GCF_000708025.1 Charadrius vociferus
CTGATGTCATTGTCTGGAGCTGCCGGGACCACATTTATCAAACTAGACATGCTATGGAGGCTAAATAACGGGTTGCAAGAAGTATTGAGGGCTTTAAATCTAAAAAGCCTCATACTGTTTTGAAAGCCTTAAATAAAGATCCACTTAAACTGGCGTGAACCTAGAGAAAATCCTTTATGCTGACTATGCTTGCATCTATGTAACAGTTTTTCAACAGCACAAAAAAAGTATGTGAATTCACACACTGGGAATGCATGGAGACAAGAGATTTCTAACCATACCTCTGCTAGTACCAGAGGCGGTAAGTTTCTTGAAAACAAGTATTTGTTCTGAGCATGAGACACAGAGAGCATTTGATATTAACCTGAAGTGGTTTAAATGGCTTTTCATATGCACTTAGAAGATTGTCGGTGCAAGTGAGTTATTCTTAAACCCCAAATGCACCAAAAGATAACTGAGTACACAGATAAACATCAACGCATGGGTGGAAGGAAAGCAAAGAGCTAATTTTTATTTTTAAGTTTTACCAACTTAAGAATAGTTTATAGCATATCCATAATACTGTTTTCATTTTGTACAGATCTTTATTTTCATTTTCTAAAAACCTGCCTTTGATTAGCTGTCTATATGAAGCAAGTGCTTTGTCCTTACTGCTGAAAACAACAAAGCAAAAATGTAGGGTTGTCTTCGCATTCCTTTATGGCTTCTAAATTACATAGAAGAGTTAATCACAAAATCCTTATACTATTACACATACTACACAGATTGCAAACTGCCTCCATCTTTCCACATGCCACGGGTAGTCATCTGTAATGCAGTTATATAGCTTTGAATAAAGTCAACCAATTTATCCTACAGATTACTTCTAGGCAAATTAAGTAGCTGCATTGTATCAGTTAAAATATCCCTTCTCACTACATTAGGTATAAAAAGAGATACTAATTTTAAAATTGTCATGGCTATTTCTAAGAAGTTGTTTAGTGCATGCATAAATATGTCCTTAAAAAAATCAAATTTCAGTTTGTTTTGGGAGACCAGCTACTAAATATTAATGATGTATGCTAAAGGTATTCTGGACATTACGTAGACAAACCTGAAAAGTATCCTGTTGCAATTTAGATTTTCTTCAACAAGCGGTAGCAAAACAAGTAGATTTTAAACTTATCTGTTTAATTATTAACTTCAGCAAAACCATCAACTGTAGAAAGATGTGAATCTTCTACTGTATGGCAAAACCTACAGATTATTAAAAAATGAAACTAAATTGCAAAAATTATTTCCCCAGTTCTGGATTGCAAAATGCTAAAGAGCATTTTCTTGTGATTCCTAGGAGAGACATACTAGTGTTAGAATTTCATTTTGTTAGAAGGACACTAACAGTTTAGTAGGATTTTTTTTTTCCTATTTGAATCTGCTCCATATACTTCATTTACTGTGAAATAGCAAAGCTGTTTTATTAAATGTACACATTAAACAGAAAGTCTGTGTAGAAGTTACATTCACTGAACAATTATAAATATAGTTTCCAAGCAGGTGTTTACACTTGGAGTCATACCTGCTGA
>NW_009647052.1:897291-898750 GCF_000708025.1 Charadrius vociferus
GGGCAACTGCATAAGAGAGAATCTCATCTGGATTACAGATGGTTGCAATTTTCTGAAAAGAAAAAAAAAAAAAAGAAGAAAAAAAAACCCAACCTTTTTTCTTTGGAAAACAGAAAGTTACTTACTTGTAACCATTCTTATTTAATATATGTTCTCAAAATGTACACTTAGTATCTACGTATAAGTCCTGCAGCTGGATGATTTTCTGCCGTAATAATACTTAGTGGAATATGAATAAATCTAGTGCCCACCCCTGTACATGCGAAAAGGCTGGAAGATGTCTGCACCTCCAGCCATCTCTCAGACACAGAATTCCTGTGTCTTCCTATAGGGATTTTGAAGAACAGGTATGAGAGGGAGGGTAAGTATAGGCGGGCAGACAGGGTATAGGGACGGTTAGTCATGGGGCCACAATGCATATGGGACATAACTGATAAGCTGGGCACACCGCCCCAGTGTAGCAGAGAGGCAAGCACTGCTTCAGGGACCATGCTCACAGCACAGCCTGGAGGCTCAGGATGGCTGAAATCAAATATTTTTATTTCAGTCAACAATCAGAAAGAGCACAGTTGTATCCAGAAATGCCCAAACCTATTCTTAATAGTAAACCAGTAGCTTTTAAATCCAAATTTCTACTCGTGATATTTCAGATTTTGAGCCTGATTTAGCACTAGAACCACAAAGTCAGTACTAGAACTTTCTCCTGGGTAGCTTTAGTTATCAATTCTCTTTACAGCTTATTTAAAACACTTTGCTTCCATGTTACCAATGGCCCTTGCTAGTCGCTCTTCATATGACAGCATGACAATCCCTACCGTAAAACTAGGTACCCAGAAAAGAGCCAAGTAGCTGTGAAAATGTTTTGATTCAGGTGCAAATAAATGTGTAATTTAAGATATTTCTGTGTTTTCCGGAACACTTTAGTGGTCAGAGGGTAGAAGATGGAACTGTTGTGCCAGGTGAGGCAGATCCTCTTGCAGAGCCTGATGGCAAGCAAAATTCTGGCAGTGAGAAAGTGGATACTCCTTAAGGATTCTTGCATGTCCAGAAAAACCTCTTCTGAGGATTATTCTAGATAAACGTTTGTTCTGACTTTAGCTTCTTAATTTCAGGTTGACCATCACTTCATTGCTTGTACTTAACTTTTTATTGTACTGGTGATTTATATTGCGAGGGAAACTGTGTTTCCAATCCTGTGTTTTTCGAGCCACCCTGGTGGTAAGCAAGACTCCTTTATTTTCATTGCATTCCCTAGGAGCTAGAGCCTTAGCTTCCATGGGGATAAGTGCAATTACTTTGAACTTCCAGATGTCAGGAAAAGGGAAATTAGTTAAAAGGTGCAGATATTTAGTTAACATTCATAGAACCATAGAATCATAGAATGGTTTAGGTTGGAAAGGTTCTTGAAGATCATCGAGTTCCAACCCCCCTGCCATAGACAGGGACACCTCCCGCTAGA
>NW_009647052.1:898995-947574 GCF_000708025.1 Charadrius vociferus
GGACTCCAGAGCTGGATGCAGTACTCCAGGTGGGGCCTCACGAAAGTGGAGTAGAGGGGCAGAATCACCTCTTTTGACCTGCTGGCCACACTTCTTTTGATGCAGCCCAGAATGCAGTTGGCCTTCTGGGCTGCGATCACACATTGCTGGCTCATGTTGAGCTTCTTGTCAATCAGCACACCCAGGTCCTTCTCCTCAGGGCTGCTCTCCAGCCATTCCCCACTGAGCCTGTATTTGTGCTTGGGATTGCCCCAGCCCAGATGTAGGACCTTGCACTTGGCCTTATTGAAGTGCATGAGGTTGGCTTGGGCCCACCTCCCCAGCCTGTCCAGGTCCCTCTGGATGGCATCCCTCCCCTCCAGCGTGCCTACCTCACCAAATAGCTTGGTATCATTGGCAAACTTGCTGAGGGTGCACTCGACCCCACTGTCCATGTCACTGACAAAGATATTGAACAGTACATTGGACTAAGTATCCATATGCATCAGCCGTCTTCTTATATTTGCTTATAGCTCATCTACGAAACTCTGAAAAATTTCCCCTTAAAGCTGCTGGGAAAAGCATGAAATCTATCCAGCCTTATTTAAATGGTGCTCTAAAATGTCATTGCTTGGGAATTATGTCCTTTCTCTTGCCTAGAAAGTGGGTGCAGCTTTTGTTCCTGAAATTTCAGCGTGGCTAGAGATTTTAAAGAAACACACTTCAGAATAATCAAAACAACCTTCTCCTAAATAAATGGCATGTATTCAGAGTTGTTGACACTTAGGTATTCATACAGATATTGTCCTCTTCATTCTGAATAGACAATACCACTATCAGTAACAGCATCCCAGAACTCCAGCATAATGTATAGGCAAAGCTTTAGGGACATTTTATTGTGGAAATGGAGGATGATCTCATCTTTCTGTAGAAGTAACAAGTGGGACAGTGAGTAAGTCTGGTTCTTTTAGAAAGTGCAGTCATAATGTGTCCAGCAGTTATAAACAGTTAATGAAATACAGTTTTTATTTCCCTTCTCTTGCCACTCTAGATTCTGAGAAGTATCTTTGAGTAGTATTGCAATTTGTGATTTACATGGAAGGAGGACTGGCTAGAATGAGGAGTAAGAATTAGATACATACTTCAATTATGTTACTTTTCTGTATCGTAACATTGGCATTTATCTTCAGCATTTTTGAATTAAGCTCATTATTTAAGTTCATTATGCATGCTCATAATCTTTTTCCTCAAAAAGTGGTAAAAACTGATGAAGAAAACTGAATCCATAACAACGTAAAGAAGTTCTCTAAAATGGCAACATTACTCTATTAAGAAACTTTAAAGCTTGCCTAAGTGAGCATAACACATTCTTAAAGCCACGTTTATGGAACAAGTGCTGCATAATGGACAACCGCACTGATCGTTCTCTGTGAGATCATTTTTATTAGTGTCATTATAATGCTCTGAGATAACCGACTAACAGTTTAATCTTACAAATCAGACATATTCTGGCTACTGTGATGGAAATCTTCAACCACCCTCCAAAACAGCTTAGAACAGCCAGAATAAATAGCAATTGTGAAATATTGTTCCTTAAACTTAATTCGGTGGCAGATTCTTGTGGGAGCCTTTTAGAATTCTAATACACAATTTACAGAAAGAATAAAATCATTTTTTAGCTTCTGACATCACAGAATGACATTACTGCTGTATCTTTTAAAAATAATGGGAAATGTAGTGCCAACTGATAGGAGAGAGTTTGCTTTTTTATTTTTTGCCTTTTTTATCCCCTGAAATAACTCTTCAGGATGTAGAGAGTGTATCTGAAGATCTCTCAATTTCTTTTACCTTCAAAGTGTCTCAAATTGTAAAAAAATAATTTTAAAAAATTCAGTGTACTCAAGGGCCTTCTATAATACCATCATTCTGTGTCTGCTAAGTAGCATCAGATAACGGGAGAGATGGATTTATTGGAGCATCAGAAGGAGATGTAAGAGGGGGCGGTTGCTCCACTGTGCAGCCCACAAATCAACCCCACGGGTGCTTCCAGCCTCAGCCCAAGTCTATCAGTAGGCCAAGTACGTGTTTTTTTTGAGAAGCGTAGCATAAGTGTTTCCAGAGAAATTCAAGCAAGCGTGAAGTTTCCTAGCCAAGTTGTGTTGCTGCTCTCTGAATTTACAATTCTGAGAAAGTATTCTACTTAAATGAAAAAACAAACAGATTCCCCCAGTCATAGCCCCTTCTTCCATGTGCACAGACATCTGGCATAGGAAGCTTTTACAAGCTAAGAAGGAGAACGCGGGACCCTAATATTAACACTTGCCCTCTCTTCTCTGCCTGAAGGACTCTTTCAAGAATACTTTTGCCCATTATTTGGTAAAAATCATTAAAACCAGTCAGCTTGTTTTGGCTGAGTTTGAGACTGATTCAATCCATTTTGAGCTATTTTTTAGTGGTTTCATTATCCAAACTTGTATGCATCTTTTGGGCTCAAAAATGTTGGCGCGAGTGCAGTGTTCTTAGTTTCAAAAGTATTAAAACATCTTTCCCTTTCACCAGGGTTTTATTTCTCTCATTACACCATGCAAAAAGAAGCAAGAGCTCCTCATTCTGCTGCCAAATTTTACTCTCATAACAATAACAAGAAGCAAACAGAAACAAACAATACAAAATAGGTCATTTTTATTCTACCTAGCATATGTTCATATAATTAAAAAACGGTTACCAGACAACTGACTTTCCTCTACAAAACCTGACAACATGCCCAAAGCTAATTCCTATTTCAAAATCTTCATAAAGGCATATCAATTCAGAAGGGGTGACTATAGGTGATGATAAAGACAGCAGAAATACTAAAGAGAATAATGAAATTTTGAGTACTTAAAATAGTTTGATCTTTTATTTTGTTGGAACATCATCTGTTTGTAAATGGTGAGACATCTTTGACAGGATAGGAAAAATGGTCACAGTGTTACAGTGAAAGACTAATGAGAAATGTGCTTAACATTCATATCTATGAAGTTGAGGATTAAATTAACTAAGAATAAAATATAGCTATGTCACTAAGAGATTTACAGAAATCTGTGGCATGTTACAAGTAATGGCAACACTATAGACTAGAAGGCTACAGAATTTTGGTATAGATTTGGGAATTTTTGGCCTATAGTAGACAATATAGACTGTAGTCTGTACCATTCAGATTGATCATTTGATCTACCTACCTATCTTCTGAAATTTCTTTCCCACACAAGAGTTCTTCATCTTTTATTGTTTTGTGAAGTGCTTCTCTACCTCTTCTTATTTCTAATACAGCCCTGCTCTGTATTTTCCCTTTACTGCTATAACCGCACTACTTGACAAAACTGAACCCAGAATTCAAAGGACTTTACGTCATGAATTTATATGACGACTCTAATATTTGCAGTATTGAAATCTGAGTTTCTTCATGCTCAGTCAGTATCGGGAAGGGGATTGCAGACTGTCTTTCTTTAAGAATGTGGATTTTTTGCATTACTAATTTTTCTTTTATGAAGATAGGTAATAACTCACTAAACAGATGACTCTTGATATTCAGATGTCGGGTTGAATTATCTATTTCAGAGTCACCTAGTGGATACAAAGTAGTGTTTCTAACTAGGTGAATGTGAGTCAATTTGGCAATAATATGCTCCTTTTAAGCCCTGTTTCCATGAGGAATGGTAGAAAAGTTATTTTTCATTATATTTTAAAGCTTGAAGAGAATGAATATTTTGATAGTTTTTGGAAAGCATAATATCAAAGAGCATGGGAATTGCTACAACAAATTTATCTCAGTATTTCAGAAAATATTCAGTCAGAATTCAATCAGATTTATGCTAATGGTTTTCTCTATATCTTTCTGAATATTGTCCAAACTAGCTGCAATATTGAGCAATGTATTAAAAACTCCTGTTTCAAATAGACCCGATACCACAAAGTCATACTTTCCACAAGAATTGTTGTCCATCCTGAGTCATACCCTTATCAACAACAATAGATATATAGCAAAGGATAGATGATCATTTCCCCCAAAATACACTAACTTGCAGCCATCTATGATTCACCCGATCTATGATTAGTAGTCATTAAATTGTCCTTTTGCATTTAGATGGCTTCCAGCTTGCCTTTGATGGTTTTATTCTGTGTATTCTGAAACAACATAAATTTTTGACATCCATATTGTCTTGAGGAAATAAATTCTATCCTTTTGATACTCGCTGTTGTCCATTGTGAACCTTGACAGCTGATAATCTGATTTAATGGCTCTTAGTTCCCATATTATGAAAAACAATGAACAACTGTTTTCTGTTCATGTTTTCTGAGATCTTGAGATTTTACAGACCTCTCTCAGCTGTCTCTATTCCTGGCTGAAGAGAAGACACATATCTTATTGAATCCCTCCTTTTATGGCAGCTTTCCAGACCTTTTGTCACCCTCATCTCCTTTCTCTGAATCCTTTTCAATTCTGCCTCAGCATTTTTGAGGTGTGGAGATGAGAACAGTACCCTGTAGTTAAGACAGGGCTGTACTGTGGGCTGAGTCACATAATGAGACTACTTCTTTTTCACTGTGCCTTTCCCTGTAACTCCTTCTATTCTCAGTCTTTCACATTTAGTCTAGTAAATCTGTGTTATCTTTCTGTACTATCTTTTCTTTCTTCTTTGAGTCACCACATACCTATGATAATAATTGAATTGTTGTTGGATTCAGATGATATCTGATTTTTCTGTGCGCTTAACTGTTGTGGACTCAAAGCTTTGCTTTCCATTTTTTTACAATGTTCCTGTGTGATTTCAGGCAGGTCACTTTTCTCTTAGTTTCTCTTCTATTTGGATTAATAAATCAATGAAGGTACATTGAGAGACAAAATATGCTCATGTGCTAATGGGAATGGGAGCCATGTATGTGAAAGCCATGTGAAAGACAGAGTGAAAGTTGTAGAAGATATTCTTAAATATTGAAGTCTCAGATTCATCATTTAAGTACCAAAGTTCATTCATATCTTCCTAGATAACCACCCTCAAAATGACAACTTACACCATGACATTGAGGATGACAGTGTTGTTTATTCCACAAGGTGACGAGTATTTGCAGTGGCTAATATATGTTCAGGTATATAAATGTCCAGATAGTGAAGTTCGTGTTGATTTTTGTCTTCAGTTGTTTGGGTTTTTTTTAATTGTGCTTCCATTTCAATTACTTCTTTCTAGAAACTGTAATCAAATTATTTAAACGCTAGCTCACTGATCTGATCCTTGATCAAAGCAGCACTAATAGTGATACATGCAATTACTTCTAGACCTTTTGAGAGGAATTTTGATTACTTGGCTGTGTGCTCAGCACAAAGAAGGAAAGGGCATACTTATTATTGATGCCACAAAACAATTCAAAGGAAATCCTACATGATCTTGTTAAAAATATGTAAAAAATTTCCATACTAATAAAATGTCTTTAGGGACACCACAAAGTTAATTCATGATGGATTTCAAGGAAAATTATTACTGTGACGAAGTGTTTACCACATTACAAAGTAAATTTACAACTGTGACTGTATATCACGACATATTATTTATACTAAAAGATAGAAATTACTCACTGAAGTGGACCAACACAGAAGTCCATCTGTGGTACAGCTGGGACAAGGAGCCCTGTGTGCCGAGCAAGGTCAGAGCTAGGAGCAAGACCCTCATATTTTGTTTCTGGTACTCCTCCTGATTTAAGGCCACGAAACAGGAGTGTCCCAGACCAGCCCTGCCGTGAACTGGAAGAGGTAGTTTCTTGTAGAAGGACAAATTGGGGACCATTACAGCACTGAAAATATCATCTGCTTCAGTTAGAAAATTTGCATGTTCCTCTGGATCAGCTAAGGTCTTCAGTAGGAGTGCTGAAACAGCTGAAACAAGGGAGATTTATGAGGTCCAAGCTGCTACTCAGAGACACATGTGGAATTATTCCGAGGTGTTGCTTTCCAGTAACGTGTGGGTGTTTTGTAGGTAGTTTGGAAAGCAGTAATCTAGCTGGAGGTCTGGCAAATTTTATTAATCTCAGCAGTTACTGGAACCTCGGTGACCTTTATGAAACTGGTGCCTTTCAACCATTCCTAATTTGGTCCTGAATGTTCATTTTGGTGTTATCCATTTAATCTTGCACACTTTACCTTGTTGTAATCTTTCAGACAGCCTTCATTTGAAGTGTAGCTAGCAAGCTGCTTTGGACGTAGGATGTGGTAAAAATGGGTTACAAGCAGCTGTAATTAATGTTTCCTTTTAAAATCAGCTTGTTAAAAGTAACTTGGATCTGTTTTCCAAAGAAACCAATGACAATTTTCTCCTGGCCATGTTCCAGAAGAATACATTCGATGCTCAAAGAACTTTTATTAAATGGTAGAGAAAGTCCAAAATTCGGTTTGGAATGGAAACCTTAGGGAAATAACCCTGAACAGGGATGTTACTGCTGTTGCTGCTGAATGTAACCCTAGTGTGCATTTTGTTATAGTTTGAAATGGGGAGAATGAATACAGATGCAGAGGAAAGATTTAAATAGAGTTAGAGATAATATCTGGACAGAAACAACTTTGAAAATTTAGGTAAAGGAGTTAAGCCACACAAAAATAATCTGGAGTATTTTTATTGAGTTTTATAAATTGTTTATGGCAAAGATGGACTAGATGTAGAAAGGAAGAGAAAGAAAAGTATGATGGGTCATAATTGAAGTGAATAGTGCAATAGGACATATAAAAAATGTTTTGTTATGCTTCACACATTATAGTGTATTTTTGGATATGTAGTGAAAAACTGGCACGTACTGAAAATACAAGCTTTTTCTTCAGTATTTTATATAAAATATTTTCTATTGGCACATAGAAAAATCTAGAGATTTGTCAATCGAGACATTTTGCAATCTAGATAGAGAAAATGAACTAGCCGAAGAAACTTCTCTAGTATATAAGAGATATGGCACATATTAAGCATCTTAATTTGCAAATATGGGAAATAATATTTGACATAGAATGATATAAAAGCTCCTAACTGTTTGGTTGAAACAGTATAGCTGAGATAATCTCATGGGCTTCTCTTTCTGTAATTAGCACACAACAGCATAGATGTGTAGCTGGATTCTGAGCAATGATATGAGAACATGCATCTTCTTTGTGGGGTGAATTTGTACTAACAAACGAACACATCATAAAAATAAATATATTACCAACCTAAAGACTTCTAAGATTTCTTTCATCTTTGATTCTTTTAGGTAACAGACATTAACTGGAATTCTAATAATGAAAAATTATCGTCATGTTTGAAACAACTCAGCACTCTACAGCCTTGAAAAGATACATTCTTAGTTTGGGTAAACTATGGGTTTGGGTTTTTTGATTCTATGAAATTTGGATAAGAAAAAGTAAATTCACTGAGTAAGAGGACAATTTGTGTTATAGGATCAGAAAATAATTTAGGTTTGACAGGACCTCTGCAAGTCACCTTATCTAGCCCTGTTCAATAAAGGGCTAACTTCAAAGTTAGGTTGAGTTGTTCAGGTCCTTAATACCTTCTGTCATTAGATACAAATAGAAAAGGACTTGTGGAAAAGGCAAAGAGCAACGAAACACTTCCAGACCATTTCCTTTTTTGATGTTCTGCTTGTTTTAAGTGGAGGTTTCAGGCAAGTTCACACCTCATATAGCTGCAAAACTCCATGATATCAGACTCAGTAGTTGAAAGAGGACCGTTACCGTCACCTAATCTGACCACATGTGTAACACAAGCGGTAGGTCTTTCCTAACTTATTATTTATTCAGACCTACTACCCTGTGGTTATTTGTAAAAAAAAAAAAAAAAAAAAAAAAGTGTTATTAAGTGTTAGAACTAGTTAGGCGGGTTAAGGTACAATGGGAACTTTATCCCAGAAAACTTTCTCTGACGCTGCTCCCTCCTACTTCAGGTTATATTCAGTAAGAATTCTCTGAGGAAATTATTTTAAAGGAAATTCTTTTAAAGCATTGCAAGTTACATGAAATACAGACTATACAAATGTCTGACAGAGCTTTAAGGCTGACCCTACGCACTTTTTCTTCATAATGACCAATGTAAACCAACCAAAATTAAAGCCCTACTACTCTCTAACTTATAACTTTTGAAACAGAGAAAACTTAGCTCTTCTGAAGGTTAGAAAACCCATCTCCCCTCTGTGTATTCCACCATTCAGGACCAGCTCTTCACCCCAGACTTGTCCTCAGCCCAGCGACTTCCAGCACCTTCCTGGCCTGTGTCAGAGTTCACGTTGTCCTGCCCGAGCCACGAGGTGACTTTCTTCCAAGCACCTCCAAAGGCTGGCTGTTGGCCTGCATCCTGCCCATGGCCTAGGAGCCTCCTCCACCGATGCACGTGTCCACCTCCTGCTTGCTGAGCCCATGGCTTCTCTCTGCATGCAAATGCTGGGCTGCTCCCCAGAAAGGTGCAACCTCCCCTCCTGCCAGATGTTTCCACCTGACCCAGAACATGACAGACGGCATAAGGCCACTTTCTATCTTGCTTAGCAACACGTCTTTAGTAAAGCAAAACATATGGTGCACATACAGTAAACGGAGCACAAACGAAACCTTTATAGCGTCTGTCACAATGTGCGAAAACATGGAAACTCTGACATGAGCTGGAATATCTCTTTTTGAAAGAAGATTGGACTGCTAGTGGGATTGGCTTTGGCAATAACAATTCAAAATCACTTCCCAACACCCCCCTCCCAAAACAGTGTGGGAGTATTTGGAGCCAACATTCGGGTTCAGGCTGTACCTGGGGGAGGGATGGGGAGAGAGAAGAAATCTCTCACAGTTCAGTATAGTGCCTGGCAGTTCTGTCAATAAGCAATGAATGAGAAAAACATTTGCTTCTACAAAGAAAAGAATTAATCAATTACTGATTAACTCTTATTCAATCTAAATTTGAATCAGGTGCCTGTAGTTCACAGTTTCACGTGGGCCAAGCTATTTCCAAGAATATGCCTTCATTAGAAAGCGAGAAATCAAGTAGAAATATTTTTTAAAAAGGTTTTAAAGTTTGTTTGCACACGCTGTTTGCCAGTCATTTTGGATGAATAAAAGAATTTCGAGGAAAATGTAATTAAGCAGAGAAACAATTGTATGGTAAGTCTAAGTGAAAGCAAATTCACTGTCCTATAAAAACTTTAAGCTTTCACAAAATTTCATTTTCTGTAGTAGGATGAAACCTGGTACATAGACATGTGACCAAAAGTGCTCCAGTTGCGACAGTTTGAGAGATTACTTCTTCCTAGTTGACTGCAAGGTCATTTCAGGGCTGGCTCTCTTCCCTTATCTTCGGTGTGAAGTGAAATTTTTAAGTCTGTTTCACCTCCACCGTCATTTAAACTACTGCATTTTAACTTACAGCTGGGACACTCCAACACCACATTCTGCCATGGGGATATCTAACTAAAGTGAAATAATTTAATTATGTGTGATGATACATCTGTACTCCAAGATTATTTTTTGTTATAAAAAAAGAAAGAACAAGGTGCTGACAGGTGGTGCACTTCAGCTGGTGCACTTCCCTGCCGTGTGGGAGAGCTAAGATCAAGCCTTCACATCAGTGCTTACTTAATCATGTTTGGAAACTGAAACAGCTCCAAAAGACAGAAACAAGGCATCTGGTTTATAAAAGCAAATCATTAGAGTAGGCCAGTGTGAACTACAAGATGCCCAAGTCGCAGTCTCCCAGCTGAATAAGTACAACAAGGATTTCGACCCATCTCAGATGCCAGGAGGTTGCATACCAATGCAGGCATAGCATCTCACCTTCCACTTCTTCCCTTCCTCCCCTTTTTCATAAATTCTTTTCCAAATAGAGCATCGAGCAAAGGTATTGCCTCGGGCTTGCGCTTTGCAAATGGCTTGTGAAACCTGCTGAAATGTAGCCTGAGTTTAAGATTCAGAACAACATGTGAAAATAGAAGGAGAAGTTGCACAATATTTGAGATTTGTTTGGAAAGAAAAAAAAAATTTCTTGGAAGGCAGAAACAAGCCTTTCCTAACAAACACCAAAATCTCAGAGTTTATCAGTAACTGTAATCATGATTCTTTAAACAATTTCTAAATAAAATGATTCCAGTATTAAATACTTCTGTAAGTGCCTTACTAAATATCTAATTACGTCATGTCATCAGTGAAAGACAATGTAAAAAAATTGTTGAAGAGATTTCTGAGTGAAAATGACAAACCATTGAGGTGAACTCCCAAGGAGGAGGATGGAATAACCCTCCCTTGGTTCTTCAGCTCAAGACGGACTGTAATTCTAAATACACATCAGCCAAAGACAGGGAATACAGCAACAACCAAAAAAAAAGAAGCAAGGGGTTTTACATGTAAGCTTTTGGGTCAAATGTAAAGTCTCTTCGCAAACAGGAGGATGGCCTGGATTTTCCAGTGATCCCTTTTGACCCAAATGCTATGAAAGAAAAACAAAACAAAAACAAACTATGAATCAGATCACTTCTAAGTAATGGTCCCTCAAACGGAATGTTTTCTTAATCCGACTATTTCTGTAATGTTGTCAAATCAGCTGGTCATATTTTCCTGGTACAGTTTGTCCTTTATTTACTTTTTACCCTTCTGGAAGTTTTCAATATTAAATTATACCTACATTTGCATTAATGGAAGAATTTTCCCAAGGAAGGAAATGTGATCGACTGGACACTATTTGTCATGCTGGTTGTCTTCTGTTTTTCAGTTTGATTTACTTCTTTTCAGCCAGCACGGCTGTTCCAAGAATTTGTAAGTGTTATTATCAGTCATTTAAAAAGCTTATTACTTCACTGTATAACTACTTAATTTACATACAATATGGTCTGACTGGTTGTGATATATCTAACTGTCTGGTTATTGCCTTTCTTGTTCTTTGACAAATGCCCCACCTCCCAAAAAGGTTTTTCCAGGGAATTGAGAATAAAGAGAAGGTAAGTCTCTGACAACCGTGAACATGTGCTGAAAACTATCACTGAGAAATATGTATTCCCTTTTTGTGCCTCTTCCCTCCATGGTCTGCAGTTTATGTAACGCGGTGTCAGATAGACTGTGGTCTGTAGTGAGGATTGAACAGCTTCAGGCAAGCCAAAGAGGAGTTCTTATTTCTGGGGGAAAAAAAAAAAAAAAGAAAAAAAAAAAGCTAAAAAAGTAGCACAAAGACAACAGAATCATTTTCTTTAAAAAAGATTTTTAAAAGGTTTCCTTAAGACACTTCAGTTTTATGACAGATTTTTAGATGAAGAAAAAAGGCAAGCAATTCTGCTTCACTGATACTGTATTTTGTTGGGGAAAACAACCCTGTGGTTTTGTTGGACTTTTCATAGTCAATTCAAGCCTTCTCAGCAGCGTAAACAAAATTGAACTTTGTCAGTTCTAGATGGAGGGGCAAATCTTCAGCCACAAGAAGGGAAATGGCAGAGAAAGGGGCTGGCTGGAGTTGGAGAGATCTGGTGAATTGGGCTTATCATTCCTTGGAAGATGGGAAGCAAATCCTCATGGCTTTTTGTGGGAGCTCTGTCCCCTTCATACCTGGCCACAGTTTCTCCCCTATGCCCTCACCCACCCCTTCCAGCAGCAGCAGCAACCAGGCAGCCAGTCCTTCCTCAGCCTTTTGTCTCTGCTGGCTTTTCCCTTGCACCCAGGACCTGCGCCGGGGCCATGCGACATGCAGCCCCTCTGGTCCCTGTGAGTAAAACACTCCCTACACCACGCAAGGAGAGAATTAGCCACCTTAGACTAAACAACCCACAAGTGGGGCCACGATCTTCCTAAGACCAGTAGCATAAGCAGAAAGGTGGCAAAGCTGTCCCTTAGCCATGGGCTGTGCCCACTGTCCTGCCGTCGGGGGGACGGAGACTCAGAGCTGACTCTTTGGCAGGAGGCATAGCTGTGTGAGCTGCTCTGTGATTTGCAAACTCACCCAAAATGTAGGACACCTCAGTTAAACTGCCTTCTTTGCCAGAAAGGAAAAAAAAATAATAATATGCACTACATTAATTAATAGGAATAAAGTTAAATTAAATTAAAGGGAATAAATTTTACCCCTTCTTTAAATGTGAAAATAAAAGGCCACAGGAAAACAGTACATCACAATTTCCTTTTAATTGCTTACTCACAGTAAAACTTAAATTGTACGCTGGTCTGTAGATGACTGCACATCAATCATGATGATTATGACTGCACATCATAATCATGATTAATACTTATTAGTGTTTATCTATTCACTAAAAAGAAGTCTGCCTGGTTCTCTACCATCAAATGACCAGTGCAGCCCAATTCCAGTCCAATTTATATGGACTGGAGGGCTCCTCCCAGTTTGAACTGAGTTCCCAGCTATGACAGGAAACCACAAGCTATGTAAACAAATGGCTATTTTGGTAAGGAAGTTATCCAACTTTGTATTTAGTAATTGTTTAAACAAATAAGTACTCTGACCAATAATAGGCAAAATTATTACAGATGAAGGATTTATGGAAAAGTTGGTTAAAGATGCATTTTTAGTGTCTGATCATAAGCAAAACATTTTGTCATTTATTTGCCAATTCCTATAGATTTTTTGAGAGTTCCACAATTATTTCCTCCTTACATGGAATATTTTGCCTTCTGCAGAGATTTAACGCTTGCAGTATTATGATGTTTCAAGTGTTAAATCTGTGATAGTTTTTGCATGTCTGTTTGGTGCAGGATTAACAGTGAACAGTATGAATTGAATCTGTATTTACATGGCTGGCAAATATATCATATAATTTCAAAGGAAATCATAGTTATACCACAATTATGCAAAGTGAATATTAGATTGTACTCTCTGATCTTCTGCTACGTAATCTTTTTTTCCTCATTTCTCTGTTTAGTTCATAGCTTATAAAGCCAAGAGACACACGCATTGAAAAGCCCTGAAGTTCAGATTCCTTTTATCAAGGAGCAGCATCCACCCTCGCATTTCAGCCCTGTGGGAAAAGAAGCTGCATATCTGTAGCTTTGACCAAATGGTCTACTCTTGGCATCTGTTCTAGGAGAGGAAGCAATAAGATGTTTTTCACACTTAAGCAAGTAGTACAGATGATACATAAAATTGAAATTCTGCTTCAAAGGAAAGTTGCTGATTTGTTTCTGTTTAACCGCTTGGACATAGGTTCACACAACAAACCCCATGCACAGATCCATTCACAAGACCATTCACAGGGCCTTTCTCAGGGGTGCAAGCCACAGAAGCAGAGAGAAATCTGATGTTTTAAACAGATGGCTGACAAAGTACCAAGCATTTGTTCCTTTTCTCTGCTGTGTCCTCCCTGCTAACATATAGCTATTCAATTGCAGCTGAACCACACTATAGGACTGGTCGTCCTGGCTTATGATCAGAAAGAGGATTCGCATGCACAGTTATTTAGATCTTTGTCCTGTTCTGGATCCCATAAACGTCTTGGTACTGTGTCTCAGAAAGAGATAGTAGAAATGCTTAATTTCCATACTCATGTGTCGTCTTCTGACTCCTGAAGTTATCCATATTCTCGCAGAAATTTTATCTTGAATATACCAGTTTCAGGAAGACAC
The DNA here is from genome assembly GCF_000708025.1 of Charadrius vociferus. Taxonomy (NCBI): domain Eukaryota; kingdom Metazoa; phylum Chordata; class Aves; order Charadriiformes; family Charadriidae; genus Charadrius; species Charadrius vociferus. Next base: position 912,575 of record NW_009647052.1, read on the forward strand.
TCAGTAGCTTATAGAGTGAAAGCTGTAAGGGAAACAGCAAAAATATTTTGCATTTTATCATGCATGATTTATTTAACTGAATACTCAGACAGCTATTTCTGGCTTAAATTATTAAAACCACCCATAATTCTTTCTGACTTTCAAAGACAGCCACAGCGTAACACAATAGGAAACATAATGGACCAAATCTCAGCTCTGCACATATTTAAGTACTATTTTGCCCTGCTTAAGCATTCATCTTTTGAACTGCTGTCTCTTCAAACTATACCATTTCTCATTTGGTTTGACACTCTCAGATTTCATTAAAGCCTGGTTTTATCAAATTGTTTGGAGCCTCAAAGTAGAATTCCCTTTTTCATTAGGATTTGGTGACAAGTAATATTAATATATTAGATTTCTTTTCCCTCTAGCACGCAAAGGAATTATTTTGATTTCTTCATCATAAGCATAGTGATTCTGGTGTGGAAATCAATGTCCTTGCATTAATTGTACGGTATTAATGCTAAGTATGCTATTAATTAATGGCATATTAATAATAATTCAGGTATCAATATCTGAGTGCATTAAGGTCACTTTCTAGTCTATATCTTGTGCCTCTGCCCACTTCCTTAAAGATCCAGGCATAGGATCCCTAAATCCATTCCCTGGCTCTCCGTGATCATCTGGCACACATTTAAGACATGAATCATGGTTTTCAGAAGAATTTGACAAGGCCCAGTTTTGCAGTTTTCCATGTGAGCACCTTTAGAAATTGCTCTGCTTTGGGATGATGTTGGCCAGAAGCCGTGCTGGAGCTAGGGATGGAGCAGTCTGAGCTGAACAGATGTCACCAGCTCCTGGAGAAGATAAGGCACCTTCACAGGTTGAGATGGTGCGGGAAAACTTCTCTTTAAAAAAAAAAACACAAATCACAGAAATTATGCCTGTTATGCTAAAGGCCTTTTCTTATATGTGCTTACAAGTAAAAATCAAGTTTTATAAAAATTCAAAACCATCCAATGAGAAGATTTTACTATCTAAAGGAAGAAGGTTGAGAGATTTTGAACAGCTCAGCAATCAGTTTCACATTGACATTGATTTTATATGGAAAATTCATAAGTAGTATGATCCTCCACGGCACTATAGAACCATCAGATATTAGAGAGGTAGCGAGGTAGAGAGACAGATAGTAATTAACCTGAAGGGAGCCAAGGAAAAGCCTAGCTTACAACCTTTTATGCATCTGCAGTTACCCCACATATCTCTTCCTCTATTGACCCATGTATATCCTAGCTATGATCCAAGTTTGAACTATTTATTTCTACACAATGCCACACCTTGTACATAGGTATATTCTCTTAGAGAATAATATTTATCACCTGCTCATACTCTTGCTTAAATATAACCCATCAGTAAAATTTTAAAAAGAGCATGTAATACAACTATTTGGCATAATTGCAAGAAGTACCAGACAATCAATGGGACAGACTTACAATGACAGGCCATATGCAGAAGTCATGCCATTTCCTTCTTTTTTCTAACAAACTCAAAGCAGACTGCTTAGTCCTACACCTAAGAAATAAAACTAAAAAAAAAAAAATAAAAAAGCTCTGAAAAAAGTTATTTCTCAGCTGTTTCAGATAAGCTTTCCCAGATGACAGAAGGATGACCGCTGTAAAGAAAAGCTGTCATTTAAAAATAATAATATAGTTTTTGTCAGAGGTAACAAATACATCCTGATTGCATTTCTTGTTGGACTGGCAATATATTATTGGATATAAACTTTAACCTGTGGTTTGCTACTGTCTTTTGGCAAAAGGAGCTCAAGTTGGAGATCATTCCCTGAATTTAGTTTGACTGACCGAAGACTATGTGATTTACCTTATTAGGAAAGACATCTGACAGTGGAGGTCATGTCAGCATTCCAGATGTGACTTGTTCACCACTGACCAGCTTATAGAAATTACAGTACAGAACTTTAAAAGATGAACACTTCATTTTCAATGCAAATGTCATTGTTTCATTTTATTGCATTTTGGCAGATGACCATTACAGGGGTAGTAAAGAGGTCCTTTTCCTCCTATGTGTAACTTACACATATAGAAACTTCTTCAGACTTACAGTACAAATAGTAGATCTAAGTATAGTATGTTTAAAATAATGTCTTATGCTGATTCAAATTTTATGAGACCAAATTTTTATGAGCTCCTTCGTGTTTAAAATCTAATTGCAAGGAGCATGAGCAAATGCTATGTGTCTCTCAAAGAAAAAATCTAGTTGTCACAATGTTCTGCTACAGAAACTTGAATAAGAATGCATCCACAGTCAATAACCACCTTTTGCAAACTCCCCAGCACACTGAAGTGAGGCAAGTTTTGTGTAAGGTATTTTAGTAGCATAATTTCATCACAGGAACATAAATATAAATTTCGCAAGCTTAAATGTCAGCAAACTTTCTAGACAGATAGGTAAAAGAGAATAAATATCTCTTCATTCACTCACACTTTTTTGGATTTGAAATGGAGATGAAGCACAACTTGAACCATTGGATTTATGGTGCCTCATTGGTTTCTGCTGGTCTTTGAGAAAGTCCTGAACTGTTTTTCACCATCCTAAAACCCTCTCACACCCAGGTTTGCTATTCAGCCCTCACCTTAATATAGAGACGTGGTTTTGGGACCTATTGCAGAGATTGCCGTAATCATCTTTCTGGGAAAACTGGAAAGGATAATTCCCCATGTCACTGACCTGCCTCTACAGTACAAGGTTTCTCTGCCCTATGTTACACCAAGGATAAAGCAGGAGAGACCAGGAAGTACCCGACCAGTTGATGAAATGAAGCAAGTTTCAGGGATATCATACACGTTCATCTTCCAGAAAGAGCTCAAACTCCTTGTAAAACTGAGCTGGAAGGATATTAAAAGGAAGACATCCCCAAAACAAGCTGGCTGTGTGAGGAAAGGTGTTAGGGGCCCAGTCAGGGAAAGGGGCAAAGGCAGCTATTCATGAAGCAGAAGCAGCTCCATAAGGAAACATGATCCTCAATGTGTAGGTTACTGCTGCACAGTTCCCAGACAAGTTCAATTAATAAATGTGTGGCCTAAATAAACCACATCCCTCCATCTTGTTTTCTCCTTTCAGGTCCAGGACAACGGGGCCTGTGTGGTGGGCACAGCATAAATTTCCCTCAGTTTTTCATATGATACTTAAAAAAATATAAAAGTCTTTTGCTCCAAAGGGCAAGTGAAGTGTTGAATATTTTGAAAGGCAGTAATACTGTCAAATTTAATAACAAGAATTTAGAAGTGATCTAGCAGTATCTACTCAGAAAAAAAATGGAGAATGGATCAATAAGTATTATTGCACTCATAGATATTAAAGCAGAATTTTCAGGCCATTAGCCTCCAACATGGGAAAAATGCCTCAGAGTGTTTCTTTTCTATGATATACCTCAAGTAACGATTGAGTTTGAGGAGTATTACTTTTTCAGCACAAATCTTACAAGGCCTTGAAGTAGAGCTCGGAAAGAAACAGCAGGGCAGATAGGTCTTCTCAAGCTCCCATGATACAGCTTTAGCTCAAAATACTAAAGGTATAGAAGCTCAGACATCCATACGGACACAATTCTTGTGTGCAGTGTCCAGAGGTCTGCGATCATCAGCAATTTCAGTAGCTTCCTGCCCAGCTCCTCTGAGCCACAGGGCTCACCACAACAGGTTCCTGCATTCTTGCTAGCACGAAGAGTTATAATCCGCTCTCCAGGTCACCACAAGCGCTTCAGCAGCTCTCAGCTCCCTCTTACAGAAATATAAAATGTCTCTGTGTAGTTACTGTAGCTTCTGGTGGAAAGGTAGGGTGTATTTTATCTTATATTTCATATGTAGCTTTTAGGCTTACAAAATTAAGCTCCCTTCCCTGACCTGCCCCGCCCTGCCTTTTTCTTTCTCTCTCTCTTTTCTTTTTTGGCAGGGAAGCTCCAGATCATGCTGAACTCAAAAGATGAAAACCACAAGAATGTAAGAAAATCATTACAATCTTTGTTTAAATCACAGCTGTATGATGCCAAAAATATTTGCTCCTGGTATTTATTCCCTATTGTCAAAATCATTGCAAATAGCAGTCTATCTGAAACACATGGATTAAGTCACTGGCAGAAAGCAAAGCGAGAACCCTGTGAGCTGTATGAAGCACGCCACACTGACACTGGAGATTATCCACTTGCATTGCCTCAAAAATTATTTATATTCATCACGGCTTCAAAGAAACAAGACAAGATGCTGATAAACTGAATAACAATTATGTGACCCACTATGCAAACAGTATGAGTGACTCATTTAAACTAACATTTGAGATTGGCTGTACTAACCATTTATTTTGGCAGTGCTCAACAAGAGATGGAACTGAAGTGAAATTGATTGAAGACAAATATTAATTACTCTTCCTTACACCACCATTTGTCCTGGAATGTCCCAGTCACATAAGAAATTAAATACCTGCTTGTTCTTTGTTTGTTTCCTCTCAATCAGAAACTGAGGTAATTCTGAAACAAATTATTATAGTAAAATATTGTGGTATATTTAACATTGAGAATGGAATCACCTCTACGGTTTATTGCAAAATCCGTTCCCCACCAACTCAAATGACTGTGACAATATCAGGCAGAAAAATACAGACAATGCCAAGTGAGTAAACTATCCGAAACTATCCTCCTGCAGGTGTGCTTCCTTTTGTTTTTCAAGGACACCCTTCTGATCAATGCCGAGAACAAGGATCTTCTTTACTTTTTGTGTGGTGCGAGCCTCAGCTGCCAGGTTGCGGCATGGCTGGCTCCTTGCTGACCTGGGTGCAACATGTCTCAGGAGCTTGGCTTGAGCATGGGGGGCCCATCAGTCCGAAACCTTTGAGTTTTAATTCTTGAACTGAGTCACCCACTATAAGGGTGGTACCATACAGATAAGGTACTTATCTGTAAGCACATGTATGGGCTTCATTGCTTTAAATTTGATGATTCATGTAGGTGCAGTTAAGTATACACGCAAAAGCTTTGCTCCAAAGAGATGGATTTAGAAAAAATAACACTGCAATAAGCACTGTAAAAATATAAGCACTGTAATAACAGAGTCCCCGTATCCTATCTGATTGCCTTCAGAGCTTTAATATTTTACATGCCTGCCTTTAGTGTTTGAGAATAACCCAGCACGTGGTTTATATAAATGACCCAGAGACGCAGTATTGCATGACAGCAACTCTTTTTTTCCACACAAGTGAACAGCTGAAAAGGGTGAACCCCCACCTACTTTTGCATGAACTTTGGTCATGAGGCTGGATCTCCAACAGAACAGAGAACTCTGAGTATAATGAAAAATATGTATTCTGCACTTCCATTTACCCTTCCCTTTGTGCACTGTTGTGAAAACTATATTATTTTAATAAATAAAACTATATTCTTCCACTGTGAAAATACTGCCACAGCAATCAAGTAGATTTACCAGTGCCATGTATTCTCAAGTAAACAAGACCATAACAAAAGATGAAATTCTTCCCTCAACTGGTTTTGCTCAATTAAGATTTGAAACATATTGTCACAAACTGTTTTCTTTTTTTATTGGATGTTTATTTTGCAAGCATTCTTATATCAGTACTGAAAAACATTCTACAGATGAAAAATTGAAAAGAGATTAGAAGTACAAACCTCAACTCCCTTCCCAACAGCAAAAATGCAATATGGCAAAAGAGAAAATGTAATTATTAATGATGACCACAACACGCAAAAAACTCAGCTCTGTTTCTTTGTGTCAGCAAATCCTTTCTTGCTGGAAATCAGTATTGTCATATATTTTGTGTGCTTAACTTTCAAACAACACTTGCAGCAAACTCATTTCAGCTTTCAGGTTTCTTGACTCATAAAACAAATTCATTTGCATGTGATTGATTGATTTCTAGTGAAACGTGACAAATCACTTCAATCATATATTATTCCGGCTTCTTGAGTGAATAGGTAAGAAAGCTTACCTTAAAAATTGCAAATAGCAAACATTATTTCTGAGATAAATATTCAGACAAGTTGGAATTATGTGTGAAAAATTAATATTCTTATGAATAACCTCATAACTATGTGAACACTCATGATCAACAAACGATGGGCTGTTGCAAATATGCAATAAATGTTTCATGTTTATTCAAATATCTTCAATTCATAGTGGGTGTGATTTAACTATTTTAATCTCCTGTGTAGTACTGTTTTGCAATAAATCAATACTGTTTATATGTACAAGAATGCCACAAAGACATATTTGACATGAAGAAGCCAATAAGAAAAAAAATAATCAAAAATTACATAAGCTAGTGCTTATTTTATGCATCCTTATTTTGCCATTTAAACTTTGAAGTTGCAACGTTTCATAAATAACATTTTAAATTATATATGAACACCTGCAGGTATTCGTATTTTCCCAGTGGAACACTCTATGATTTGGGAGCAGTATAAGGTCTGTGGATAACGGATAAGAATCAAGTACTTGATCCTTGCTTTCCCCAGAACAGAAGAGGAAAACAGGAGTCAAGTCCCTTTACAAGGAGATACTGCAGACCTTTTAAGTCACCATTTCAAGCTAGAACACAGCCTAAAAGTCAGCCACAACTGCAAAAGTTTGGGCAAAGCTACAGTCACACCACCCAGTAATGACTACTTCACCTCTTCAGAGGAGGGCTGCTATTCCTTTTTAATTCTTCCAGAAATGAGTATACAGCTTGGGTAGCGCAGGAAGATGCGATGCCAATGGCAGAGGAAGAAAAGGCACAAACCTTGAAACACCGGGAGATTCACTACCCTCATTCTCAGGAGGAAAACCAAAACGTAAAAGTAGTTGGTGACTTCCCCCTGCTGGCAGTGAAGAGACCCACTTGTCTCCCAGCTCTGATAATTGCTATCCAAAATGTTATTGACAGCCTAAAGAGGCATATTTGGGCTCCTGGTACACGTTCTCCTTCGTGCAAAGACAAATGCTTTGGCCAGAGAGAGCCTAAGCAAACCACAAGTGACTAAAGTGCTCTGGCAGTGGCAAGGGTTACTCTCAGCCACCCTCCCAGGAAAAAAATCAGGGTTCAAACAGGGACAAACCCAGCCTGAAGGTAAATATGGCCATGCCAATAATGTCAGCAGCGGGGCTTCACTTTCCTTAGCCACAGAATGATATTCTGTGAACTACTGAGAGAGGATGGACTGCCCCAAAGGAAGATGAAGAAGAGTATCTTTGCACACTTGCAAACGCAACGAGGAATGTTTTAAATTAGGATTGTGGGGAGAGGCAGCAAATACCTCCAGGTAAATATAAACAGGACAGAAGCTTAAAATGAAGTGGGAACAATTTTTTCGCAACAGAATCAAAAGAGAGAGAAATTGTGATAGTGCATCACCTGGTAATCAGAAATGCCTTTATTCCAATGCAAGAGACACAGGACGTAAACTTGAGAAGAAAGACTGATACATAACCCAACCGAGGATTTAATTGGTAGAAAAAAAAATGATGGGCTATTTTTTTACGCCAGGAGCATTAATATGAAAGAAACATCCTAAATTCCTTTAAACATGCTTGTTGGCTACTAACAGATAGGTTAAGAAGTAACGGTCTTAACAACTTGCAACAGGAAAAAGGGGAATTAAAAGTGTAACAAAAAAATTGGGCATGCTGTGGGATTTTCAGCATCAGGAATGTTTAGGAACATTTCCAACATCTGTCAGGAATAGCAAAAGCAAAACTGATGCTGTCAAAGGCAGTGAGTAGATAAGACAAAGTCCTGAGTTCTCTTCCAGCCAGTGGTCCTGTGATTTTCTCATCGCCGTGTAAACCTAAAGTGTGATTAAACCACTCAGGTAAGCACCAGAAATATACAGAAAACAGGAATCCCATTGGGTGAAAAAACTCCAGGTCTGGTATTTTGACTTTTCCTATCAGAAGGAAACCAAATGAGTCACTTCATTCATGAGCTGCTTATACAGCGGGTGGGTGACTTGTGCAAGGCTACATGTGGCTCAGGAAAAGGCTCTGCTTTGTGTGGTTTGGGGCAGGGTGTTTTTTTTGCCATGATTATATCATCTTACTTTATTAAATGATCAAAGAACCCCTACCTGGCCCTTCAGTCTCCCATACTGTGTCTATTTTCAGTTAGAACCTTTGACCAGATATTCTGTCTGGGGCCTGAAAACAACTATTGCAGCTGCTGTTGGTTTTGCCATCTAAACAGATGCAGTATAGCAAAAGTTTTGGTTTCTCTCAATTCCTGTTTTCTGATATATAAAGCTTCATTTGAGAATTTCTGTTCCGCTCCAGAAGTGGCGTAACATGTTCTTTCAAATCTATTTCAGTGTCTTGTGACTATAGTGTAATACTATAGTGTATAGACTAAAGTATAATGCTATGTTCTCATCCTTTTCTCAACAGTGAAGAGATTTCTTTGCAGCTCAGATTAGTTTGGAAGTAAGGAGAGTCAAACTTTTCCCCCAGATCTTCAAAAGAAAATATTGTTTCTACAGACCCTGAGTAACTGACTTTAACAGTTTGCCTTCTGCAGAAGACATTAACTTCTATGGAAATGTGATAACCAGCCTCTGAGGCTTGCATGTAATGATTACCAAGTTGTATGCTTGTAACGTGAGTGAAGAGAAATGATTCATGACTGAAGAGAAATTATTCATGTGTCTGTGAACTGCTCTAAAAGCACGAGATCAATCAATCTTCTCAATTCATCTATTTTTGATAATAAGTTTCATGCTGCAATATTTAAGCTGGGCAATCTTTTGATTTCTGAAAACATAATTAAACCCCTGCCTTTTTTTAATCATGCTTAAATTCCTTCTGTACTCAGCATGAAAAAATATATTTTGTTTTAATCTTCATTCTCTCATACCAGTTTAGAAACGTGTCCTTAATATGACAGTGACATATATTCCTATGTTGCTATTTCTCTGGCCCCAAAACACTTTGCAAACTGGATGTTATGGGAATTGACTTAATTAGGATGCAGAAGAGGGGTTGTGAACACTGCAGATTTAGATGGCGGTTGCATTGTGATTATTTCACTGGCACTGAAATTCAGCTCCATATGGAGGGAAATGCAGCAACAATTTGCTGTTTGAAACAGAAAAGGAACATCATGTGCAGACATAATAAAAGCACCTTTCAATACAAACAAATGTATCAACAACCATAACAAGACAACTCAGGGTTTAGCTTGCAGAAGAACTGCCTGTTGAATGCTAATCTAAAAAAGATGACATTTTGTTATTGGAAATTTCAAAGAATTTGGAACCACCTGACAACTTCCTTTTGTTGAACACCCACTGTCAGTAAATTCTGTCTAAAATAATAAATAAAAAAAATGGGGTCTGCTGACAGATGCTCCTCACTTCTGTAGCAATTTTGCAAATAGGATTTTAATCCTTTCTTCAGCTTTTTTTTGGAGAATCCTTCCATGCCTGCCTATCTCATGGATATCTTGTATGGATGAGAAGCTCAACATGAGCTGGCAATGTGTGCTTGCAGCCCAGAAAGCCAACCTCATCGTGGGCTGCATCAAAAGAAGCGTGTCCAGTTGGTCGAGAGAGGTCATTCTGCCCCTCTACCCGGCTCTTGTGAGACCACACCTGAAGTACTGCATCCAACTTTTGGAGCGGGTCCAGAGGAGGGCCATGAAGATGATCAGAGGGCTGGAGCACCTCTCCTACAAGGACAGGCTGAGAGAGTTGGGGTTGTTCAGCATAGAGAAGTGAAGGCTCCAGGGAGACCTTATAGCAACTTTCCAGTGTCTGAAGGGCACCTACAAGAAAGATGGAGAGGGATTTTTTACAAGGGCATGTAGTGATAGGACAAGGGGTAATGGCTTCAAACTGGAAGTGGGTAGATTTAGATTAGATATTAGGAAGAAGTTTTTCGCTCTGATGGTGGCAAGGCATTGGAACAAATTGCCCAGGGAAGTTGTGGAGGCCCCATCCCTGGAAGTGTTCAAGGCCAGGTTGGATGGTACTTTGAGCAATGTGATCTAGTGTGAGTTGTCCCTGTCCATGGCAGGGGTTTCGAACTAGATGATCTTTAAGGTTCCCTTCCCTAAACCATTCTAGGATTCTAGGATTCTACGATCTCAGTAAAACACGCCTTGGTGCCTTCTAGGCTGGCCTGCAGCTATGTGATATATTTGGGCTTGAAGCATTCAGTATTTGGGAAACTCAACTCAGGGACAAGGTCTTTTGGTATATCTTACCTGCAAATGCACCATAGCCATCTTGCATTCCTACCTGCAGCTGTCTGTTGGTTACTCAATCAAATTCAAGTTGAGTTACATGTGTTGAAAGACTCAGGGATTAAGAGCAGGTTTAACGAAGGTCTGAATCTAGTTTTCCTTATAGACAGTAAAATAAAGATAAGTCAGTTAAGTACTTCTGATTTAGTTAGGATCATCTTTCTATATGGTCACACAAATGTGATACAAGTTACTATATGAAATATCATATTCTTGCACTGCAAAACAAAGAAGAAATAAACTTCACATTATTAAGAATACCATGTAAATATTCTAGCAAATGTATACTACTTTGTAAATGTATATTACTTTGTAAGTATAGTCAGAATCCCAATAGCTTAATAAAGACAAGATGGATGCTGAATATTTGAGATGTCTTCTTTTGAAAACAGTTAATTCTCTAACTAAATCCTCAGACAGATTTATCTCCAAGCTATCTAATGTATATATACTTCCATGGTATACCTTAGTTTCTAATGTTTTTACCCAAAATATGGAAGCTAATCATCTTCAGCCCTACTGTCACACCTCTTTAGCTCTAGATTACATACTATAATTGGCACAAACCAGGATATAGATTTAAATACAGACTAAAATCACACACTAATATAAAAAACAAAAGTCTCTATACTTGTGTCTATGCTACTATCCTTTCTTCCTGCTCTTTCTTTTTGTTTCTGCAATGTAAAAAGAAGACCTTTTAATATGAGGTTTCATCTCAAAAACACTTTTAACATCTCATGTATGTCAAAAGTAAACCCCACATTGGATTTACACACCTGTGTCCTTACTGTATTTAGGTCCCATTATCACCATACCCTATTTAAAACACGCATGATGACTGTTATTACAGAAATAAATATCCTTGTGTAAAAAAAAAAAAAAAAAAAAAAAAAAGTGGACTTTTCCTCTAAATCCCAGAGCTCATTTGCCAAGAGGAAACAGGGTCACTACTTTATTTCAAGTTAGGCATTTAAGATTTACCTATGTAGCACACATGCCATATATCATTTCCCCACCACCCTGAGGGAAAAAAAGTATATTATTTATGTAGCTTAGCTGTAGCTTTCTGTAAGTAAATGCTTATTGGGACTTTACAGGTTTGCTACCTGTTTTAGAATATTTTTGCAGAGTTGTGAACTATTCCAAGTAAAAAATCTAACTCAAACAGTAATAATTTGGAAAAACATTTTCCAGTTGTAGTGCTGAATTTAATATGATTGATGGAGGCATTTACAGCTGATAGTTACTTCGGAAGACATACGTTTCAGTATGACATGTGCTTTTACAGCCATTTGATTCTTGTGATGGTTTTCTCTGCCGGGCTGGGCTGGAAAATATATGTGAGGGTTGAAGTTGTGCTCTCAGTAAGTAGGGGAGTGTATATACATATACATGTTTCCACAAAGTTCACAGCATTATATGTGTTACGTACCCACAGCCTAGGTTTGAATTTGGCTTGGGCACAATATGGAGGAGACACCTAACCCTAGGGTTTCATATTAAAGTGTCTCGGCCTTTACTATACCATTGGAAAACAAGATCCACCCGCTGTTTTCCAGGGCCAGTGTCTTCATTGTAGACAGGATGCTGGGAGACTGTGGACAAGGAGGGGATGAAGAAGCTCAGCCTGGGAAGCCATCTCCTAGGCAGGCTTTTGCCCAGCAGCAGCCCCAGTAGGAGCACAGGTCTCACCCACCAGCCCCCCCAGCCCCCACCACACTGCCATGCACAGGGATTTCAGCCAGAGAGTTGACTGGCCACCGGCCCCACAGGATTTAATCTCGAATCTATTGAAAATATTGGCAACAGTCCCACAGACTCAGATTGCATGGGACTGGGTCTTTAATGTCAATATATTTTGCCTAATTTTACTTCAAAGGTTTAAATTTTTGTATGAGTGATTCGTATATATGCCCGCGCAGTTAGCTAGTGCACTGTTAGTGCAGCTTTACTGAAGTCAACAAAGCTAAATTCATCTAAACCAAATGATTTTCATTAGTTTAATCTAGAAGAGGGTATGAATCACCTGTACTTAAATTAAACCTACTTATATTTGACAACAAGAAGCAACAAGCTTAACTTATTTTCAAAGTTCTTTCTGTCTTTCTTTGGAAAAACTGTATTTTATACAGTATTCTTCCATCATAAATTTTAATCAAAGCAATGTCTCATTTGCCAAATGCCTGCTGTTCTAGCCTTGGTTGTTGTCTTCACATAATTTTCAGAACATGTCAAACTGAAATTGTTTCTGATGGAGACAAATGTCCACTTGGGACTGCGATGAGATCATTGCAGTCATTTCTACTTGTGACCTACGCAGAAAAACACATTAACTTGCCATTTTTATTACTGCAAGTTTCACTTGCTACAAATAACATTTATGTGGTCTCAGTGAGAGGGTATTAAAGTTTAGATCAAGTTAGGACTACAGCAATCCAACATAAGTGACCTTTCACTTCCTCTCAGCTGAAAACAGACCTTTCTGGAATAAAGCAGAAAAATGTCTGAGACCATCAGTGTGTACTGTGTAGAGTGCTTGTGGGCTTCATGGTAGACATACCATGAATTAAATTTTATTCACAGTTATTATATTTATGCTGTAAAACCTTTCAGTCTTGCATATTTTAGCATTTGTGCTTAATCTTAACCTTATCTTAACCTCTTTTAATATCACAGGCTATACAAAATGTATGCCTGGGTCTGTGCTGTAGAAAACCTGAATTCTGTATGCCACAGAACTATTTTGCATGCCTGTTGTTCACACATTTCCGAGGAGGAACAAGGACTCTTTCTGCCTAAAATATAACTCAGAACAGTCAGAGATGTTCAAGACAAAGTGTCATCAGTCACCAGAAACCAAATGCTGCTCATTCAGGAAATAAATTAAATATAACCATACTGTGTCCATCTCACATATTTCCTAATCCTGCACACATCTACCCAAATTCACACCTATGAATTATGAATTCATGGCCACCGTGACCCCAGAGAGAGCCTCCAAAGTGGCCTTATTCCCACAGTCTGAGCAGCACTCGCATTTAAAATCTCCTTTCCTCTGCTCTGTTTCTCTTCCCCATTCGTCTTTGGTAGTCTTCATCTCTCAAGAAGTCCTTATTAAAACGTCTTTGGCTTAAGCTTCCAGTTAAAGGCCTAGGAAATTACATCACCTGGATGCTCAGTGAGGCAGTGAGTTCAACAGATGAACTTAAACAAGTAAGAGTTCATTGGGTCTACAGAGGGCAGAAGGGAGGAAAAAAAAAATGCAGTAACAATGCACAAATGGTAAATTACCATTAACCTCAACAAAGCTCTCTTGTAGTTGTTCAAAGCCAAGTCCTTCTCTGAAAACTGCGTGACTGGGCAGATGTTTGCTTCTCCTGTTCCTTCTTACATCTCACTCACTACTGGCTGCCCTGAGGAAGGGAAGAGGCCGAGTTTTGGAGTCCCTCAGCAGCCTGCCACATTTGAGGCTTCAGGGAGGGGAGAGCCTCACTGCACGGCTCCCATCCTGATAAAAGATTTGTTATTCCTACTCAAAGCTGCTGCTGCTGGTTGCTCCCCTTCACCAGTTCCTCACCAATCATCTCTAGCTAGGATTTCTGGTATTCCTGCAAATCTTATTTGCTTCTAATCGTCCTCATCGGTGTGGTCTTTTACAGTCATTTAAATTAGCCAGGTTCACCATGTTGCTTTAACATCCACTCTGTTGATCAGACTCCTGCTCTGCTGCTGCAGTGGCTTGCTGAGCCATTCCTTGCACAGAAGCCTCTGGCAGTATTTCAGCTGCTGAGAAAGGAGGCACTGAAAAGCACGATCCACTCAGCTTCTATGACACAGTTGACATGTTCAATGTGGAGCATTTTCTCTTTTTTTCCAAACAAATACTTCTCAGAATTCTTTGTGCAGTTTTTCTTCAGGCCAGGCTGCAGGCTGCAGCCGTAGATCACACCGCAAACCCTCACCCCAGGCTCTCTGGAAACTCTTTGCTATGCTTTTCACAAACTGATTATGAATGACATCATATCATTCCCTCAACTTTGTAACAGAACTGTTCTTACTAGAAGTGTCACGTGCCATTGCCAAGCTGTGTGAAAGTTGGACTTGTTTCTGCCTGGGTGTTGGCCCGCTCTAGCCACCAGCCCGCTCTGTTTTTCACCGTTGCCCTCAGCACCTGTGGGAAGACAGTATTTCCAGTCTCTGGGGAGCATCAGCTCTTCTTGCTCAGGCTTCAGTCCACCAGCCTGCATAGTTGCACAGTACAATATGAGTAACTCCACTACTGTTGCTACAATTAGTCTAGACTTTCATCGGAGCATTAAAAAAAAGACAAAAACTGGTCTAGAGGGAGTTTGAGATGTTGGGTTAAATATGTATTGCCAGCCTAATAGAGAGCTGTAGTACAAAAAATTAAATTTTGGTTTGCTACGCTACAGTTTTGGAGTAGAAGAAAACCTGATCTAAGTTCTACCGCTGCTGTAAATGGCACAGAAGAGCTTATTGACCCATGGATGGTGAATTTAATGGATTGCAGAACTGGTTCTTAATGCCTGGTGTAGGCAATCTGCAGATCCTGCTCTCACTGTGAGGCAAAAGAGTTGGGAATCTTCAGTGGTTACAGGTTCAGGTTCAGGTTCATAAAACCCACCCTTTAGACTGCTCTCCCAGTGAAATTAGTTTGGTAATTTCTATTATTTCTATTTATATCTAAGTTTTAAAGGTACAGGGCATGCAGAAGGGAAAAAACTCTATGCCTTCTGCCTCTATTTTTCTTGTGCCTTGTATTTGCAGGCATGTGTTCTTTAATTCTTTATATAGTAAAAGAAACACCAAATGAGTTCCCAAACACAGTACATGGAGCATTTGAAACCTATATACATAAAAATATAATGATTTATGGTTTGACACTGTAGCAGACTTCTCTGAAAATGGTTTCTATTAAAAGAGAATTTGTGTTACCAAAAATAAGTCTTTTCTGAAACGAGCGAAGAAAAGAGTTGATGTGAGAGGGAAACCAAAAGCAAACAACAAAAGGAAATGAAAGCCTGGGAAAATAGAAGAAATTAAACCAAAACAATCAGGTTCAAATTTCCAGAGTTGCAGGCTGGATTATTGGATTATAAGTTTCAGGAATGTTTAACTGGTTAAGTGCTTTCTGCATTTCCCCTCATTAACTTGATTTTTGGAAAGTTCATGAGAACATCTGTCTTTCTGCTTCATCCTGATTAGCTCATGCTTCACCTCTGTCCCAGCTATGATGTGCTAAACTATGCTCTGGTGGCTAAAGATCAGCACCATTTTGAAAGTCCCAGCTCCAGGACAGTGATCATTGTCTCAAACTGGATCACTAGTTCACTTAACTATGTTGTTAACAGTAAGAGAAACAGAAACTTGCCTGGATTTGAAGATGGCAGAAAATAATGGCTTTGAGGAGATAAGAAAAAGGCAAGATTGTATATCTAAACAGTGATCCTCTGTGTTTGGTTGAGAACCACTGTGAAAAGGTAAAAAAAAAAAACCAACCCCGTAAACTTGTAATGTCTCTACTCTCACTATAATGAACTTCCATGCCTTATTTCCACCGGCTTCTGTAAACAAAGGCAAAATGCCTGCAAAATACAGGGTAGAACTTCTAGGTATGAGTGTGAGGGTCTCTTCTGCATTTTTTGGCACTTTTCATGTGTTGATTCCTCAATAATCCATTTCTGGAAGAAGAATCAATTTGTGGGTGAATATTTGAAACTCTAGGATGGAAAAGTTTGTTTTTGTCTTCATTAGTTAATGGACTCATCTCTACTAGTATTCTGAAGCCGTTTCACCAAAGGTTAGAGCTCCATATGCTGCAAAGTTAGAAAGCAGAGCAGCCCTGTCCATAAGGTCTGGCCCAAAACAAGAAAAACAAAACTCCAATATTGTGGCTTTTATTGGGGAATAATACTAATACAAAATTAAATGCTGAGCCTCATGAGAAGTTTGGTGTAGAATACTTATTATCGTTTTATAGGAATTGAAATTAAATTTTGAATAAATGACTGATATTTTCTGAGGGAGGTTTAAATTAGACAATGGTGCTCTTTTCATTCTTACTTTTATACTCTTAGGTAACTTTTATGTTCCTTTTACCAAGAAAAGTGCTTCATTTATGCTCAAATGAAAATGAACTCTGTCATATGCACAGCCTCCCTTCTCTTGGAATTTGCAAAAAAAAGAACATATTTACATTCCTCAGAGAGGTTAAATTATGTTACGAAAGTGTCATGGCCACTTAATATATTTACATTCAGCTCCAATTTCCAGTGACTTGGATGTTGGTATTGCTGTTCTCTGGTGGCAAAATAAATGCATTCAAGGCTCAGGACTGCCACAGAGATTTAGTGTTCTCTTAGAGTGTATCTTTTGCTGTTTTCACAGGGAAAAGAAAAAAAAAAAAGCATACACATATCAATTCCTGTTGCTATATATAATATGTAATATGTCATTCTGGCATAGTAAAGACTCAGGTCTTTCACATCCTTTACTCAAAGGCTCTAATTTCAACTGCCACTTCACTGGCCCAGGCGTGAGCTGGCACCCTCACTTCATACAGCCCTTCCTAGGGGCCTGGCATCCTTTGGACACCCTAGAAGGGACCTGGGTGCAGTGGGAGCTGGAGTAAAGCATCCAAGTGTTCACTCTCTCTTCCAAACAAGAAGCACTCCAGAGCTCTAGTCAGTTCTCTTCAGCGACCTTCAACATTTTCAGAAGCCTTTGGTCTTAATACTGCATCTCTTAGGCCTGGGAAAACAAGTGGAATACACTGAATATTAGTGATGAGACAGAAGATCAGAAGAAAGACTTCTTCCTTCTCAAAAAAAAAAAAAAAAGGAAAAAAAAAGGTAGAAAAGAAACTGAAGGACAGGTAAAGAAACTGAAAGGTGGTCAACATGAAACTGAAAGTTCCCCATGAATCCTTTAGGGAAAAAAGAGACTTGTGTCAGTAAGAAAATAAGTTAAAAAGTTTCCACAGTGGTAGAAGCTTAGGCATCTTTCCAGCTGCCTCAGCAATTTTAGGAGCCAAAAGGAAGTGCCCAATAATATAAGCATGAAAAGATGATCCTTTTTATTTTCCTTCTTAGGGTTTCAACTGTTCCTTACATGGAATGAGCTACAGTAGAAAATGCACAGATGAAAGTCTATTATACACTCAGGAAAAGGCAGGCAAATAGCGATGATCTATTTTTAGTCAGCACCTTTAAGAACAAGAAAGCATTGTACATGAAAACTAGTTTCTACTTAATATTGTTGAAAGATGTGTCCTGCAAAATTTGAAACATTACTTTTGAGAAAAATTTTGCTAAGAGGCTGTGTTTTTAAATCTAGACTTACCTACATCATTTATCATCAAAGATTACATCATTTATCATCAAAGATTATTGCCTTAAAAGTATGAATTCTGCTTACTTCTACCTGAAGCCATCAGTTTGTTTGCAACATCAGACTTTGTTGCCATGGAGCCATCTGTGATAGCATAAAAAGGGATTTGAGCTTGTGATGGGCTGACTATGGAAAGTTCCACCCTTTAATTTATTTTGGATAAATATCAACATTCAGTTGTTAAATTATGCAAATCTTTTCACAATTAACTAACCTTTTGGAAATTGCTTGCTCTCTCCCTTTGACCCTTCATCAGTTTCTCCTTCCCTACAATCATTCATTCATGCCAGCACCCTGTAACACAGCAGCATGCTGCAGCGCCTCCTCCCTAATTTGTCATCTTACCACATGCTGCCCACACTTGGATGGCTCCCAAAAGCTCTGTGAGCCCTGACAACCTGCTGGAGCTCTGCTAAGCCTTTTCTTCTTTCACTGCTCTGATCCTGTACAATGCCAAGAATTTTATGTGCACTCAAAAGTAACTTACTGTAATTAGCTCTAGTTTGTCTTATTAGAGGCAGTGACAACATTATGAACACTGACAATTTAATCAAAACTTTCATGGCATTCACTATCATTAAAGCCCCTCGAGTGCAATGATTGCAAATGAGTCTGTGTGTCATTTAGAGGTCACTGCACTTCTAAGTCTATGATTTCAAAGAGAATCTGAAAGTTATGAGCCTGTTCTCTCTGAAAGGCTCAGTAGCCAATGATTTATTTTTTTTTTTAAATACAATCCAAAATAGCTTTCATATAAAAAACCTCATGGTTTCAGGGTCATGTGTCCTAATATTATTTTTAATCTCTGGGTCTGAACATACTATGGTCAGATTTGCATCAGAAGGAGGTTAACTGCAGCACCACAACTTACATTTTATATGTCCAAGAATGTTGAAGCAGATGAAAACGTAGCTGACAGCAATGCACACAAGGTGAGCATAGGGCTATTGTGGAATCATTAGGCTGCGCGGTCTACTGCAAAGTTAGGGAAAGGAAAGAGTTAAACAAAAATGAACTTTGCTGGAATCAGAAAAAGCAAGGACCAGAAAGGATCTTCTTCCATGAAGACTTATTCGATGTTTAATTCAGAGCTAAAGTATGTTGAAGGTTTTATGTAAAGTCCAAGGATGTCAACAGATGAATACTGAAAACAATAAAGATCATTTTTTGTGCTTGTGCATCATTTATAGCTCATGTTATCCTACAAAAATCATCAGCTGGTTCAAGTGGATGTTTGGCAGAAATTTTACAGAAATATCACCACAATATGCAACAGTGGTTAGGGACAATGGAGATCAATATAAATGGAAAGGAAGGAAAGAGTCCTAAATGTCAGTACATTTCAGTGACTCCAAACTCCTTACAAAAGGCTTTTTAAGTGGAAGCAGCCCACAGATTCATTTCTCATGTTTGTTTTTTTTTCTTATTTCTTTTCTTAAAACAATCCTTCAACTTTATAAAGCTTCTGAAATAAAGTTTCATTAAATGCTCTATAACAGATAGTACAGAAATGAATCTGATTTTCCTTAGACACATGTTGTTGCACTTTCAAAGGATGATGTTTTACTTTTGTCAACAACCAAAGAACAGCATTATGGATAAAAGAAATAGGTTATAATATTTCCTTGCTAACTTTCATATGTATCTGATGCACATCAAGGGAAAAGAGCTCTACGAAATGTTTGTTTTTTTCTTTTCATAAACCAGACAATATATTTTCTCATCAAGTTTACAACATATGCATGCTGTTCCAAGTTTAGAGATACATTAATTGTAAATCTTACCCTCTGCCAATGGCAGAAAGATCAACATAAACCTAAAGGAAATGTAGAAAGTAGGTAAACCAGGAAAAGTAAACATAATGCTGTAACACATACTGCTCAGCCCCACAAGCCAGAAAGCTCAACTTTTTTCATCTTTTCAGCTGAATATTATTCTATTTAAAGAAAATTGACCAGGTTTCAACTTTATACTCCACATGGTGGACATTTGTGTCAGTATAAGATGAGAATTTGGTTTCAAGACAATTATTCCTTACTGTACTTTTGGGGACAAAAAGATAACGTACAGAACAAGACACAGTCATGAACAGCAGTGTGTTTCTTATTAAAATTACTTGGACCTAATTCTTCTGAGTTTTTGTTTTCACTATTATCTTTCACCGGATGAATGTTTTCCCAGCTTTTCATCCCCAGTGTTGACATTTCTCACATCTGTGAGCAGTCATTTTTGACCCATCTTCACTTCTTCTCATATATTACACTCATATTTTCCCAAAAGCTAGCTTGTGTCTGAATCGTGGTTTCTTTCAAAATAATCTGCCTTGCTTTCATACTTAAAGATTCTATTATTTTATTATTTTGAACCATACTTGCTACACCGTGAAAGGACAAATAAATGTATCTGCAGATACATAAGAAAGACTTTGCTGAAATTTGAAACTATTTTAAAATTTTTAACAGAGAATGGGGACATCCGTAAGCAATGGACACTTTTGCAGTTTCTTTCAAACTGTTTCTTACATGTGGACTATATTGTCGAAGTCTAACTATATAGAATGAACTACTCCAGATCTATCCATTACGACTAGTATTTAAAGTTCTTCAGCACTTTTGACACTAATGGTTACTTTATTATGAGTTTATATATTTCCCCTTTCATATACTTCATGTATAGTTTCACATACTTTCCCTTTGCCTCTATATTTTCCCACACTTGTCCTTCTCCAAATCACCTAAATCCATCCCTTTCCTACTCTAAACATGCCATAGTCCTGTGCTATCCTGAAGTGCTCTTCCCCTGAACGCCGTGATGCATACCACACAGCAGAAACCCCTCAGTCCAAAAGGTGCTCCATTGCTGACCCATTTTAATGGGTGTCACACTTGGACACTGGGGCTGAGGTTATCCTAAGACAACTCTGGGAGGTGCCTGGACAGGTTATCCCTTCTTCTGAGTTCTTAATTCGGATGTCCCTCCAAATCGGCGATGGGCCTGGGAGCAGCTCAGCAGGGCAATGTTTGGCATCCCATTCCCGCCATTGCCTTTCTCTGCTCCTTTGTGGGTGTGCAGAAGAGCTTTTCTCACATAACCTAAGACTCTCTACTTCTTGTAATCCTTGGAAAACACTCCAGTTTGGAAGTTGACTTTTGAACATCTCCCCGTTGCATCTCTGACAACAAAAGAACAAAAGGAACTTGTTTGTTAAAAGTTAAAAAGTTAAGAGAAATTGAACAGGAAATAGGACTGGAGCACGTGATGTGAGCATGTTTTAATGTAATTTTTGATTTTTCACACAGCTTTGACTCCAGATTACAGTAAGAAAAGAATTTCAGTATTTCTGGAACACTGACTATGTTAATTTCACTGTCTAAACCCAGTAAAATAAAGATGTTAGCTATTATCGGGTCTCATGGATTTATAAGGCAAAAAAAAAAGGTGAGGTTCAGAGGGCATTTTATAATTCAAGTCATGAAAAGAATTGTTTTACTTCTGTTTTTTAAAAACAATAATTGTAGCACCAACACAGAACTGTTAAACTGTTGTGCTGTGGAATAAACTTTGGTGTTTTTTGGCATGAATGTATGTACACAGGATATAGAACAGAACTTTCCAAAAGGGTCCCTAAAATGATGACTGACTAGCGTGTACCAATAGATTACTTCTTTTTCCCTTCTCCTTCTCCATTCCCAAGTGTTTATCCTGATCATGTTTATGAAAACTGACATCCTTTCTCAACCTTTATTTTAAGCTGTTAAAGTACCCCAAATTGTTTTTCTCCACTTACTTTAGACTCTGTATTTGTTAAATCATCCAAGAATCCACTCTACAAAGTTTAAGTTTCTAGGCTGAATATGTTTTCTGAATGTTTGAGGTCAGAATTGTTCATAATTTTCCAGTGTACAAGAATACCAGGTATCTTTTATATGATATTTTATGGAAATTAATTTGCTTTTGTTATCCTTCCATCACACATTTTTATACTCAGAACAATTCAGTTTCTCCTGTATTTATTATGATCTTTCTTACTGATAATATCTACAAATGGTTTATAGTCAACTGTTTTTTTGCTAAGGTCATTAATAACAATGTTAAATTAAAATCCACTCAAAACCTTTCTCCAGAATAGTCTATCTTACCTTCAAATCCACTATTGTCTCCTGATTTCTTGTCCATATTAAATCAAATAATTATTTGTTTGTGTGAGTGTATTATATCTTTGCTCATATTAACTAAAGTCACAGTTTTAATATTTATTTATCTTTTTACCTTACAAGAATTACAGTCTTCTGCTTTGTATTATGTCAAGTTATAACTCAATGTTTGAGTGTTCTTGAAGTATGTTCAACTTCAGGCTTGCTTGTAAAACATTTTAAATTTTTTTTTAGTCTTTGTAGTTGTTTCAGGGTTAGCACAGGTATGTTGTTTCCTCAGGAGAGACAGATCTCAGTATGGAAATGTGGAAAGAGAAAACTAACTGAAAGCGATCACATTAATTTAGAGAAGGGTGACTACAAACAAAAAAAGTTGGCTGAAGGGGAAACATGACACATAAAATGATAGTGCCATGGAACATGAAAGAATAAGCAGAAATATCAAAAGCATGCATGGGTGACTACTAAGAAAAACAGAAATTTCACAAAGAATACATAAAAGACTGCCTGCAAAAAGAGTCTGCAAAAAAAATTAATTTGGTTGAAGGACTTAGTTGTCCTGGAATTCTAGAATGGAAATTAGCTTGAACAAAAGAAGGGCGGTGAGGGGTGGGGAAATCTTCGGTACGTGATTCCCCCTGATACTTCTCTGGCATGGTTTGCTTTCCTTAGTGCTTATCCATAAAACAAACTCGTTCCCTTCCTTGAAGGCCTGTTTGCTCACTGGCAACTGGCAACTGCTATGCTCATGCTCTTACACAGGGCTACATCACTTTGAAAACCTCAGCCTGCTGAAGCAGTTCTTCTCTGAGGTGGACCTCGCAAATTTTGAAGAAAAATGTCAAACAAGAGGGAAACTGAGCAGAAAATGATGGTGTCATGGACAGTAAATAGTTAAGAACAAAAAGGCCATTGTCAAAGGATCACAGACCTTGAGGAAAATTCTGGCTGCCAATGGCTGTGGAGGGACTAAGTATAATTTCAGGCAACAGAAGACCAGATATGTTTTCTTCTCTACTTCTCTGGTTAATATAGATCAAACAGACTTAAAATGCACTCTTTATTATGCAGTTTGAGAAACCTGCACTTGCTGATCCTGGTTTGAGCAGGACATTGGACCAGATGTCCTCCAGAGGTCCCTTCCACCCTCAACTACTCCATGATCCAGTGCTACTAATGCTTGCATAATGTCTGCATTTGATGAAAGACTGGCCTAAGTACTTTTAGACACATGTTCTCTTTTTCCCTCCATATACTCTTTTGACTTAATATTTGCTGTTCTTATGTTGTCCATAAGGTGCAGTGGTCTTTTCCACCATGTAAGTTCCCTGATTCCTTGCCTCCCCCTGCCCAGAAACACGGAGTCCTTGTTCCCACTCTGTGATCACGGAATCACAGAATGGTAGATGTTGGAAAAGACCTCTGGATGTCCAACCCCCTGCTCAATCAGGGCCACCTAAAGCCAATTGCCCAGGACTGTGTCCAAACAGCTTTTGAATATCTCCAGACATTGAGATTCCACAGTCTGCCTGGGCAACCTGTCCCAGTGCTTGGTCACCACCACAGTAGAAAAGTGTTTCCAGATGTCCAGAGGCAACCTCCTGTGTTTCAGTTTGTGCCCATTGCCTCTTGTCCTGTCACTGAGAACCACTGAAAAGAGCCTGGCTCCATCCTCTTTGCATTCTCCCGTCAGCTATTTATAAACATTGATGAATTCCCCCCTGAGCCTTCTCTTCAGTCCTTCTCTCTCTCTATCTGTGGCTAACAGACAATTTGAGATGGAAATTACTGCTGTGCTGGAATTGTGAATGCTTTGTGAAATAGGCAAAAACAGCTGTTTCTGCTCCTTATAAAATGTGCATCTTGTCTCATTTAGATACTAATTTTTAAACATGTGCTGATTTGTGCCTATATTGCATATTTTTGAGTTATAACTTCAAAAATTAAGGTGTCATTAATTTGTTTCATTGGAATTAAGGTCTTTGTTCCTGCATCATTTCAACATATAACAGTGATAGGGTTTCTGCCTCAGGAGACCTGCTGGTTCCCAAAAAACAAAATATGTCTTCCAGGGGACTTGTCTGCGTATTATATGTATGTGTAACTTGTAATCTTTCTAAGGCACATTTAAATGGCACTAAAAATTTTTTAAACCCCCACTTTTTGGAAAGTCATCATTTGCAAAACAGTTAAGAAAGCTGGAATACACTTACTGGAGGTTTGTGCAAGTTCAAAATGCCACCAGACATAAATCCAGATAATTCATTGTTAAATCCAGTGACCTATTGGCCATTAGGATTAGGGTTCTGATTCTAAGATTTTGGACAGAACTTAACATTTGCAAGAGCCAAAGACAAAGATGCCGTGCCAATTCAGTATTACCCATCTTGAAAACTGAGGCCAATTTGTTTAAGGGTAGGGTCAAGTGTAGCAGTAAGCCCAGGCAGCTGTCAGGGACTGGGGATCCTCCACCAGGACAAGGAGGATGGAAAGTATGCCAAGTCTGAGGACCTAGAAAAGAGAGAGGAGCTCTTTGCTAAACCAAGTGTGACTGGCTTGATTCTGGAAAAGTGGCAGGAGCAATGAGGAACAGGGCATGAGGAGACTTATAACAAGGTATTCAAGAACCAGCTGTGATTTCAACATCCCATTTGACAAATTGGACTAAACCATCTTCAGCTCAGCCTGGGTCAAAAAAGAAGTGTTATGTGGACAGTTTTTTTAACAAGTTTGTTTGCTTTTCCAATGAACCTGATCTTAGCAAGCAGGAGGGTTTGGAAGTGAGTAAAGTGTGTATTCTGGAAATTCTGTAAGAAGAAATCACAGCACAAAAGCTGCAGTTCAGTTTAGTTTCAAGTATTCCTTTAGCACACTTTTTTTAATAGATCTGCAGCTTTACATGAATCCCAGCCATTGCAAAATCTCAAGCAAACAAAACAAACAAAAAAAACCCAACTAAAAATGCATTGAATCACAAAAATTAAACCCAGCTAGGATAGATAGCTCTGCTGTTATTTCAATTCCAAGTTTTCTTTGCTTTTCAATATAAAAAACTATTAAAGTGCATAGGCCAGCACAGCTTCTATTTGATTCAGAAATAAAAATTTCCTCTTCTTTCTGAAAATCTTATGTCTACTCAATGTAAGTGGGGCAATGATTCCTGTTCTAGTACTCTTCAGTCATGTCTGTTTGCTATGGCAGAGAACCAGACACTGGAACTCAAATAACTATGCTCTTAAAATGTAATAATCTGTTGGATGATTTTTATTTTTTTTTCCCCCTAGGACGTCTAATAACAATTCCCTAACACAGATCAGGAGTTAGAATGGGCCACAGGCCATTCCCGAAAGGTAACTCAGACGTGATTTGGAAACCAAGGGAGGTTAATAGTATGGTCAAACTGTGCCAACTGGCATTAGGGCCAGAAAATGGGCCCTGGGACATTTAAACTAATTAGCAGGGAGACTAACCTCAGTGAAAATAAAATACAGGGGAGTGTATACATAAATAATACTTCAAGATGCTAAATACAGGCAAGTGCTCTTACTGAATTTTTAATACTAGGCCATTATTTTAAATGTTATTGTTCAAAAAAAGTTGTCTAACAGATCGGTTAGATGGAAGGACTGACTTTAGGAAGACTGAATGACCGAAGATATTGCAGTTTAAGTACTGCTGTATTTCGAATGCATCTATCCCTCTGATTCAAAATGCAATACAGTGTTTTAACATACCCTCTTTTTTTCAACTGTATGCTTGTTTATTTTTGCTTGGGTTTGGCTTAGGAAGACTTTTTTTTTTTTCAATTTATTTGTTAATAAATAACTGAAGCGCACTTTGAGCAATGTATTCTTTGTGTTCCATCTCTCTGCTTACCCAAAATCAGCATGCCACTCTAGACCAAGGCTAGCTACAACCTGAGTGAAAATAGAAGTTTAATTCAGTGGACATCACATTTTGTCTTCTGATAAACTCAAATCTAATTTTTGAATGATCTATCATCGTGCATCCAAATATATTTTAACATGTTAATTCCAAGCCAAGAAAGGGTATCCTTATGGTTTTTTTCACTTATTCCTTATACTTCAAGGAGACTTATGCAATATAAATGAATTTTAGAAAATAGTTCTGCATATATCAGATATAAGCCGAATGCAACTGGTTAGGACCAAATTCAGTTATGTGAGATGGTTTCCATTTAAAAAGACTTACTGTCTACATTGAGAAAAGAAGGAGTGTTTCAACCATGCAGTGCGTTCTTTTAAATTTACATTAACCAACTGCTGGCAACAAGGTGAGGTAGGGGAAAAATGTCTGCAGCTGAATGGAAAGGTACTTCTGAAACCTCAGATTTTATGGTGTAAGATAAGATTATGGGATAAGGACCTTGGACTTGAAGGATGAAAGCAAGCCTCTAGAATGGAGCATCAGAAGAAGAATGTATGGAGGGAGGCTATGCTCTGGGGAAGTAGAGGAAGCATGGAAGGACAGCAGGAGGAGGAGGAGGAGAGGCCTAAAGGCTTATCATGAAGCTTAAAGGAGGCAAGGAACTGGGAAAAGAAGGGAGAAGCAAATTGAATCAACCACTACAAGAAAAATCCATGCCACTCACATCTCCATATATATATCAGGAAAAGCAATGTATGAACAGCCCATATAACTTCTGTTTTTTCTTTCCCTTTTTAAATTTTATTTTCTTTTTCCGCCTTTAACTGGTATTACAATGATGTAGTCTTTTTCTTGCTTTCCAGCTTTCACACCTTTCTCCCTCTGTAGATTCATCTGAGGGTTGGTTGTTCTGTGAACGCCAGTTAGACTTCCCTGTCCTTGAATACTCTCATCTAGCATGTTTATATTGGTTATGTTTGTGAACAGTAGGAACAACCTTGGGGAACAGCCCATGCCTCTTGTCTGAGAAAATGGGCTAGGCAAAAAGCTGCCAGAGAAATCCTCTTATTCCATAGCAAAACTATTTATCCCCAGTCTGCAGTACTACTCGGTCATGTGTGACTTACTTGTAAAAAATTAGGAGTCTGACACAAGTTGGGAAACAGTTTATAAACATGTGCTTTTACTAACTGTATTCAAGGAAGTACCTGAGAACGTGGTTATTTATTACCTTTGCTCTAGGGTACTTTACTAAATAACAATTTGAAAATAGAAGGAAAAAAAAACCAGCCTATGGCATCTAATGCTTTTTCTATTAGATCACTGGACAATGGAAAATGAAAGCTGATTATGCAATTGTTATTAGCTGCCAAACACACCATTACCAGCAACTGGCTTTCCAAACTATTTTGACAGTTTATATGGGGTTGAGAAATGACTGATAAAAAATGGACACAGTGCATTTAACCTAAGTAGCCGATGACTCATGGAATGTATCTTGGATGAAGGAATAAGAAATTAAGAGTAATCAGAGTAGGCTGTGTTTCAAATTTTACTAAAGATAACCTAATTGATTAAAGCATAGGAGGGAAGTTATGATCTCAAGATCTTACAAACCTAAATGAAGATCTTTATATATTTCCACAATTCAATATTGTTTCAAGCTAAAGTTAGAAGGATTCTATTATTACTAGTTTATACTCAGCCCTAAATTAAAGTACTACCTAAACTTAACTAGGCATTCATCTTTATTCAGTTTTGACTAAAACAAAATTATTTTCAGCTTGTATCACTTTCTCCAGGCATCACTGTGTTCTTTAGTATGTACATAACAACTTCTTTGCAGGAATAAACATGTTGAGAGGGAGAAATCATTCTCCCTCATGCACATACTTAGAAATAAGTATAATAATGGAGTCCCCAACATAAGGACGTGGACCTGCTGGAGTGTGTCCAGAGGAGGGCCACGAGGATGATCCGAGGGCTGGAGCACCTCTCCTATGAGGAGAGGCTGAGAGAGTTGGGGCTGTTCAGCCTGGAGAAGAGAAGGCTCCAGGGAGATCTTATTGCGGCCTTCCAGTACCTAAAGGGGGACTACAGGAGAGCTGGGGAAGGAGTTTTTAGTAGGGCATGTAGTGATAGGATGAGGGGGAATGGATACAAACTGGAAGAGGGCAGGTTTAGATTAAACATTAGGAAGAAATTTTTCAGTTTGAGGGTGGTAAGGCACTGGAACAGGTTGCCCAGAGAGGCTGGTGAGGCCCCATCCCTGGGAGTGTTCAAGGCCAGGCTGGATGGGGCTTTGAGCAACCTGGTCTAGTGGGAGGCGTCCCTGCCCATGGCAGGGGGGTTGGAACTCGAAGATCTTCAAGGACCTTTCCAACCTAAACCATTCTATGATTCTATGATTCTATAATACAATGGCCCATATAATGGGCTTATACATGACCACATACTTGCATACGTTTTTCACAGGCAAAAAAAGACTGATAGGAAAACAATAAAAAACAGAATCCAATGGAACAGTGAAATTGATTGAAGTGTATAATACAGTAATACTATGAGTGATGTCAAGTATAGTACATATCCAAAAAGTACCATCAATTTTTAGTCAAAGTCAGAAGAACGAATGTGAAAGAGTGAACAGGAAGCTTCTTTAAAGACAACCTAATTTCATGAAGTACTTTTTTTAGGAACAGGTTTTTTCTAGTGAACTTTTGATTATTTCACCTGACTACTTTATTTCATGTCATTAAAAGAAAGAAAAAAAAAAGACAGAAAAGAGAAAAAAAAAACACTCACTTATCTGTCCTATTTTGTCACTTCCCTGGGAGATACACAGAATGACTGGTGAATCTGTGCTATAATAATAATAACATAACCAGGAGCTGATATGAAAGTACAATACTATGAGAAGAGAGCATAGTTTTTCAAATCACAGTGAAAGTATGACTAAAAGTATTTTCTTGGGAAAATGATATTTTTTTTCTCTATACATTTACCCTGTGATATTAAATATTGAATATATAATTGTATTATTCAAATTTTTATGTGACTATGAATTAGGCCAGCTCAAGAAATAATCCTAGAGTTCATAAATTCTTCACCAGGTTTCCAAAATTCTAATTCTGATCTGAATTAAAATAAGTCAAGAAACATGTCATGTCACAGCATGCATCGCAACCAAATGATTTCATTTAGCAACAATTAAAGTTTGTCATCACTTAAAATCCTTAGTTCTGTGCACTCTTGAGGAGTTGGAAGTGACTTGTGTTGTGCATGTCCTCCATGTCATGGGCAAGTTCTTTCCTCAGAATGGAAGTCTAAGTACAGCTGTTAGGGTTAATATGCAACCCCAAGAATTTAGTGATCTGGAAGGGAATTCAGAGGAGGTAGATAGTAGTTTCCTAGTGCTCTGTTTAAAATAAAATCTTCCAAATTCCCCTTCTGTGCCTATTTTTTTATTCCAGCTATCAAAAAATCTCTAGTTAATCTAATTTATGCATCATTCTGAAGGGTGTATATACATGCTAATACAGTGAACTTGTGACGGTTTAAAAAAAAACAGTTTTATTCCCTTAATAGTGGATCAAGAAAGAGGGTATTAGGAAGCCCTGCTCCTAAAGGAAGCCAGGTATCTGCTACACAGCTTCTCGGTCTCATTTGAAAAACATTAGTGTGTTGTTACTATGTAAATCACATTAGAAATGCTGTATTTGATCCCATTAACATCACTGCTGGTGTGATGTAATATACAGCAGATCTGCCATAAACATGTATCCCTCAGACAGCCCGTGACTGCCATCAAACCCATTTCCTTTCATCATGAGACAAACCCACAGTCCATCATGCCGGTTCTGGATGGTACAGCACCCTACCGGCAGGAGGGTGATCCTCACCCTTCTTTCTGGTTGAACTCAACATCACTCCTGCAGTTTTGAGCCCTTACTCCCAGGGGACCAAACTGACCACATTCTGAGCAAGACAAGTCAGTACACAGCTAAACACTACTGAAGGGTCAAGATTATTTATTACCTCAAAAGCCAGGAAGACTCGCTATAAAATGAAGTGAAACCTTTTCTTGAATTTTTTTCTTGCCATCAACCTGTTCTTCTGTACCCTTCACATGTACAGCCCGTCAAGTTACCCATCAAGTTACACTGGATTTCGGGGACCTTCTTATCTCATATATGTACCGCGCCTGAATTTGGCTTATGCTCTCCTCCACAAGTTACAGAGAGATGATGGGGAGTGCCAAAATCAATATATTTTTTTCAGCACTAGTAGACAAGAATGAATGAAAAAATTAATTTCACTAAAGAAGGAGAAAGCATCTTCTGCTTAACGCGCTAAAAAATAAATGTCATATTTTAGAAATGGATTTTTCTTTAAAACTAAGTTTCATCCTTTTCTCAGCCTATCAGTGCAGGAGCCATTCCTAGAGTGATAAAGAAGGGGTGCCAATTCTTTCAGCAAACATGAACATTTTCTGTGTTTCAAAATTCATATCCAGTTTTGGCAAATGAATCAGAATGTTCTTTTAAAAGATATTTGGATAAAGATTAAGCTACCATACTCACTATGGAAAGAAAAAATATTAGGTGCAGATTTGGAAATCCAAATGTATAATATGGAACACCTGTAAAACCTCTCTCTTCATAAATTGTATTAACAGAAATTCTTCATCTCTGTATCCCTTTTCTGTAGAAACTCTTCTTGATACAATCATTTGTCTTCCTAGATGGCGTTGGGAGGAACACGGTTATTAGTAGCAATGGAACAAAGAATATAAAAATGACTGGATGTGCATTTGAATGACCATATTTGCTTTCTATAAGGCCTAATGCAGCTGCATTTTCTGTACCTGTAGGAAAAGATGTGCCTTAGTTGCTGCAGATTCTACTCCTTATTTTTAAGAGAATTTTAACTAGAAGGACTTTTTAAAATAAATTTTACTAGCAGATTTCATGGAAGAACTTCTAAGGCTTTCTTTGCTAGCAAAGCTTTCCTTCTTAAGCCCTTGAGTCTTTTGGCCAAGCTCATGATACAGGGGCCCCACTGAAAATATTTCAGAGAGAAGTGCAGTAGCATAAGCTCCCTAAAATATCTGTTTCATCAAGCATGGGCCAAGGAAGGACCAACTTGCTTGCAGTCCTTGAGACACCAAGCAGATTTCCCAAGGGAGAAGAGCTCTCCCTCCTTGTAAGCATGCCTCGCTGTACCCAACCATTCCTGCACCGTGCTGGTGTTGAACTGAGTTCATTTGGGGTGATTTCATCATCTCACAATAAAGATGATTTAATTGCAAAATCATTTGCAGTCTTGAGAGGAAAGGTCTCTGAAAAGCATCCGAAGGCAGAGCTGAACAGTTTAAAAATGGATTTCCCTAAATGCACGTGTTTGGTTTGGGTTTTTGTTTTTTCCTTCATCATAGATTTATCCTAACCTATTAATATTCTCTTTTTACCTCACTGCCAGTTTTCAGTAAGACAGCGGCGTAACATTTCAAAGAAATAAGAGCTGTGTGAAAAGCTGCTCTTTTCAATATTTCTGTGCTGCTTCAGAGTTTTCTCTCACTCCTATGAACACTGAATCAGCTGCTTAGCCATTAAAATTCATTAACAGTAAATTTAAATGTGCCAATAAACAGTTTCAGGTGCTCAGATCTAGAGGACAACTATGCCTGTACCTGATTTTTACACTATCCCTCACCCCACCCCACCCCACCCCTTTTATGACTGATCTATAAGATTGATCATATGCCAGAAGCATATAGGAGGGAAGCAGCCTTTACAACTGACACCAGTGAAATTGAAGCCATTTGGAAAACAGTCATCTTATATAAATATTTATATTTCTGAATATTTATAGTTTATATTTAGGTCTCTAACATGAAGTAGTAGTAGGTTTTGCTCTATATTCTCCAACACAACAAAGCCTGTATTTGGAGTAATTTAGGGGCCAGATGTAGAGAAAAAAGTATGTTAAGATGCTATGCCAGGCTTCAACACCATGAAGAGTTAGCATGTGCAAGGTCATAACATAATTTACTGAAGTGGACTTCCTAGAAACACTGATTTTTTCATAGCCCTTTAAGGTCATATTTACTTAGATTTTATTTTTTTTTCACAGAGCTTAATGTCTCAGTTCTTTTCATGTCCAAAATAGACAGGAGGAACTTCTGATGCAAAACCAAAGCAAGTTAAATGCAGTATGAAGCTTATCAGGTGGAAATATAGAGAAAATATTTAAAATATCTCAAAGATAATTAACTAGAAGAATGTTCAGTCCATTACACAACTGTATTAGTAGCATTCATACATTGTAAGTGGTAATAACTAACAGTGAACTTAGCCTCTTCAAAAACGTGCATAATGACCAAGTTCTTCTCCTGGATGCTGACAAGCTAACATTTTTTTTGTTTTGGAACCACTTTCTCTTAAGTTTAATAGGTGAGTAGTTTGTCTGGTTTCAAATCTGCCCCTCCAGATGTCCTTGTACCTTTTACAGGGCTGTGTTCTGTAGTTTTGTCTCATGGAAGTCACACCTGAATTTATGAGAATCCCCTCATGTATATGTCAGTACAAATCAAAAGTAACTCCAACAAGCTCAATTGGGAAAAGCAATGTGAAAGAGAAGAGCCAGCCCCAACTTGGTTCACTTTTGAGTGTAAAGGTTGGTAAAAATTGTTCTATCAGGAATATCACACAGGCATTGCTCCTTTGCTAAAGGCTGGAGGAATGCAGTGTACTCCAATTTTTTGCCTTGCCCAAAATACCTTCTGTGACAGCAGTGAAGGATCACTGGCATAAAGACAGCTTTCCTCTAGCTTGGGATTCCTTCACACTTTGGAACACCCCAATCTCTTCCCTCCTTCCCAGCTGGCTAAAGACTTCTTAATAACATTGGAATAAAGGGACAAGGGCAGTGCAGTTGACCTGGGAAATCAATACCTCATTTTTCTTGCTTAATGGTGCAAAAACTGAGCTGGCTTCGCATCACTGAAAATTTACAGTCAGAGGTTCCCAAGTGCCTTTTTTATGTCTCTGTCATTTTTGCTAAAGACATAAACCTCAGTTAGGGAAAATTATTTTGCTCAGATGACAACACTACCAAGTATAACCAGCATTATTGACAAAAATAGAACAAATAATAATAAATAAATTTCAAGTGAATCAGTGAATTTCTACTATAGTATCATAGGGACTGGTAATAAATCTGAGGGCCTAGAGGGTTTCATATAGCAAATGCTATACAGCACTTCCACAATTATACAGGATTATAATATTAAATCATTGATGATAAGCTTTGGCAATAACATTAAAACTGGTGGAAAGGAAAATAGAGAAGATGACACATTAGGCATAGGCAGCGATTTGCCCGTGAACTCGGGTACATATTCATCAAGCAGTAAGTACAGATTTTGCAAAGTCAAAAAAAAAAAATTGGCATAGATCCAAGCACAAAGTTCTAAATCAAGAAATAAGAAAAACAGAGCAAATACATAAAATGGAGAAAGCAGTGACTCCATAAAGGATGTCAGACTTGAACAAAATTAATCCACAGCTCCCAATTTGATACTGTGTCAGGAAGAGTTAATGGGCTTCCTGCTTAGTAGACGTGAAATGTGGAATCATTATTTTCTTTAAGGGAAATAACCAAACACTACAGGGCTGTTTAATATAAGAGAAAGAGGCAAAGAAGGGTGATGGAAGGGCTCCAAGCTCAGCTACTTCAGGTAAAAACACCAGACATTTTAACAGTCAAGCTCACTATCTGTTTCTAGTACACTAGGAGAGGTCTGATGGATTTCCCATCTTTTGTCTTCTCCAAATCAAGACAGAATGTCTTTCTTAAAGATTTTTTTCTCATAAACCAGAAGTTTTTGCCTCAAGCATAAGAGTAGCTGGGGGAAATTTAATAAACCGTTGTATATTTAAACTAGATGATAGCATGAAGGAAGGGATAGTCAGAAGGTTAAATCCTAATCTCCCTCTACAGTAAGTGGAGACAGAAAAAAATCAGAAAGCTTAAAATTTTACTCTGCCCTGAATTTTTGTCAAAAGAAGAGAGGTATCATTCATAGGCAAAAAAAATAACATTTGTGATGTCTTCAACTGGCAGATGGCTTGCAGAGTGTGCTACCAACTTCACTGAGCTTAGCAAGGAAGAGCAGAGGGAAACTAGAACAGGTTTTTTAAATGCACAATATGCCGATGTTGCTTTGACCTCAGTTTTCCTCAGGGTTGTAAGAGAGTTATTCCAAAACAAGAAATTTGCTTTCAATATTTCCTCTTCAGTCCTGACAACATATTTGACTGGCCATTCTTCTTCCATTGTTCTTTATTTGTACAAATGTAAGAGAAGAGGAAATCAGTCTACTGAGCCTTTCCTCAGTTCCACAGAAAACTGTGAAATTCTCCAAATACCAGCATCACAAGGCCGAGAACAATAACATTAATAACTAAATAATAATAGCCAAATAAACTGTACCTTCTCTAAGTTATTAAAACAAATTTTCCCAAAGTTCTTCTAATTTTTTTGGACTAAATTAAGGTCCGCCTTGTGAATACTGGCAGCAAAGAAGTCATTGGTAGGGATTTGTGTAGAATGACCGTTTGCTAACCCCAGCTGCTCTTCTTTCCAGAATTGCAGCACTTATCAGATATCTGTTTCTAGGGTGTCTGATGTCAGATGTCTATCCACCCAGTATCCAGTCATCAGACAACATTTTGTCTTATCCACGCTGTTTATTGGGGGAAAAAAACCCCACAGTCTTTCTAACAGAATGCAGCTCTAGGGTACAGCTAGAATAAAAAGGAAGGTAAAAGAGCTACATAAATAACAACTCATTCTCAGAAAGTACCAGCAAAGAGGCAAAGAGGAAAAGAGTGTCAGCAAAGAAAAAAAAGAAAACAAAACAGAGAGATATAGAACCAGAAAGTTATGAGGAAATAAATGTGATTATAGAAAAAAAATGTAATATTAAATATAGGGGGATATATGAACCAAAGTCTTTTAACCCTAAGAACAATGGAAAGAGCTAAATAAACTAATTGGCAAAGCTAAGCCAAAATCAAGTGCTCGCTATCCGTACTAAGGGTTAGATTACCCGGGCTCCTAGAAACACGGCAGTGAATAGGACAATCAATCAGGGATCAGCTGAACATCAAAGCAGGAGACCGAGGAAAGGAAGCTGGGCAGGTCTGTGCTGGCATCGCTGCAGTCTGAGAAAAGCCATATAGTGGTGCGTTTGTGAAAGTTTTGCTC
>NW_009647052.1:947604-1025470 GCF_000708025.1 Charadrius vociferus
TTTGAGGAGATTGGGTTTTTTCTAACAATACGTCTGTCATCTTGAAGTGCAGAATACACCTTTATCCATTGCATTTTATTGTGTTTACAGTAGGACTATTATTTAAATACTTAAGGAGGAAGAAAAAGGTGAAAAGCATGGAGAAACACTGGGGATAGCAAAAAAAGAAAGAGAATAACTTCAAAAAATAATGTTTTCATAACTCAGTATGACCCTTTTGAGGATTTCACTGACCCACTCCCCAGTCCTTCCTTCTGCCCATCCATGGTACTAGCATTCAGGCCATAAAAGCCAGTTATCTTGAGAAGAAAGTAGATTTCATGACTCAGCACTCTTCCTCCCGCCAGTTTTGTGGTGATCTCATGAACCTCTGTTTCAGCCATCCAGCATGGCCATCACTAGTGTGTCTACTACCTCCTTCGCCCGTTATGCTACAAGCCCATGTGTCTCTGCTGTGATGCATTAGGTCTTGGAAAAACACTTCTAAAACCATTACCTCAGAGCATTACCCTGGGAAAAAGGCTATGTATTTTACTGAAGAACCACAGGAAGATTAGCAACAAATGTCTCTACCTACACTGTGCTGTTTACATTTCAGGTCTGTTTTATTAATTGCCAGGAGTCTGTGACCATTTTCCTTACTCCCAGTTGCTTTCTACTGACTTCTCCAAGCTTTAGA
Source organism: Charadrius vociferus (assembly GCF_000708025.1). Lineage (NCBI taxonomy): Eukaryota > Metazoa > Chordata > Aves > Charadriiformes > Charadriidae > Charadrius > Charadrius vociferus. The sequence continues at coordinate 948,284 of NW_009647052.1, forward strand.
AACAATCTCATCACAACAATTAACCAAGGAAAAAAAAATCTTGTGCACTTGATTGCTGTCACAGCTGGGGATGCTCAGCTATGTAAAGAGCCCTGGCTACAAATCTCTGATATAAACTTCGTTGCCTTTGTTGTTTGCACAGCATTTTTATCAAGTAATTTCACTTAGAAAACAAGTGTCTCTTCAAACAAATGCTGCAGCTGTGGGATGTTGCAGACCTTTCAGAGTCATGGAAAATCTTCCTGCTAACGTGTTCCTGGATTCATTCCCACATCAGTGGTGTCAGAGCAGACTCTTTTCCATGCCTGTAACTGTTACTCCACAGCCAACACACAATACTGTTTGTTCTAGGTTTTTATCACTGATCTTCTCCCTTGTGCACTATTTCCAAGGATGTAAATTGTTGGGATGTGTATGTTTTGCCGTCAGTGTTCAGCTGCATGCACTGAAATGCATTTCTCAAATAGCTTCCAAAGACCTTTACTACAAATGCCATGGAGCTGTTCCACTTACTTCTTCTGGCTGTGCTCTCGTGTTCCTAAATTCATACAGATTGTTAATTGTCCAAAAGGCTCTGTGTATATACAGGTCAATAAACTGCAAGTCCTGGAACAGACTGCTACACATTCTAGGTTTTGCAGCTCTGTATTTCGTTGCCCTTCTGAATTATTACTTACTGTGATGATCCTTGGTGACTACAGACTATTCATTACCATTTGTTGAGAATTATTTTAAAAGGAGGAGAGATTAGATGGATATTTGGTGCTTGTATGCCATTCTTTTTACCCTTCCAGCAATAACTGAAGAGTGGAAACACAAACAATTGCTAGCAACCACACAGATAATCACAGGTAAGCTTCATTTTCAGCACAGTTGGAAGTTGGTCTTCTGTGGATCCTAGAGAAACTTTGACACAATAAGTCTGTAGAAATCTGGGGCTTGACGTGAAAATCTACCTATTAAACAGACCTTTATAACAACACAACAACAATTATCATTTTTACAGATTACTCCTATTAGGAATATATTTTATATTTCTTACATTGGGCTTAAGTGAAGTAAATTCCTAATTAAGATGATTGCAAGAAAAGTGAGGCCCCCTCCAAATAGTTGCTATGGGGACTAAACTAAAATCTTTAGCTCAGTCTTTAGGAATTCTTAGCAACCCAGAAGCTTGCCACCACTTATTTTCTAAACTTTCTTTTGTAAATAATAGAAGTGCCCTCAGAAGGAAAATATTTGTATCTTGCACACCATAAGCCTAGCATCTGCTAACTGATTTTTTGTTTGGCTCGTTTTTGTAGTTTTACTCTGCTTGCAAAATACATGAATCACAAAATGGATTTATTTTATTTTTTTTTTTTTTTAGTATTTCAGGCAATAAATCTGCATATGACAGAATTTTGGATCTCTAGTTTGTTAAGGTGCCATAGGGAACTCTAACCAACTTCTAATTAGAAAATCTTTGGAGTTTTTCTTCTACACAAATTTTGAAAAAAAAACACCTTAACATAATCAAAGAGATTTGCAAGATGTCCTTGTTTATTGCACACAAAAGAGGAAAAGCTGAAGTTTACCTGTGGTTAGGTAAGCTAGCAGAGGACATACAGTTAAAATCACACTAGAGTGACGCTGTTTCCTCTTGCGGCAATGGTAGGAGTAGGTGGTATATGAAGAGAAACAGCATTGTGATCTGTCAACCACACTGCACACCACTCAGAAAAAAATACAACATAGATGTTGTTGTGGGAGTCTTTTGGCCAGTTGACCTTACTCTGCTGCTTCCTCCGATGTGACTACTGGAGAATCACCTTGCAGGAGAGGAGCACAACACTGTGAACCACCATGCGGGAGAGGATCCCATCATTGTGGAGCACTTTGGGAGAGGGAAGCCCTGCAACGTGGAAAGATGCATGAGCCATGGAAAGATCCTGTCACCCTAAGGCTTTTTGCAACTCATTCTGTGGGAAACAGTGACATCACCAAGGGAAACTTTGAACAGACCAAGCAGCTCTAGCAGCTAGGATGAGGGACACAGGAGTGGATGCATCCTGCAGACCAACACCTGTATGCAGAGCTGATGTGGCAGGCAAAGCATTGGCTTTTATGACCAGGGATTGAAAGTTGCTGGGAGACATAACATCCACCTGACAGAGGGAGAGATGAGCATGTTTGTCAGCTGGTTTTGCTAACCTAATGAGAAGGACTTTAGGTGCATCAAAGATGGTGCCCAAAGCGAAGTGGGTGAAGGGAAAATAGAGAGGAAACACTCAAAGGACAGGGTCATCTCTCTGATTCCACTTCAGAAGGTGGCACAGCTGGAGCCTATCTCAAGTGTTTGTACACAGATACAGGCACATGAGAAATAAGTAGGAGGAATTAGAGTCCATTCACAGTCAGACATCTGTGACATCACTGGAAATACTGAGATGTGGTGGCACCACAGAATCTGTGGGAATGCAGTATAATTCACTGTTAAGGAAGATAACAGCTAAGGAACACTTAAGCCATTTGGACATGAACAAGTCCACAGAATGAGATGAGATGCATCCCTGTGGGTTCTTGTAGATGTCATCACAAAGCCACTCTTAATAATATTTGAAAGGCGATAACAATCACAGAAGTTTCCTGACAACCAGAAAGAAGGCAAATATCATACCCATCTTCAAGAAGGCCAAGGGTGAAAATCAGGAAGATACAGGCTTACTCATCCTAACCCTCTGAAGACTGAGGACTATGTCCTCTGGGAAGCCATTTTTAAACACATGAAAGACAGTGGCTGGGAAGACTGAGCATGAATTTACCTAGGATAAATCAAGCCTGACTAATCTGATGGCTTTTTATGATGAGATGGCTCATGTTTTAATAGACACTTTCACAGCATTTTAACTGGCACAGAGGCAAGGGAGTAAGAATCTTTCAGTCACAAGAGGTTAATATTCCATATTCTGCTATATGTTTGTAAGACAGAGGTTTTCTGTAACTATGAAAACTTACTGATTTGAATCTCAAATAAAAATACTGAAATAAACATGCTGAGACTGTGATGACTCCAGAACTTTATCTGAATCTTCTCCAAGGTTGGCTCCCATGACTTTGGGGTCACCTGACTGTTCAGATCTGAATATTGGAAATACTGATGTCCATAGTTTAAATTTCAACTCTCTCTTGTATCCTAGTTCATATGAATATTTCTGAATTTACATGTTTCTTCATTTTTTCAGAACTGCAGAACCTTTGGCACCCATCAAATACCTGTCACAGCTCTCAAAGCCAGGCTTAGTTTGACTACAATGAAACACTGTCTTGAGTTTTACAGCAAGAATACACAAGTATTTTGTTCAAGAACTTCAAAGTGTTTTGAAAAACCTATAAATGCAGGGGAAGGAATACATAGTTGAAAATCACAAACAGTTCACTGATAGACTGTGAAATAATCCAGACACATCCTTTAAGTTTCTGCAATTATCTTACTACCACAGATGCCTGAAAATACAATCATACTGGTTTAAGAAGACTATGTCATCTCTTCCTGAAATAGTCCAGACGTACAAAGTCATTCTTCATTTAACACTTTTTTTCTGGATTTCAACACTTCTCTCTTAGGATATTATATGAACTCTTACGCTATCTGCAATGTGTTAGCAGGAGCTACACGTTAATTTGCACATTACCAAGTATAGATATATTACTGCCAGGAGCGGAACCACAGAGAAAAGCCATCTTCAAGACTCATTCATACATAATGAGAATCTCTGAAGAGGTTTTCTTTCAGAAATTACTCGTCCTCGATATTGTACATTTTTCTTATTTCATTTAATTTTTACATCAGTAGTTACATTTTCATGAATGAAGGCACAGTCTGTTCTTGGTGGTCATGGTTTTTGCCATACCCATCAAAAAGAACAATGAGACACACTTCTCCAACCTGTGTCTTTGAACGTCTCCTAAGCCATGATCTCCAAAGCCAAATTAAGTTTTGTAAAATTTTCTTCTTCAAAGACTTTGTATACAGCTCCTCTTTTTCATTTCTCTGTCCAAAGCTGTTATGTTTATATCCTAGAAATTGGATTAAATAGCTAATTCATTGCCATTTTGGATTGTTGTGTAAATAATGACAACTTATTTAAATTTTCTCTTAACAAACTAAGATACTGAAACTTAGATTCTAAACACACACCTTTAAAAATGGAAATATGTATAACAGTTCTCATGTACTGCAAAAGATCTAATTGAGTTAAGCAGAGGTATTTGCTTATAATGCTGTACAAAAATCCATTCTGGATCCATCCAGGTTCTGGATATCCCTATCATTTTTACACATATTTTTCCATTCACTAAAGTTTGCCAAAAAAATATCTTTCCACACAGGTAAATAAATAATATCGAGTCTGTGAGGTCCAGAGAAAAGATGCACCTTCCTATTGTCTTAAGTTTTAAATCTAACAATGTTATTGCTTCCAGACTGGAACAATATATATGTTGAAACTATTGAACTATTGGAAAGCAAACACATTAAATAAACAGTATACCAACTCATGAGTGTCCTACGTTTACATATTTTCATCACTTTCTCTTCAGTGGAGCTTTTGTGGAATATAAAATATACTTCAGAACTTGTTCACTTGGCCCAGTGTTCTCTCGGTTGAAAATTATCCCTTGTTACTGCCAAATGGGGACATTTCAAGTGTTATTTGTAGTTTAAAAGAAACGGTTTTAACACATGCAAACTATAAAGTTGATTTACAGTTAAACAGTTAATATACTCTATTTGGCAATCATTCCTGGCTGCTTATAATGTAGCTATAAATTTAAGAGTTTTTTATAATGTAATGTTATCTACTTATTGACAGTTTATCTTGTTAAAAGTATTCTTGAGAAGCAGGAATCTAACATTGCTGCTAGTACAGTAGTTTTTCCCCTTTTTGAAATGCCACCGGTTCTGGAATCCTTTGCCGATGACTGTAGTCAGGTGATTTTCCATGTGAGCCTCTACTTATTCCTCACCCGTGGATCATGAACGATATTCAGTGGTGACTGGAAGATAGATTGCCAATCGTGATTTTGAACCACTGGCCAACTGTCCTACTCCTTAATATCAAAGTTCCACTGGACTTATTTTTTTTCCTAGAGGTAATCTCTTGAAATTGTCACAACAAAGGGCAGGGTAAACCTGACTTGGAAATGCAGCTCGGAATAGCCAATTAGGAAAATAGCATGAGAGTGTTTTCTAGTACTGAGCACAAAGTAGACACTTTTGCTCCACAGAAGAGCATGCTTTAACTTTGAGCCTCCTCAGACAAGAAAGTAATAAGGCCTTAGCAGGGACCAGATCAGGATAACGGGGATTGGAAAGAACCTTCTTTAAAAAAATCATACAATTTATTACCAGGTGACACTTCCAGAAGAAATGAACTTAATGAAATTACATCCCTTTCATTGTTTCTTTTTCTTGTCGAGGTCAAGTTCTTGTTGCCGTTATTTTCTATGAAGTCTGCTGGGTAAATTTACTTTATGAGAAGCAAATGCAATTGAAATACTTTGTTCTTTTCTCACACGAGTGCTGAAAATAAAACATCAATTGCCACATCTGTGCAATAATCAGACTGGTATGCTCCAGATGGAAGATGTTGATAGTGAACCAAGTTGTAAAGCAACTTTTGAAGGCTAGGTCCTATCTGAGGAACACCGTGCCAGGAGGTCTTAGATTGCTTTTCTGTATTTAGATGAACCATAGTAGCGCTCCAGCTAATATCTTCTCCAGTCGTTGGCAAAAAGCAGGTGTGTTCATCACCAGTCCTGGAAACCTCGTCTGCACCCTCCTGCTCAGCTCTAAATTGGCCACACTTGCCAGGACTTACTTCATGTATTTTAGGAGTAACTCTTTAAACTCACTGGACAGACATGTCTTTGGGTTGGGAATACTATATTCAAATATCATCAGACAAAAGCCAAGAGACATTCTTTGTTGAAATCTTCACTGAGAGGAATATTGTTTTTCCTGCAGTGCCTGTTCACAGATTTAGCAAATAGAGACGACAAGCCAAAGCAGCCAACTAGAAGATGTAGGATTTCCCTGAATCATGGTGAAGTGATTGTCAGTGGTTGCCTCTCTTTTCCTATTCCCCACAATGATACAAGTTGCTAAGAACAGTTTATGTAAAAAGGGGAGATGATGTGCCCTGGTATACTATCAAGTTTGAATTTATCTATAAGGAGAAAAAGATCAAAAGAAGCAACACATAAATAATGTAAATAAGAAATACTTGTGAAAGGAACAAAAATGAATTATCATACTACTGTAAACAAAAGCACACCATACATTTTATCACGGCAATCCTCCACACCTAATACGATGTTTTCTTCTGTACCTGTACATGTGTTTATTTTTCAATGGCTATTATAAAGAGGTCAAACCACTCAACTTATTTGATGGACTGGCTTTTTGCAAAGCCACACGAATATTTCCTGCAAAGCCTGGATCTCTAGCCTGAATTCTCTTACATATGTCACCCAATTTAAGGGTCTAATTTCTGTGATTTTAAAATTCATGCGTCATCCCAATAGAATCCAACTGTATCTCCCAACAAACATCTTTTTCATGACATCTTTTTTGTACCAAGCAAAGGCACACATTTTGTTATGTATCTTATATTGTGCCCTTTTCTAAATTAAGGAGATTTTTTTTCTATATGACTCGTGGTATGATATGATGTCATTACAGTTGGAAAAAGACTTTAAAAAAAACCTCCTTCTTTTTAATTCTCCCAGGTGTCCTGCTATTGTAAGGCAGATTTCACAAACAGTAATACTTATATACGAGTGCTACTGAGACAGATGTGCTCATGAATAAATAAAGTAAAAAGACCTATCAGAAGAATATATGGTATTTGTCTCAAAACATAACTGTTTTCATGCAAATGATGTACAAAAATTACAGCAGCATTATAAACAAAAACATAACAACAAAAAAAACCCTCTATTTTTCATATTTCTAGATCCTTATCCTATTTACTTTTAAAAAACCAACAAACTGGATCAAGTAAAGACTCATTTAGCTTTGCTGACAGCAGCAGATTGTTGTTGATTTACCTCAGATGAGAATGTGACACAGAAATGAAAATCAGAGATTATGTGCAATATTTGAGCTTGCTTGTCTAAATAAGAGTAAAAATGTCAATTCAATAAATGTATTGAGGGAAAGGGAGGAAAAAGAAAATTGGAGAGAGGAGGTGCACTTCTTCTCTTCAGGGACAAGTTAGTGATGTAGCCTTGATCGAGCACTGTCATCCTCATAATAAACTGAAGAGCAGTACTTTCCCCCTTGAGCTGCAGGTTATATTTCATACGCTCTCCTGGGCAAAATGAGAGCTAGCAAAGCAATTACGGTAGTGGAAGAGTTATGGTGGCTGACAGAGTAATGGAAGGTAAAAAGTTCTAAGTCACCCTTTAGCTTCTAGAGCACATGATTCTATTGTTTTCAGTAAAGTATGTTTCCTTCCCTGCAAAAAGGCATTTAGAAATATCATGCTTGCTTGCTGACCTAAGAAAGAAAGAGAGAAAGAAAGAGAAAGAAAGAAATAAAGAATGAGAGAAAGGGAGAGAGAAAAAGAAAGAAAGAAGGAAAGAAAGAAAGAAAGAAAGAAAGAAGGAAAGAAGGAAAGAAAGAAAGAAGGAAAGAAAGAAAGAAAGAAAGAAAGAAAGAAAGAAAGAAAGAAAGAAAGAAGGAAAGAAAGAAAGAAAGAAAGAAAGAAAGAAAGAAAGAAAGAAAGAAAGAAAGAAAAAAGAAAGAAAGTTAGTTATCAGCCAGAGTCAGGAAATACATTTCTGCCAAGGACAGGCTACAGATTTGGCAGTGCAGCTCAATCTCACTGCAAGTCTTTGTCAGATTCCACTTCAGTTTTACTCAGCCTTGAAAGAATGCTGTTCCACCTCAACTCCAATACCTTAACACCAGGTAACATAAAAGAATCCATATTTCCTATAAAGCGTAGGTATATTTTGCATACTTCCTCCTGAACATGACTATTTTTGAGTAAATTCTGAATTAAAAAAAAAAGGTCAATGTATGGAACAAAAGCAGTCAAGACCTGATTGGGTTTACAGACAAAAATCATGTGTTCTTTGACGTATAAATAAAGTTTTGTTGATGGTCTTATAAGATCTTTCTTAGTTTAGAGGAAGACAAGCTGTAAGGAATTTGTATTGATGAAAAATGGATGATACATCCTATGTCATTACATTTTTGTAAATTTTGGTCTTTTTTTGTTTATTTATTTATTTCCATTTTTTAATTCTCAGTGTATATATGAATCAGCACTTATATACTCTTAGTTCACGGAGACTGACCAAGCTGTGGTCTTCAGTGCCAAACAATGTATAAATGGCCACATTTTCCAAGGCCCCCACCATACAGAAATTCCCTTTGTCTCATTGTTAATGAAAATTTTCAACCAAAAGGGCTATCAGTTCTACAAAAAATAAGCAGAGATGGAGAAAAGGAATATCACTAAGCAAAGCAATAATTGCATATGAACAGGTCCCGTCCAACAGAAGCCCACCCGAAGCAAAATTACCCTTCCTCTTGCTCTCTTATTTTGTGTTCAGGCTTCTGGTGTTCTGGCTGCAAGGGCAGAAATATGCTCATTTTTCCATTTGGAAAGCAGCTGTCACATATGGATCACATATTGTTTACCAGTTTTTTTCTATGAGTTACCATCTAATGTGATAAATATCTTTGTCCAGTCATACAGCATCTACTACTAATGCACTCCATAGCCGACTATATTTTAAACTATCATTTACTATGACTGCATGTGCAATAGGAATGCCATTCAACCATCAATTTCTTAAATACAGTTATTATGAAGAAGAATTATATTGGATTAAGTGCATTTTTTTATAGTCCATCTACTTTTCTCCATAATTACGGCTACAGCTTTTAAGATAAGAAGTCATCAACTGGGACTTGGAAATGGAAATACAGAAGCCTTGGGGACAACGGTACCACGTAAATAGGGAAGGTCAAGCTGCTTTCTTGATTAATGACTCATTTGTTTCCAAGTACAGATGTCACAGCTACACTTCAGAGTTTGTTATGGTGTAAATAAATATTCCAGCTGACAAATGCATTACTGTCTAATAACACAGCATATTTGCATGGATACTTAAAAGGATTACAGGCAAATCATCTAGGAATTATACAGAAAAATCTGTATCTGTGGAAGCCGTATGTATCATTTATTTAGTGTAAGAGAAAGACAAAGAGCTTAGGGATAAAGGAACGTGATTGAAAACGAACAGAAAAGTGATTTGCAGTCCCTTCTTCACTTGGGAGCTGAAAGGCAGATTGGAAAGAAAAAATACGACAAAATGGAGGGAAAAACAACTACATAGCCGAAAGAGTTCCAGAGCCCATCCTTTGGCCATAGGACATGAGTTGGCCACATGGCCACGATCAAACTCTGAGCTTCCAAAACACCGTGATGGAGCCCAAACTGCCTGTTGGGAACAGCCCCAACCTGTGCCAACTTCCAAAACAGGGAACTGGTTGGGAGACAGAGACCTGCTGTGCCAGGGACCTGCTCCCAAGGTACAGTTGGTCAAGCCTGAGACCAGCATTGTCCCTTGCTTCTGTCTGTCTCATGAAAGTGGCAGCACCAGTCAGCTCAGCTTGGACCCATTGTCTCCAGTGGGAGTTTGAGGGCTGGGTCCTGTGTTAGCTAAGGTCCTGCCCTATTATGGTAACTATATCGGTAGAGGTATTTATAACTTGAAATTAAAGAGACTCTTTTATTCCTTTTGAAATGGAATTGTTTCCTGCCTAAGACACTGGCACCAGTCATACAGACTGTTTTGTGAGGGTACAACTCACTGCCCACGTGAAGATACTGACAAACAAGTGGTGGTTTTCAAGCAGATCTGAGCCCAGCTGCATGGAACAGCTTATTGGACCATGGCATATTTCAATTTCCAAGCTGATGAGAGAGGAAAAGGTCATTTGAATAGGATTTAGGATATGCCAGTTAAAAACAAATGGTATTGCATAAAGGAGAATGAGAAACAGAGGAAACTGCGGGGTGGTTAAATAAAATATGCTGCTTGCAGGGTGATGCAGGTTCCTGTCAGTAATGCACACAGTAGGCATGGAAACAAAGAGCGAACAGTGGAGAATGAGACATTTCAAAGTGAAGCACTACGTAGATAATAACAATGTTGCCTGGGGCTTAAACTATTCCTTAGCCTCGTTGTTTCAGCAGAAAAGAAGACAGTGTCCCAAGGAAAAGAGACTGACTTCCATTTTCAAGAAGTAGAAATGGCATATTTAATGGCTTTTATCAGCGGGTAAGAAAAGAAAAAACGGCATAATTAGAACTACGGAAAGCCAATGAAAGCCCAGAGCAATAATTCTGAAAGAGGTTCTGTGATGAAGATGATAGCACAGGATTAGGAACATATTTTTGCTAGTGGCTTAGCATGAATAAAGGGGGTTTACAATTAGGGCAAAGACATGAATACAAACTGTTTCCAAGTAACAGTTTTTATGTGTTGGTAAGCTATGTGTTAAATAAGACAGTTGAGTGACAGCTGAAACAATATACAGTCAGGAAAATCCTGTAGGAGTGTCACTGGTATTTATTTCTAAGATAATGGTATGTAGGAATCCCAGCTATCCTATGGACATATGCATGAAGTCTTACATACCTGCACAGTAAAAGACTTTCCTGTCTTCTTCAGCCTGACACAAAGACAGAGTATTAAGACACAAGGAGAATAATGGTAAGATTTTTAAGAGAATGCAAGCACAACTGAGGGTCCCAAAAAGTTATTTTACAAAAGACAAATTTAGTGGATTTGAAATAGCCAATATTTAGGCAGAAACTTTAATAGGAACTCAGCAGAGAGCACTAGAATATTTAAATGAGTAGATAAGGGAGAGATGGAACTCTCTTTTGGCAGACCACTAAAGCCCAGTATTTTCTCCAAACGCACATCATGCAGACACAGAGAGTTTAGCAGTCTCCCAGATTTGAAAGGAACTTCTAAGTGTAGAGCCGATGGCAGAATATGGGCCTTAGGTTCAAAATCTCAGTTATTACCACCTACAGTTTCCTGGAGTAAGGCTACATCTATCTGCTGGTTTTCCAGGGCACTTTGACAGTATGCAAAGTCACTTGCATGTGGAGCCACTGCAGACTGGTAACTCCAAAGCTCTAGTCCAGCCATTGCTGTCAAGCAGGGCGCATTACCCTGGACTCGGGCTGAACTGACATTCTTAGATGATGTCTGGCTACTGTTCTCCTGAACCAGCTCACATCTGCCTAAAACATACCACAAACACATACCTGTGGTTTCATCTCTGACCTTAACAGTTCTGTGGTATTTTCTTATGCAAAAGAATTGATGCTGACTGTCATATTGCATTGTAGAAATGTGCTTTTCTGTAAACGTTGCTATTTTCTTCTTATTGTCCCCATATCTGGCTGATAAAGTCCCCCCAAACTCAACACTGCACCACAACACAGAAGCCTGTTGTGCAAACAAAGCTGTGTGTCAGGAGCACAGCGTCTTCCTGCCCTTTAATCTCAGCATTAGTGAAGCAATTTCATTAATGAAATTTTTCTTTAATTGTGTATCAAGCCTTTCCAAAGACAAATTGCTGTTTGGTTGCTTTAGAAATGTGTTAAAAATAAACTACTTGATGTTTTAATATATAAACAGAGCAAAACATAAAATCCATTTGGGCTTTTTGCAAATATCATTTTCTCCTTAAACAGTTAACACAAACCTTCTGTTTGCTTCCCTTTTCACTGGTAACATTTCACATAAGCCGAGAGAAAGCAAATGCCTCTTGGAAGCAAAGCAGCCTGCCCCTGGCAAGCGGCGTGTATGGCAAAGGAAAAGAGCGTGAGGCTGTCTCAGCAGCAAGAGACTGGCTCATAAGCTAAGAGTTTCCACAAGCTGCCGGATCAAAATCACCCCTGTCCCACAAGGGCCTCAGCTGTCTGCCTCCCCTCCCTTGCCTCTGCCTCATTTTCCTCCTCCTCACCACCTGCAGCCTAACAACCAGAAGCTCCTCCTGGTGTTCCTGCACAGAAGGGCAGCTGGGAAATGGAAAAGGATGTGAAAGAAGAGAAACGAGCATCTCTTAGGTCAAGCTGTGCTAAGGGGAATTCCTTTAACTAGAATTTAAATGGCTTGAGTGCCAGAAGTTGCCCAATTTGCAAAGATAAGTAGAACAAAAAAAGTTAGATAGGTTTCTCTTATTCCAGTTTGCAAAGATAAGTAGAACAAAAAGGGAAAAGTTAGATAGGTTTCTCTTATTCCACAGCATTGCCCGTGATAAACTCCATTAAGCAAAACTGCAGTTTGTTCTATCAGAAAGAGCAAGTCTGAGTCTAATTTTTACCCTTTATAGTGTCACAGGCATTGTTCCAGCAGAGTGCTTGTCGGAGACTGCAGGAGAAGAAGGCCCCGTGGAGGTTTGAAGGGCATTAACACGATGCCAGCCTGCCAGCGCACACAGACTTCCACAGCATAAAGGAAATGTTGAAGTACCCTACAGGCCACCGCAAGCACGGTTTCTCCTAGCACCGACACAAGGAGGACACAAACACACAGGACAGTCTAGTATCACAGATCTTTATTCATACATATTTGAATTTATTGTAAAACCAACTTGTGTAAGGACTCCCAGAACTGTTTCTTGGGGAAACTTACATAATGCAAGATACTTGAAACAGATATTCATCATGTTAAGAATTAACACTGTCCTTATTTTCCTCTCTGCTTTGCCTCCTCACAGGTCATTTGAAGAACTCTTTAAAAAAACACAGGAGGAAGATGCTACAGGGAGGATTGGGCTCTGCACATGGTTTTGAGCAGACCTTAATCTACGGGTTAGTTCCTGTACTTTGCTGGGCATTTGGTTGTGACATGCTCCTGATTATTATTGCCACTTTATCTCAGAAGAGTAATTCCCTTCTGCCTACCAACAGCAACCAAAATCACCCCAGTCCCTGGCAATTTTATTTCTGCTCCAGCAGGGTCACACAAAAAGCAAACCACGAAGCTATGTGTGTCATGAAAAATTGCTTGCATAACTCAGAAATTCATAAAACTCGGAAACAGCTGTATTTCATTTCCCAAGGCTAGCTGAAACTCCATCCTGTTCTCCCAACCTGGTTCGGCCTTATTGTACTCATCAGCAGGGATACTGAGAAACAAAGTCCTCTGAAGCGCATTATACAATATAGCAAAATTTAGAATTACATGTACAAAGCACAATGCTAGATGTTGCAAAAAAATCAGGTAATCCTGATTAAGTGAGATAGTATCATTAGTGCCGTTGTTAAATTTATGCACAGTACTTTAGAATGAGGGAAATAGAGGCTCATATGGGGCACTAGTAAAGGCTACAGTATATAGCATTAATGTTTAGCAGATTAAATTGTATAATAAATTTGATCTCTGCCTCTAATCTAGTGCTGAGATTTTATTAGCTTAATGCACATGTTTTCTCATAAAATATCTTGCATAACCTAAGTAGAGCTGACTCAACATTTATTGAACCACAAAGGCATTTTAAATGTGGAGAAACTGAGAAATTCTGTTGGGAATACTGGCTTGCTGAGGACTATAAATGCTATATGAGCCTTCGCCAGAATCTGTTCACAATAGTTGTCTGGAGTAATATAGTGGTCATTGAAACATACTGTGTCTGAGAAGCTGAGGACAATGTTAGGCTTCAATAAAATCCAAGCATTTGTTACCCCACTGAGCCCTCTATACAATCTAATTTTACATTTTTCGGTAAAATTTCACAGTGCAGTTACTCTATGCCATTGTATCTCAGACAAAAAAGAAAGCATACTCAGCTCTAGCTGTTTGGTTTGGTGCTTGACACTTTCTGGTAATAAGTTTCAATTGACTAAAGTTGCCTTTGTTTGTATGACCAAATTACAACAATAAACATGAATTACCATGTGTCAGTATGTGTATTTTATAAAGCTTAAGAGGAAAATATGATCCATTAGAAGCAGCAGGAAGTGTTGCATGCGGTAGGAAGTCATCTGCAGTGATTATGGAATTTGACCCCTGAGTTGGTCACTGTTGTCTATGGCCCTGGCTCCCCACTTACACGCTTTCTCGTGGGGAATAGTTAAGCCACACTGCTAATATCAAAGTTCCTGTCCCCTTCTCATCTTTTCCATCTAGTTTGTTTCTAACTAGTCAGCAGGTCTGATGACTTGTTTGTTTGCTTTTGATCAAAACAAGCAGCTGCATCAAAGTCAGTATGTCTTGCAGAGAAATGTTGATTTTGACAACATTTACAGTGGGAGATTTCAAGCATTCAGGGTAGATTTTGGGTTGTTTGCAGCGGCAAGAGACATGAATTCAAAAGCTGACCTTTCTAATCAGAAAACAGATGTTTCACCATACTTCCCTTTCCTGAAAATATTTGAAAGGTTTTGGTTTTGTTCTAATTCAGAAGAAAAACAAAATTTCAAACCTCAACAGTTGTCTCAAACAGAATGTTTTATTTCAGTCCAGCTCTTCATCTTGTGAAGGTATTCTTGAAATGTAAACTTTCTGCTGGGGATGGGATGTTGTCACAGCAGCCATTCTTTCTGGGTGTGTTTCTGTTCATCTCAGGTTTGGAGCCTTTGACAGATAATAATTAAGGGCAGAACGTTCTCAAAGGGTATTTAGGTCTTAAATATTTTTCTAGATCTTGTTATAATATTACAAACCTTACCTATATGACATCTGTAGTGATGGAAAAAGGGCAAAACCAAAGTTACTATTCATATTTTTATGAATAATTGCATACCGGATCAGTCTCTCCTTTTAAAATAATGAACCTAAACTGGTATTTTTTGTGTTTGCCTCTCCTTATGACAGGAACTACAAAGGATGTTTCATGACAACCTGTGAGGAGAGTGGTCTGAGGGGACATCACATTTTTAAAACTGAAAGATGAATACTAAACACTGACCATAATTTAGAGATTTCAGATTATCCAAAGACTTATATTACAGTTCCTATTAAAACAAAGAAACAAAAGCCACACAAAAAGGAGTTTGAAAAATACAGGTTGTACCTAACACTGCTTCACAACAAGCAAGCAGAGTACTCAAAGTGCTATATACATAAACTGGAGAGATGGCACCAAACTGTTTCTATAGCTTATGTTACATCTTTCTAGGGTATAGAACATTGATTCTGTACTATGAATGACTTTCACAGTAGGTACAAATAAGCATCAGCTGTGATTCATGTCAGTTTTCCAGGAACAGATTTCAAACGTGACGTGGACAGGCTGGAGATCTGGGCAGAGAAGAACCTAATGAGGTTCAACAAAAGCAAGTGCAGGGTCCTGCACCTGGGGAGGAAAAATCAAGAGCAAATACTATACTATTATACTATGGAACAAATACTATAGCTATACTATGATGTACTTCTGGGGACCCCATACTAATGATTCTAAGAAGGCAAATTGAATAATTCTGCATGACACAAGAAATTTAATCAATACAACCCAAGACATTAAAGCTGAATTTAAAAATTGTAGAATCATAGAATGGTTTATGTTGGAAGGGACCTTAAAGATCATCTAGTTCCAACCCCCCTGCCATGGGGCAGGGACAGCTCCCATGAGACCAAATTACTCAAAGCACCATCCAGCCTGGCCTTGAAAAAAATATTCTCTAGATGATAATCATCACAGAACACAAATGAAATGAAATCGTGTCTTAAAGGAACTATAAAGCTTTGGTGCGCATCTGGAGACACTGTTATGGAAATTTAGGATAACTTTCAGCATTTCACTTAATGCTAAGCTTTTGTGAGTAAAGTGTGCGTGATTCCTAATTATCCTTAGTTTAGTGCAATAAATCATGTTTTCAACATCTTCATCTTTCTGATAAACCTTGCCAAGTTTTGGAAGCGTTAGCTACATAAAATTGAAAAAAAAAAATATGTGTGCTTCTTTGTAAGTCGAGAAACGATGTTATCAGATCTATCACATTATAGTTACTGTCTATAACCTTCCAAAAACCTTTTTGCCCACAAATAACCTCTCAAAAGATTGCTATAAGCCAACATTAATAGGTCTTTCTAGTCACAGCTCGTCAACAATATCTCAGTCTTCAGAAGTTATGAAACATTCCCCTCTTTCCACTTACAGGCCGGAAATTACACAGAATACATATTCCTCTAGTACTATAACATCCTTTTTTACTTCTTCCTTTTCCCAGTCTTTGCCTGCCATTCCCAGTCTGCCTGTCAGTTGTATATAGCAGTTACAGCTGGTACATCTAACTCAATGATTAGCTTTTGCTAATGAGCTGTCAGACTGCATGAACTCTAACAGAAAAAAAACCATGGGGTTTGCCTCAAGCTCCTGTTGCCCAGCCTTTTAAAGAATTTTACTCACTTTCAAGTACAAACCTGTAGTACAGCCAATACAGCAGAAAACAGGTGGGTAGAAGAGCTGCTGACTGAGGCAGCCATTAGGGATTTCTGAGAAAATGGGAGATCGCAGATTTCTGACACAAGTGGCAGAAAACAACATAAAATCTGTCTTGTCTTTATGGAAATATTAATTAGCAAATGTTTGCTTACACAAGTACCACAAGGATAATGGTGGTCCTATATAAGCAACTTCTCCATATGATCCCATTCCAGGGCATCTTCTCATAGTACTTACTATTAACAGCTGTGTTTTGGGACTTGGAGTTCAGCTTCTTGTACTTCCAAGGGCAATAGCTTTCACCCAGTATCGTACAGACACTGCCATCCCCTGTCTAGCCTTATTTTCCATAAGAGGACTAATTCACTGCCTGACTTAATATTTCCATCGACGTGCTCCTCACATCTCACCTCATGACCTGTCATCTCCAATTTTTTTTCAAGATCTTGTGCTACAGTGTACTCATCTTCCAATCGTGTTTGTCTTTTATAATTTCTTCATGGGCTAACTCACATAGACAGCTTACCTTGAATGAAGAACTATCTCCACTCTCTCTTCCCTCCCCCTTCCCGTCATTTCTAGGAAATAATCTCTGCCCCCTTCCTAAATTCCTTTTGCACAAAGCATTATGCAAACCCAGTATTAAGGCTTTCAGACGTTCATGAAGTACAAATAGCAAACAAATTTTCTCCAGCAACCCTTTCCCAAGTTCATTTTTCCTCTCTATCAGATGAACAAGATCCTTTTGAAGGGACATAGCAAGAGACGCTCATATATGGAAGTACTTTTCATACTTTAATGAAGAATTACTAGCTCTTTGTAGTTTTTCTGTAAGCAGGAACATGGAAAAAGAAAACTCTGATGCCCAATATTTTAAAACACATTCATACTGCCCAAGGCACATAACTTTTTCCTCCCTGTATACTTTTTGTTGGATTTTTGATTTTTTACTCTTTTGAGGTTGTAAGTACGTGACGTTTTCTACCTCTTGTTAGATAAGATTATGACTATTACTTAATCTTTATTGCTTTTAGAAGTACCTACTTTTCACGCTTACACCAAGGCAGTTTTGGATGCTCTGCCTATTTCTGGCAAGAACTAACAGGATGCAATTTTAAGATTAACATAGTCAATAACAAGGCAGATGGAAGGGAGGAGTTTGGACAGAGTAATTCATGCGTTAAATAGTTGATCTGTATTACTGGTATATTTTAATGGGTTACTATGAGAAGCCAATGATGTGTCACAGTCTGCGGCATAATCGAGCAGCTGTACAATTAATATCTTTCTCCCTGCACATTTTTCAAGGTCTTACAAAGCTAAGGGGAAAAGTGTTCACAGTGGACTTCACATTGTTTGGGAAGGAAGGAGTCAGCTAACTCTAATTCAATTGACTTCCTAAGCAAGAATGTAAAACAGATGAGCATTTTATGTTCCAAAAAGATTTTTGCATATCATAGGAAAACAATTAATTAAACAAAAAAGAAGCTTTATGTGCCTTCTCATAAATATGAATCAATAAGCAAAGTTACCTGATGATATGATTCCCTAAATCATAACAGAAGGGGAAAAATGGCTCATAGGGTACCCTGAAACCCCATGTGTGATCAACAGTAATGAGATGATAATTAGACATCAAAAAGAGACAAAAGATCAGGGTTGCGGCATTTGATGCTGAAAAATATATCTCAAGAACAGAGTGATCCTTGCTCTATGATGACCAAGCCATGCCTAGGAACAATCCTAAGAAAGAGATAGGCAAAGTGTTGCAAGTATATTCTAACCCACTATGTTAATGATCTTGTTCCTGGTTTTTTTTCTGTAACTTTTGCCCTCATTTTGTAATAGAAAACTAAGCCTTTGCTTGTTTACTCCTCATTAATTTTTTTTTCTCCTAAAAGCAAAACTGCAAAGTTTCAGAAGTAAAGGGCACTCTCTTTCTCCAGAAATAACATGTTCAAAGAAGGCATTATAGATACATAAGTGTCTGAAATGTGGAACAAGTTTATGTTTCACAGAAGGTCACGTGTCTTTCCCACCAAGTTTCTAGGCTCATTTTGAGCACTGGTAGGTGACGGGATTCAGGAAAAAATTCTTCCCGCATGGGCAAACATTAGTGCTCTGCTGGCAAGGAAGAATTAGTCATGAGACAATTTAACATAATCCAGTGTTGTTACAGAAGGCCTCTTTAAATTATTCATATACCACTACCACATACTGATCTTTTGGGAACGTACTTTTGATGTTCTTTGGACAGAGACAACACTGTGCCTGACACAAAGAAGATCCACAGAAGACACTAGCAGATGTGTCAAAACCAGCCAGAATGTTTGCCTGAATTATTCTTATACTTAAAACCACAACCAGATCCAAAACCCAAACTTTGAACAAAATTTCAGCCTTACAGAGGTCTAAAACTAGCAGGATGCAAGGGCACATATGGGGAAAACATGATGTGTTTGGGAGGATAGTATTACAGTAATATACATTTCCACCAACTGCAAGCAGAAAGGTTGAACATATATTTATTCAGCAGTAGTAAAAAGCTGAATGATTTAGCAGAAAGTGAAAATGAAATACAAGAAGTAGGCCAAGAAAATAGAAGGAACAGTAGTTAGAAATTCTGCACTGAACACTACAGAAAGGAAAATGTTAATGAAAGAGGAAATGCCTAGGCTCTAGTCAAGCATTGCTGACTTTAAAGTGAACATTTCAATGGGATAAGTTTTTGTGAACTTTGGGCATTTCTGATGCTTAATTTAAGTTAAATAATTTGTGAGATGTATTCTGTTGGCAGAGAATTTCCTGAAGTCCTAAGTAGGCATACATATATGTGAGCGTTTGGGTCTACAAAAAATAAAATAGCTAATCTTGTTTTTTAAAGTTCAGTTTCAGAAGTGAATTCTAGTTGAAGAGGTAGCATATGAAATTTGCTAGTTTGACACATGAGCTGAAGTTTCTTTATTGTATTTTATTTTCTGGTTTACCATCTGAGGATACTTTCTTGCTGTAGGATTGACTGTATTTATTTTATGTTGTCTAATATTTAAAAAAAAATAATCCATCTGGATGAAATCAGATTGTCTTACAGATGTTGAAATCCAGTCTTGTTTTGGTTTAGCTACTTACACAGAATTTAAATGGCTCCTGTAAAAAATGGGGTTTTGTAAAGAACTAAACTGTGTTGCTTTGCATTTGTGTGCAAGTATTGGTTCTCGTTTTATTTATAAATATTTGCAACTGACATTGTCACGAGCCTGTATGGCTAGGCACATATCTCACTGCCTTATTCAGGTGAACTATTAGCCTGACTTAAAACCTGCAACATAAGTGATGTCTGTGAGGACTATTTTATTTTATTTTCTTAGCTGGATATCAATGACTTTCTGCTGAAATAGCCTGCTCCAGTAATAAGACAAAGAATAATCTGTCTAATGACAGTTGTTGCTTTTCCCTTCTAACTGCCAGGAAAGACACAAAAGCTTTGTACCTTACAAGCATTTTTTTGATTATTAGTTAATTAAATGGTCTGCATAACACTCTTGTTTCCCTGTGCAATTGCATCTGCTAACTGTTTTGGGAGTGACCGGATCGCTGGTGTGCATGTTTGCGCATGCCTTTCCAGATTTTGGAAATCAAACTTTAAGTTTGGTTAATTTAAGGTCATTATCCTAAATTCAGAGTTGAGTGGAATTACCGGGTATTTCTAATGTCTGTACAAATTCTGCTCTTTAGATTTCCACTTTTCTTACCACTGTTGAGATGCTTTTAGCTAAGACAGATGATCTTGATTGATACTCACCTGCTATTGGCTTTCTTTACAGCAATAATATTAGGGTTATCTGTTATTCTCTGTATTTGCCAAGCTTTTTACTTTGGGTTTAAAACCTTGCAATTATCTGGTAGAAAGCACACCTCACCTATCAAAGTGTGCCTTAGAAAGTTTGTCCTTGATATCCTTTGGAAGCTATACATTTGTTTATTCATCATTCACCCTCACTTGCAGGTCATAGCTTTGTGACTTGAGGATTACAATTTATTAATTTCATTGTGGCTGCCATTTAAAGTGTTACTATCAATCAAAAAATGGTATGAGATTTGCATTTCTCAGAAACTGCTTCTCATCAGTGGAGCTGATTAAATATTTTGCCATAGGAAAATATTGAAAACATATAGGAAGAAAAAAAGCACCTCATTTAGGAAAAAGAAAGAACATCTTGGTAAAAAGACTGTTCTACGACTCTCCTGGAATTTCTCATATTTAACTTTACTGCTATGTAAAATAAATAGTTAGCTTTTCATTATTTTAAAAGTCAGAATTTCTGGTTAATCTTGGAGTTCCCTCATGGGTAGAAATTCTGAATCCTGAGGAGCTACCTTTATGAGCCACCTTCATAGCAGACATCAGGTGAGAACCCCTTGGAGAAACTGCAGATGTGTACTCCTGTTCAACTGTAGAAAAGTAAGTGTCCAAGAGCAGAGATTGATCTGGCAGACTGCTAGTAGTGGCTTTATCATTACTCAGACAAGTGGTTATGCTCAAAGTTTTCACTTTGCACAATAAGCCCAAAGTGGGTGTGAAATCCATTTATTTTCTCTTAAAAGGCATTTCCTACAGACTCGCTCAGTTCCTACTCTAGTACCATTCTACTTCAGTAGAGTGGAGAATTTTGAGTGTTCTCTTTGGCAAATGACCTTTGAAGTGTTATAAATCTTGTCCCTTATTTCACAGCCATCTTCAGTCTTTTTGTATGTGTGTAACTACTAAGAATTCAAGACAATGGAAAGCCAGTTCTTTTGAATATGAAACAGCAATAAATCCCAATTCACTTGGTTTCATTAAGACTGGAAGGGTTGTAGCTAAGCCAAAAGCAGAGCATAGCTAAGAGGAGAAACAAAACTTTGTTATAGCAATGGCTGAATTTGGAATTTTTGTTCTGCAAAAAATTCAAAAGAATTTCAAAAAGAAATGCTGTTTTAGTGCGAGCTACACATCCCAGCAAAAGGCATTATGAAATAAGAATCATAATATTTTAAACATAAATAAACATATCTATAGTTGTAAGTTTAAGTGTAAATATAAATGTACATAGTGTCTGTTTCTACTGGCAGATTTCCACTGAATGATGGGAAGAGCAAAGCAGTTTTTTTTCTTCTGGAAGAAGGACACCTGGGCTGTGTCTGTATTAATAAGCTAACCAAGGACAAGGCATGGGTTGAATACTGGTATGAAATTGTCCACATTATGTAATTCTTAGCATGTATGGGGTTACCATTATGACACATAATATGTGAGTACAGCTCAGAGGTTAATGTGGTGCAGAGACTGTTCCCAAATAGAGTATGGATGAGGCTGCCTTACACTGTGGGGCAACAGGAAAGGGAAGAGTTAGCTCTATGGCTGGGACTGGTGCCATGTCACTTGCACTGGCAGCCAGAAAGCAAGACATTTACTCATAAATGTAACCCTGGATGCTGGGGCATTGCCTGGGAGACCAAGGGACACTCCAGGCAGTCAACAAGGGTAGTACAGAATAGGAAGACGTGCAACAGACAGACATATTTCATGGAAGGAATTTTTAAAATGAACTTTTCAGTGCTAGACATGTCTCTGGGTATCCATCCCTGTGCATACAGGCATCAGGGAGGTTAAAAAGTGCAGAGAAAGGAATGAAGGAAATTATATAAATATAAATAATATTATATAAATATAAATGAATTAGTACCAAACAAGTACCTTTTAATGACTTAACGAACTAATCTCTATAGGTGAGAAAGAACACATGGACTTGCATATCAGTCTTCTACTTAACTCCATGTGTCCTGAGACAGGGAATTCAACTGAGCTCTACCCAGCTTTTACGCCTAACTCTAAACTAAACCATAGATAACAACAGCAACAGAAATCATGTTTTGGTAATGACAGACACCAACCTCTGAAGGTCCTATGTTATCTCATAATCAAGTTGGCTCTTCATACTTTATACTATCTACCCTGACCATAATTCAGCTGTAGCCCATGTCTAGTACTTCCAACTATTAGGACCACACAGTCTGAGCAGTATCTTCAAACTTTAGGTTATCCAGTCTAAACCTAGTCTTACCCTGGCTGTCAGCATTCACTGTAAACCAGAACATATAGACCTCAATCAAACAAGCCGCTTTCTGAACCCTGAGTTCCTAAATCCTCCAGAAACAGAATGAGAAATGCAACGCTGAAATTCTCAAACCATCCCAAACCTCAACCTGAGCCCAAACCAAGCCATAAATTGAATATTCACTCTGAGCTATCCTTTCCTGAACCTAACTTGAAACTGTTGCCCAGAAAGGAAACCCAAAAAGAAAAAATACAAACAAGACTGAAAAAAAAAAAAAAAAGACACAATACACAGGTGATACAATGCCCTTTCATAATGATGAAGAGCACGCAGCTTCCAGCTTCAAAGGAACTCTTCACTTTCCAACTCTCAAACCCTGAATCCAGCCCTAATTCTAAACCCCGTAATGGTCAGGGATTGCAACTCTCCAATACACAGGACACAAAACATCAGCTGTCCTTAACATCCTTCTTCTTAATCTTGAGACATGTAGCATCCTCCATTTAACTGTTTTCTTCAGTGTGCAGATTCCTAAACACTAGCCTAAACATAAGAGCTGAACTTAACTAAGGTCATGGAAAAAATTATAAGAAAAAAAGAGCACAAAGTATTGGCCTAAAACAACTCTTTTTTCCTTATTCTGAGGGCAAGGCACCAGATGTTGAAATGGGTCCTTCAGTTATTACATTCCCCCAAATAACCTTACCCTTAAAAATAATTCTAGCCAAGTGAACCACCCATCCAGTGAAGGGAACTTAAGCTGTTGACCACAATTGACTCCAGACTTCTCTTCAGTCTTCTTTCTGAAGGCTGCTCAGTCTAAAGGAAAAACCCAGACTCTAGTTTTAGATTTGCTAACCCCCAACATACGAGTAATTATGACAAGACAAACTATACACAAAATAAAATAAAAAAAAGAAGAATGTGTTGACAACAGACTCCAGCTCTATTCCAAACTCTTGTGGGTAGAAAAGAATTAACTGGCCTCTCCAAGCTTTTATATTACCAAAATGTAATCCAAACCCAACCCTAATGTTAATGATTGCCACAGGACCCATCCTTCCAGTAAGAGAACAGAAATTCCTGATCACAGTCAACAGTAGCCCAAGTTTAGGGGTAAGGCTTATTTTTTGGAAATGACTTTGGAAATGTCTTACACTGGAGAGAAAGGTCACCTGGACATATTTGAGTTAAGGTTCTGAGTTAGATTAGGACTTGAAACAGTTTTGTCTGAAGGTGCTGTAGGCAGAGATTCCTGAAAAGATTTTGAATCACACCTTAAACTACAAATGCATTTTACGGAATCAGTGGGAGGCACTGTTACTCATATAGTAAGAAGGCCCTGAAAACTACTTGGAGTACTAAGTTCAAAACTAAGGATCTGAGAAAAAGTTGAACTGACCTTGCAATAAACAATGCAACAGCAAAGGAACCTAGACTCTGGTACAGTGACAAGTAAGATCTACTCAAATCTCACTTAACTGTAGCTTTTTTTTCTTTTTTTTTTTTGCAGGAGATGAAACATTACTTTAACGTATTCTATAGCTATTGAACTGTGTGGCACGGTCTGCTATTCTGTGCTTTAAAGTGTCATGATAAGTTTGAACAGTTATTCATCCTCACTGTGGGGAATTCATTTCCACCTTCTCTAGGCATCAAATAATAAGTTGACTGAAAATATTTTCTCAACTGGCTGACCTGCAAGGCAAGTGGTAATGGTCTTTAACTGCTGTGCAGCTGTATCAGTGTTTTTAGGGAGACAGCTGGCATCAGTGGTGGTCATTCTTTTTTGGGGAGAAGGTAGAGTTAGGATTAGAACTAGGATGATTTTGGAAAAGGACATACAACAGTCACGTGTATGCAGTGTATACTGAGTCTTCTGCCATGTCCAGGTGAGGGGTGTGAGGAGTGAGGATCAGTGGTACAGGAATCCATGTCCACAGCCAAAGACAACAGTAGTCCACCCTTGAGTAATAATTCTCACTGTCTGGAGACCTGTGCAGTCTTACAGTTTGTGGTGGTTAAGTAAGGACCTGTCACAGACACTGCAAATGCGCCTATGACTTCTGCTCCTGGTGATAGCTCTTGTTTTCTTTTCCAGCAGCAACATGCTTTTGCAGCAAATTCAGCATGAATGTTGAAAGGTGGGTGTGGGTAGGGGTCCTTACAGAGAACATACTGGGAAATCACAGGTGTGTGGGGTGCATATGAGTAAAGTGAGATATGATGTTAGAGGAATGGTGTGAAAGAATGAGAGCAGATGCAACATGTGTCACAGGCGTACTGAGACCTTATGTAGGGAGTCACCACATACGGTGACCTCAGATGAGAAGTCAGACGTGGTTAATTGTAGATGTCACCTGTGATTATAAAGAGCTCTGATTCTCCACTATTTTTTTTCTCCTGAAGAAGCTTAAGGAGTAGTCTTTAGCCCAACCTGCCTTTATGTAAATATATCAGTGAGGTGTCATATTACGAGCAAAAAGTTTTGAAAGAAAGAATGAACCAACCCCTTGAACGAACCCTTGATAACTAGAATTATCTGTGAATTGGTGAGTTATGTACAAAGTGACGATTTGAAAATACCACTTAAGAGAATGAACATGGTAACATCTCACCAGTGGAAATAACTGTTCATTTGAGGGAAAATCTGATGGAATGTGGCTGGAAATTAAGGTGTGATCAGTGGGATGAGAAACACAAGACTATATTTCTAGAGAGTTGCGGTTTTGTGCAAAAATATCATCATTAAAAGTTCATCATTCATTTTTCTTCTTTAGGCAGCCATATAGGAGTCAGCAATTAGTTATTTCCAAAACCAAGTTGTTGTCCCATATAAATAAGTTTTGTAAAAGGAAAATGTGCTGTACAGTGAAACTGTGAGCAATGGGTGGAAAAAAATCAAGGAATAAATATGTATTAAGTATTGTCTCTATGACATCTATGCTAACAAAAAGAGAAAACTCATTATGAGAAAGTGGAGAATGGGGCTTGTCAAAGGGTCAGGCTTAGCACACATACAATCCATAGAAAGTGCTATGATAAGAAAAGCATTTATCTTGCACATTTTAGATTGGATATTAGGAAGAATTTCTTTACTGAAATGGTCCTCAGGCATTGGAACGTGTTACCCAGGGCAGCGGTGGAGTGCTCCTCCCTGGAGGTATTTAAGGGTTGTGTGGATATAGTGCTTTGTGACATGGTTTAGTGGTGGGCTTGTCAGTGTTAGGTTAATGATTGGACTAGATGATCTTACAGGTCTTTTCCAATCGAGGAGGTCCTGTGATTCTGTGATTCTGTGTGAAAACTGCAACAGGAAGCAGCTATAGTAGTCAAAATTTGTGTTCATGTAAGATAGAACATAGATAATAAAAGATTTTTTGTAATGGCCAACTTATGGAATACTGAAAACCTACATAAAAAAATCTTAAAGACTGTAAATAATTCTAACTCTTCTTTCTTGCAAAGTAAGAGCATCATTTATCCCAATCAGAGTATGAACTATATCCAATATTTTTCCTAAAGTTTACTACTCCTTCACATTAAAAAATCCACTTCTAGAAAATGAATATTATACTAAATCCATCAGAAACCTGACTGTAATTTTGTTTAAATGAGCTAGATTTATTTACTTTTCATTTAAAATTCATGTGTTAAATTATTCTTCTTTTTGCACTTGCATGGTTTTTGCATTCCTGAGGGCATAAGAAACTACTCTGGAGCTGACTGTGCATTAGGCTTCCTTTAACACCCATTCACATCAGTTTGACAACTGTTTTCAATGTTATTGGATTTATTTTTTTTTATTTTGTGGTTTTGGTTTATTTATAAGTGTGGAATCCTGTAGATTATTCTCTTCTCATGTAATATAGAAGTTAAGTTTCTTCTGCAGCAAAAAACACCACAACATTTGTATAGAAAAGTAATGATAAAAATGTGCAATCTAAAAAAAAATAATAAAGCTTAAAAAAACAGCTTAATACAACATAGTCTTTATAGTTTAGTTATGTACTTTAATCTAAATATTAGACTTCATATTGTGCAGAAAGTTCTCCCTTAGTAGCAGACATACAACACATTCTTCTCTTTATAAAGTCAACTTTGTCAAAAACAGCAAACCAAAATACATACTTGCCCGAGGACTGGTCCTCATGCAAGTTTTTTTTTAGGTATTATACATTAAGTAAAAACTGATACTTTTTATGTTGTACTTACTAATTATTTAGATCATGCAAATTATGCAAGTTTAATCTTCTGTATGTATGGTTCATATGTTTCACTTCTTTGGTGTGCTTACCCAAAGGCAGTAGACAGCTTCTTGGTCCACTTTATGAATATGTATAATTGCGTGTGAGAAAGGGGTGAAAATCAGCCATATCACAGAGAATTCAGTGCGCTATTATGCTGTTCTACTGATGAGAATAAAAAAATAAATAGAATTATGTATGCAATATACATTATTTTAAAACACAAATTTATATATTGCTAAGAAAACACCCTTGGATTTTTTGCCCGTTAAAACTCATCTTTGTTTTGATATGGGTTTTACAAAGCTGACAACGATGGGACTGGTCTTATCTTTGAATCTACTCCTTGACTTATACCAATACATTTAAAGAATTTTATTCTGAATTTTTCAAAGTTAAAATAAAGAATAATATTCATATCTTATCACTCATTCATCTACTTTAAAAAAGTAAGTAAATCTAAAGAAAATAATACTATCAAAATATATTTTGACTGGATCCTCAGCTGGTGTGAGTGGGTCTTCATGAGGTTAGATATACACACCTACATGGAATTATCACAGCTGAGGATCTGGACTAGAATTTTTATTAACTTTTTCCACTCTTTATTAAGAATCTAATTGTCATATAAGTTAGAACCCCTTGACCGCAATTTGGGCATGTGAAAACATCTCGATCTTCACCTTTTAGCTCATTTACAGTACCAGAGGAATTTGCTGGGGCCTTCCTGACAGGCAAAAGTCTGACACAGGGGGTGGAATCTTGGCTCCATAAAAGTTAGTGGCAAACTCCTATTGAGTTTACTGGACCTACAGTTTTCTCCAGAGTAGTAGAAGAAAACTCCATGAACAAAATCTATGTTCCTAATTTATGAATGATGACAGTGCAGATAGGCACCTTTTTCTTGTTAGCTGTGGAGGGAAAAAAAGCAAAGAATATTACCTCTGAGAAAGTCTGGGAAAATCTGCTGATTATGTCAGTTTCCTGACATAAACGCATCCTGAAACAAAGCCTACAGTGGTAGCTATAGGACTTAATAGGGAACCTCCAAGAGAATTGTGCTTTCCAGCAACGTTTTTTACATTACGATTCCTAGTGTGAGTATAAAAGCAAATCTGGTTGATAGAGTACATGTATTTACATTGGATTATTTTTTTGGCTATGTGATCTCCCAGCTTTCTTTATGATCTGCAGGTTTATGAGGAAAAACCACATCTTAGAACAATTATGAGAGTTACTACAACACAGTTGAGACCAAGAAATTTCTTCTCATTTTTGGCTTTTCCTCAGCTAATGTCAATGACAATGGCTAAGCTCCTTCTGGATAGAAACTGTTTTGAAGGAAACAGACAGCACAGCTGAGCAAAGGAGGGAATTAAAAAAAAAAGAAAGCAAGTAGTTTTGCCATATGCCACAGACGTGTACCATGCAGTACATAAGGACCATAACCTTATGTACTGTAAGTACATAAGGCCATAACCTTACTTTGGAAAAAAGCAGATGCAGAAACAGGAACTTCAAGGGCATTAAGACTGGGAGTCCACCTTCTTATTAGTTAATTTTCAGATTTTCTTCTTTACTTTTTTTTAAACAACAAAATGAGTTAATAGCAAAACCAGGCAGCTCTTCCTTTATTTTTCTCTGCCTTCACCGGTGGTTTGGGGATTTATGTGCTATTTCCTATACATAGATCAGTAAGCTTTCATATACTGAAAAAAAAAGTTGAACCAATTATAGAAACCAGAATTTTGATACTCCTAGACTATCACTGAAGACCTGGTTTCAACCCCTCCAAAGCCAATCAAAATATTGGTATACATTAAGGATGTGGTGGAGGATAATGCTGAAAATACAATGCCTTTACATAAATTGATATTACCATTTTTTGGGGGCATTCTGACTAAGCTTTGTTTCCTAATCTCAGAAAGATTTTAAAAAATTGGAAGAGGTTCACCAGTAGGTATTAAAGAAAATCCATGAAGTTGAACATTGACAATAGTAAATTAGTCTTTTTTGTCTAAAGGGGACAGAATCATAAGAACATAAATCAAATATTCGTTTTCAAAAAAAAAAAAAAAGAGCAATACTTTAAGAGCCATAGCTGATTACAGAATTCATTAGTAAAAGTCATCTTCAAAGTCAAGAGTTTCATGAGATCCAAAAACCACTTTAAATAAACGTGTCCTTTTTCAGGCCATAGCAGGATTTTATTCAACCAAGAACATTTTTAGAGCATCTTCAGCTGCCACAAGGGAATTGACTCACAGGCACTGGCAGCCTCAGACTCTTCATCTAGTTTTGCCACTAGAAAATGGGAGAAAGCTGCACATAAACTCTGAATGCTACCTGCAGGAAAAGGGGTTTTTTGAGTTCTGAGGTGTTATAGAAAAGTTCAAATGGCAGCACATACCCCTGTTTAACCTTTTCCAGAAGATGACCTAAGGCGTTTTAATCTAAATTTTAACTTCCAATAAAGCAGAAGATCCTGAGTGAGACAAAATGGTATTCATAGAGACACCATTCTGTTTGTGAATATACTCCCAATATTGTATCAAAGTGGGTATTTTGAATGCATTCCAGCATAATAAAACCACAAATCACAGGCAAACTGAAATTCAACATTCTGTTTGTTGAAAAAAAAAAATGTGGCATAACTGAATACTTATGTGAAGCAAGTAAATATGCTGCTATTGGAAGTTAAGAGAATCTTCTCTCCAAAATATTTCCTCAGCCCTCAAGAACAAAAATGCTCTGCAAGGAGTGAGAAAATGGCAGAAACTTTACTCACTACTTAATATTTTTAATTAAAGCAATGTCAATCCAGAAGAACAGCATACACTTTATTACAGCTGGTTTAAATGTTTGTTGCACTGTTGAGGATGAAGATAACTCCTAGCAGGTGGCACAGGAATTACCTCACATTCAAGGAGACTGAGAGTCGGTGAATAAGTACATTGACTTCCAGAGAGACCCTCAGTGCTGTCTTGGTGAAACTGAAAAGGGAATCTGGCAGAATTTGCTATTAATACTATCCAGCAGAAAGCCAGATACTTAAACTTGAAATTTCCCATGTTTTTATTTTCAAAACAGTCTTAAAATCACAATGAAAACATATTTCCTAGGAGTACCAGGGTTGGAGGCTTGGATAATCTAAGAGTTATTGTAGATCAATCTACAGCTGCAGTAGATAGCAGCTCAGGGATTTTCTTGATAGTCTGTCTTCAAGCATGTGAAATGGGAAAATATTCAGAACAAGACATATCTGAGTTCTGGAAAAGCTGCCCAGTGAGTTTATTTCAGTTTCCAAAACAAAGCTAAGAAATTATATGATTAGTCATGAAAATCACCTGAATGATGAAAATTATTCTATTGTGAAGAGCATAGGATTGGATGAAATATTATGTCACGCAAAACTTTAGATAAGATGATTCAATGGCCAAGAAAAGACCACTGTGGTCACTGAAAATCAGTTACCAAATACAAATGTTGTCAGTCTGTGTGGAAACACAACCTCTTCTGTTTGCCAGTGAGGAGATTTCTCAGTCTGCCATAGATATTATCACAATGAGGGTGTCTTCTTGGGTCTGTTTGTTTGGACAGACAAGGAAAAATCTGTTAGTTACCATCACTGAAGCTTATTGAATTTAGGAGAGATCCTGCCTGCAACGCAGTAGATGATGCAACATAATCATGGGCTTATGAAATCACTAGCCAATGAATTAGTGCTAGAATGCCATATAAAGGTAAATGGCTCTTGTGTGGAAAAGTTCTTCATCTCATGATAATGTTGAATAAATATGATAACTTTAAACTAACAGCAGTGAGAATAGAATGATTTTCATTAATTTTCTGGTATCAACCGCGTAAATACAACCACTTTCTTTCCAGAACAGCCATGTAGTAGGTGTTATAATACAGTGCTAAATGATGTGGGGTAAGCTATTTTATAAAGTATTTTTCAATATGAAGCAATCATCACCTTTTTAACTAATCATATATTTTGCGTTCTAAAAACATGAGAATCATCTGCAATGATGCTTAAAGCAGCATATAGTGTGTTCTTCTCCGTCCCTGTGGCTGGGTTAACACCACACCCATGGAAAATATTACATTCTAATGATTCCAGAGTTTAGTTTTACTCTGATGGGACTTTGAAAGCCACGTTAAACTGACCAGCTGTGATTTACAGCTAGTTTGTCTTCTGCCTGGAAAATGTACAAGTGAACTATTTAAAACAGTAGCTGTTTTCCTCATTCATCTGTTTTGGATCACACTAATCCTAGGTTTGGATGAATGCTAACAAGAAGTTAATGTTTATGGTGTTCCCAAGTATTTATTAAGTATTACACAACTGTGGTACCACAATGATATAAAACATTTCTGCTTATTAACAGGAATTGTCTTTACTGCAATCTGAATAGCAAATCACAAGAACACATTTTAAAATTTCTATGTAGTGAGAGCCACTGCTTGAGAGAATTTTGATTCATTAGAAAGATGATTAATTAATGTTCAGAAAGGAATAAATACAATACTTTCCAAATTACCATTTGAAAAGCAGTTTCAAGCATGTTTGGATGTTTTTTCTTCTACAGGATTTCCATGGAAGAGACAATAAGAAAAGCATTTTTGGTGTTTCCATGACTGTTGTTTTACTGCAACCAGAGTAGAAGTCAGGAAAACATTATGAAAAAATAATTCTCTACTAGATAGTGAAACTACAAAGTACTTGAAGACCCAGATTTGATGTGGGTGTACAGGGAAACTAGCTTTCATCTGACTCTCCTGTGAAGCTCATTTATTCAAGCTGTATTGTATCAGATAATTCTTTCTCCCTTACATGTATACCAGGAGGAAAACTCCTGTATTCTCAAGAGGTTATCTAGAAATTTCTTGGATCCTCCCTAGCATTTCCCTACTTTCATCCAGTAAATATTTTAAGTTGAAGTGTAGTCATTACACCCAAGGGTCTGCATTCACTTCTCTGCAACTGAGATGACATGTGCATCTTTTCAGAAAAGAATTTTTGATTTTATGAAGTGAGTGGGCTGTTAGGACAGAAATGTTGACACTATGCAAAATACAAACTGTATTTTAAACTCCTACAGGCCTAAACTATTGGAATTTGATTATTTGTGCTCTGCTATCTAGAGAAATCTCAGAAGAATAAACCAGGGATCCACAGGTATTTTTCTGATCTCCTGCCCTACTACATTTCCCGAGGAAACTATATTGACACTCAGACAAGGTTTGGGCTTGCAGCTAATTCAAAAGTAAATCAAGTAATTCAGGATCAATGAAATTGGCTTCAAGTTGTCACTTCTTGCAAGCCTCTAACCTGAGTAGAAAACACCCGTTGTAGTTTTTGCACAGATGGCACCATCTTAGCTCAGAATTTGGGAACACATCCCACGCCTGAAACAGAGCCAACAAATCATGGCTTCTGCTCATCAGAGAGATTCCCAAATTCCAATGCACAGCCAGACATCATATGATTTGCATACAGGGGTTGCAAAACCAACAAGACGTGTCTATAACGTACCATAATTCCTTTTTGAACCTTTGTAGAGAACTATGTAAAAGCTCTGCATCTTTTAAGACTTTGTAGCTTGACTGAAGGACTGTTGCCCCTCTTTGAGAACACTTCACAGCAAAATTTCAGATTTCAAATTTAAATCGACCAGGAGGGATTGAAATATGTCAACATTTAAAGTCTGTTGGCAATGAAACAGTGCTAAGAGGACTGTAACCCGTTACAGGTGAGTCTGCCAACCATCCACGTTCCTGTCATGGCCCCTGAGGCACCACTAGTCCTGACTTTCCCTGCTCGGCATCCCCTTGGGCTCCTCCCGTCCTGCCCATGGCCCGGGACCCCATGTCAGCCCCCAAGGGCTATCAGCCCCTGCCCCAGTAACACTGCAACAGGGCCATTCTCCAGCCCCCCTGTATTGGGTTTCAGTGGCAAGGTTTCAGTAGTGAGAGGGCTACAGGGGTGGCTTCTGTGAGAAGACTCCAGAAGCTGTCTCCATGTCCAATAAAGCCAATGACAGCTGGCTCCAAGATGGACCCACTGCTGGCCATGGCTGAGCCCATCAGCGACGGTGGCAGCGCCTCTGAGATAACATATTTAAGAAGGGGGGAAAAAAACAAGCCCTGCGCGGTAGCAGCCAGAGAGAGAAGTGAGAATATGTGAGAAAAACAACTCTGGAGACACCAAGGTCAGTGAAGAAGGAGGAGGAAGAGGAGCTCCAGGTGCTGGAGCAGGGATTCCCCTGCAGCCTGTGGTGAAGACCATGGTGAGGCAGACTGTCCCCCTACAGCCGATGGAGGTTAATGGTGGAGCAGATATCCATCTGCAGCTCGTGGAGGATTCCACACCAGAGCAGAGCCTCCCAAAGGAGGTTGTGATCCCATAGGAAGCCCGTGCTGGAGCAGGCTCCTGACAGGACCTGTGGACCTGTGGAGAGAGAAGCCCACACTGGATCAGGTTTGCTGGCAGGACTTGTGACCCCAGGGATAACCCATGCTGGAGCAGTCTGTTCCTGAAGGACTTCACCCTGTGGAAAAGACCCACGCCAGAGCAGTTCATGAAGAACTGCAGCCAGTGGGAAGGACCCATGTTGGAGAAGTTCATGGAGGAGCATTTCCTGTGGGAGGGACCACCCCACTGGAGCAGGGGAAGAGTGCAAGGAGTCCTTCCCCTGAGGAGGAAGGAGCAGCAGAGACAACGTGTGATGAAATGACCACAACCCCCATTCCCTATGCCACTGGGCAGGAGGAGGTAGAGAAATGGGGAGTGAAGTTGAGCCCAGGAAGAAAGGAGCGGGGGGTGGGGGTCAGTTTGCAAAGAACTGCAGCCCATGGGAAGGACTCATGTTGGAGAAATTCATGGAGGACTGTTTCCCATGGGAGGGACCCCATGCCGGAGCAAGGGAAGAGTGTGAGGGGTCCTCCTTCTGAGGAGAAAGGAGCAGCAGAGACAACGTGTGATGAAATGACCACAACCCCCATTCCCTATGCCACTGGGCAGGAGGAGGTAGAGAAATGGGGAGTGAAGTTGAGCCCAGGAAGAAAGGAGCGGGGGGTGGGGGGTGGGGGGGAAGGTGTTTTAAGATTTAGTTTTTATTTCTCATTATCCTACTCTGATCTGATTGGTAATAAATTGTATTAATTTCCCCAAGTCGAGTCTGTTTTGCCTATGATGGTAATTCCTGAATGATCTCCCTGTCCTTATCTTGACCCACGAGCCTTTCATTGTATTTTCTCTCCCCTGTCCAGCTGAGGAGGGGAGTGACAGAGTGGCTTTGGTGGGCACCAGGTGTCCAGCCAGGGCCAACCCACCACAACCCCACAGGCCTGCCCTGCCCAGCCATGGGCCCCATCAAGCCCGGCCCACCTGCAGGCCCATCTCCCAGCCTGGCCTCAGCCTGTCCCCAGGTTGGTGCCCGATGCCCAGGGCTGGGGCTGCCCCCAGTGCCCCCTGCCCTGCCCATGCTGGGAGAGCCCTGCTCTGAGCCCTGCAGGGAGCCATGGACCCACCCTGCACCCAGCCAGTCCCCAGGTCCAGCCAGCAGCCAGGCTGAGCACATCTTCCCAATAGGTCCCCCCCAAAAAAACCACATGGATAATACATACACACAGACCTTGGGCCTGGGGTGCCCCTGGGAGGGGCTGCACCGGGAGCTCACGTCTCTGAGGGGGTTATTGGTGTTCCCCTGCCCACTGTTGTGACTGGAGGTGGGAACCTTTTATCACATCACCTAACATACAATGAAGACTTTATTTTTGTTGTTCCAATTCTCAAAAATTAAGACAAACAATAGGGAAAAGCAGACCCAAGCATCACACCCCAAAATTTAAAATTTCACAGAATTTTTGGATGCTTTAAATTTAGCTGACTTGCATAGAACATGTCCCCAATGCTTCTTCTGCTTATCAGAAGTCCCTTTATCTCCTTGTGTAATTATTCTTAACCGTTTTTACAGCACTTTACAGCGCCAGGTTGCTTATTAGGTATTGCAAAAAGCTAAAACTTTAATTTCTTTAATTCTTAACTCTATTCAAAAAATGAGTTCATTTTACTTTATGCAACCAGTTCTTTAGCACCATGGCTATTTTTTATTTCATTATGGTTTCAACATTAAGTAATGTTTTTTTTAATATTTCCTCCATTCCCTCTTCTTTCATGGCAATTAACATTTATGTTCCAAGTTTTTGATAAACCAAGGAAATCCATTTAAATTAGCAGGATATTTACTCCATGTGTGAGTCTCTTTTCTCCAGGATTCATAAAATGTGAGGTAATAGTTCTACTCATATTTTACCTCATTCAACAAAATCATGTTTAAGGAACATGATTAAAATGCACTTTGATCGAATACAGACGTGCTGCTTGTCCATATCCTAGACATGGTACAGGGTTTTAGGTGGCCCTGCTTGAGCAGGAGGGGTGAAGAAGATGACCTTCAGAGATCCCCTCCAAATTCTACCATTCTGTGATACTTCCCGTGCCCATGTGGAAGGATTTCTTTGCCAGTAGCAAGACCAAAAGTTGTAGTTTACTTTGCTAAATTCATAGAAAGTGTACATGTTATTCATATTATTTTCTAGGTATGATAGTTTTAGAATACACCTACTTTTCCACGTTGTTTGAGCTCCCTATGCCATCCAGTCCCCAAATTTAGAAGTCAGGAAAGGAGTTTTTTGGGTTTGTTTTTGGGTTTTGTTTCTTTGGGCTGTTCTCAGAGAAGCACAGAATTCATTAACTCCAAGGGTTGTGAAGGTCGTGGAAATGATACAGTTCCAGCAAGTATGGAATATCACATAGCATTAGAGAATGAATGATCACAAGCATAACAAGCCATAACTCACCAAAGAGCTTCGCCCTGCAAGATCTCCTCCCCCACGTGCCTGGTACTAGAGAATAGTTACAAGACAGTTACGCGAGTGTGATCCAGCAGCCTACTCCTCCATAAAGAGTTTTCATAGTTCAGGATCAACCGTATGTCTCAGTATACAGTTGTGGTTGTGAATGATCTTTTCCTAGGTACAGCTTGAGTTTAGTATATAATTAAGGTTAAAGTAGTTAACATTAGTGCTGACAGCTGGGACAGACAAATCTCTTGTGCATGGGCAGAGAAAGAGGAGGTAGTCACATAAAACATTTTTTGTACTTGGCCCTCTGAACATTGCTCACATGTGGATAGTTACATTTTCTAATGCAGCATTCTTCTGTTATTTCAGTACAATAATCCACACATGCAATTCACACCACAGATACTGTATAGTTCTTTAAAAGTTTGATCTTTGGCATGAAATCATGGGTGAGTTTGTGATCTCGGGTAACTCGATCCTTCAGATGAACTGTACAACAGTAAACAAAGAAGTGGGCGGGATCACAGGCACGATTGAGGGATGAAATTCCATATACACCTAGAAAAAGATATAACCAAAAATGTTACAGAAACAATGGTGTTTCAAGAGATACTCCACTGATCTATATAAAATGGCTTTTCCATTAGATATTTAACTTATTAGGTGGTTATTATACAGTAGACTTTAGTCATGCAAAACTTTGTTTTGCTTATGGTTTCCTTTAAAACTTAGAACCAACAACTTTTTTGGTCCAGATCCCATGGTGCAAAATTCAGTTGGGCTTGAAAGAATAGTTTTGAGTGAGAGCTATCTTTAGAAAAGCCTATTGCAGTTCATGTGTCTACTAATTCTGCAACGTTATATTTCAAAGTATTCCTAAAAAGCACTTCTATATATATGTATTTCTAAAGATTTCTTTAAACATTGGTGGTACATCCAAAATTATTGTACGGGAATCTATTAATTACTCAGATAGATGTGCCAGAATGTCTTTGTGATTTTGGACACAATAAGCAATAGACGATAAACGTCTCATTTTTAAAGTGAAATACTGTTGAAAGGTTTTCATTTTTCTTGAACGTTTCCACTAATGTGTATTGATTATTACTACTTATAACTTCATATTTTTGTAGTGAAATATATACATTAACGTAAAAAATAATTAGTCTTAACACAGAAAATACAGTTATGTCTTGTAATACATCTTTTTACCTTTATTTCTCAGTGAGAGTCAAGTCTGGGACCCAAACTAGACGTATACTGAGAAAAGCAGCACTTCTCTAGCTGGGGAAACAAGCCAAGACCGAAGTATTCAGTAGAGGAGTCATATAGGAAAATGAGAGCCTAGAAAGAGACCTAACAGCGTGCAGGGTTCATGTTACTTGTGAGTATGCACTGTGTGATCTTTTTACAAAAAGTTGAAATGCCAAACAGGTATCAGGGTCCTATGTAACCACAAGTGAACAGGAGCCAGAATTTTTTAAGTGCTTGATAGATGAAAACCCGTGGCTGTGAAACAGGAATTACAGGCAGGCCTGAATATCTTTCTGGATCTTGGACTCACTGTAGAAAAATATTCTGGCATGGTATTTTCAGGTGAAAAAATGTGTGTATCCTTTTTGTGTATTTGTATATTTAATATCCTGATATTAAATGTAAGTCGCAATAGATGACATTTAATTCAAACAACTTTGAGACAATATAAAACTAGCATGCCTTTTTCTTACAGATTTATCAGCTGGAACTATGCTAATTACAAGGACTAAAGCCATATATTCTTTAAAGATCTTTGAGGTACTTAAAGAAAAACTGGCTGTAGCACAGCTGAAATAATTTAACTCAGTAAAATGCACATTTGCATTCGGTATAACATGCAGTCTGCGAAATAAACAGATGTCAATTATAGGAAGGGTAGTGACATGACCATATACATCCTGGCAAATGTTTAGAAATACATTTCCAAAAATACAGTGGTTAATTTCAGAAAGCTGAAGGATCTAAATTTTCATTTCTAAAAAAGATGGGCTCTAATTAAAACCAAAATAATTCTTTTGCTTTTGAAGATTTGTCTGACATTAAATTCATTCATCACTGACTTAAGTACACACAAAGTATCAAATTAAGGGAAGCTGTTTCTAGTGCTCCCAAATGATGGAATTCTGCTGCACACAGAGAGAGGTTCAATGTTTAAGAAGGTGTTGATTTAATAGATGTGTTTTTTTTTTTCTTTTGCTGGGAGGATTAAGGGTTGGAAAGACATGGACAATGCCTTCCATTTCACAAATCTCTGTTAGGATTCTGTCAAGGAAAATCCCTAAAGAAAGACACAGATGAGGAGTGTTGTAACTAGAATTTCTTCTTTAAGCACATATGCTTTGGTCATCATTAACTTATTGCTTCTCACTTTTCACATTGATGGAAATCTCCAGTTTTGTTGTGCCACAGCCCCTTGACAGCTTGAGCTCCAGCAGAGACCTTCCATTCCATTTCATTCTGGATGTTGACATGGCAATAGATGCCCAACGTTTCATGAAGTACAGCTTTTTCAGCCCAACTGTTGAGGAAGTTGTCCAGTTTTCTTAACACCTTAGCAATGCATTGACATAACTAGTTTCCCATACAATCTTAATTTGGTTTTGGCTGATAGACTCTGAAAGTACATGTTTTTGTTACAGCAAACACTCTAGGTGTAATCCTCCCTTTATAAATAACATGATGGTATGCAACATCCCCTGATCGCGTCCTTCTTCATTTCACTGTCCTAATTCCAGCTCCTCAACACAGTTTAATTATCTGTTTAAAATGGCTTTGTGTAGCTAATTGACCAATGCATGCTGTATACCCAGACCGGCATAGCCAAGCCTGCAAGAGCATTGTTTTGATGGCAAAAAAAATTGACAATCAAAGACATCAACCCAGAGCTCATCCAGATTCTTACACCACCAAGGACAGGACAAGAAGAACTTCCATATGGAATTGACCAAAAGGCTTGATGTGATGATTACAAACTGATTTTTGCAGGAATTCAGCAAGAACAGTGAGGACAGTTTTGTGGTACACATACAGCTTTGTTTGTAAGCTGGTAAATTTTTCATTCCAGATACAATGATTTAATCTCTGTGAAGCTTCTCTGGCATTTGCTGTCCTCTTCATGACATGGCGCTCAGTCACAGGGGTCAGAGACAGTTTGCTGCCAAGATAACAGCGGTTTTGTATAGATTTTGGTGTGCATTGTCAATGCTGCTTTGGCAGAAATTCCATTATGGGAGAGACTGAACTAGAGAGTTGGTGGGGTTTTTTTTAAGTGCTGCCCAGACTGAACAACTTGGCAGCATTATTGACACAATCAGGAATGTGCTCTTTAAAGGAGTGTGGTCACTAGGATGGCCAATGGCAGATCACCAAAGGCAAAGTTTGTAGGGACACGTAATATCACTAAAGAAATTGATATCGTTTCCTGCTAGATGTTCAACAGGAAGTAACAAATGAAATTAAATATAGAACCATAGATCAAATAGAATTTAATTAAGCAACTTGACAACTTGAAAAAAAAT
The DNA here is from genome assembly GCF_000708025.1 of Charadrius vociferus. Lineage (NCBI taxonomy): Eukaryota > Metazoa > Chordata > Aves > Charadriiformes > Charadriidae > Charadrius > Charadrius vociferus. The sequence goes on from NW_009647052.1 coordinate 987,531, forward strand.
GGATATGGAGAAGAAAAGACGTCATGTCACTAACCCTTGTTGGATGAACAGAGAAAGAGCTTAACATGGTTTCAAATGATGATCATGAAAGATGATCATGAAAATTAGAAGATGCCTAAACCTCATGTCTTGAGGAGGTTCAATTGTTTTTATCACTTATGTAGGAGGTTATCAGAAAAAAAAAATGATGGAAGAAGAATGTTGGTTGCTGAGTTTATGGTGGAAGTTGCTAAGGAAATCTAGATTTTCTGTGTTAAAGAAATCCAGAAAAACAATTAAAGCTGTTTTCTTAGGTGCATAATATGTAAATTCCCAGATTTATTTTTCCTCAATTTTGCAATAAATAAGGCAGAGATAAATTTATTTTTATTTCCTACATCTCATAAAAATAAACCAGGTTGAATACAGCTTAAAATAGCTACATACAGTAGAGGAGATCTAGGTATTTTACAGGATCCAAGATAAAGTCTACTTATGTTCTATGTAAAAACATGTATATTTTAGTATTGGAATTTATTTTTATGTGTAATACTATTTCATTTGTTGACACTTTTTATCTTCCAAGAAGATATGAAATACAATAGATGCTGACTTTGTTTTTTCATATTCAGGAACTAGATGAAAGTGTTAATAGATATTGTAATCAAGTTACTAACTCAGAAGAAATGCAATTTAACTTAGAAATTGGGGTTATTTTGCATATCAGTCAAATACAAACACAATACAAGTGCACACGTATATATGCCAATAAGTAAAAGATATTTCAAGAAAACTGTTAAACCTGTATCCCACATTCTTTCAACACAGTCATGTTACACAAAAGTGCTTAACCTTTGTTTCACTTATTGTAGTACTGCAGTAAAAGCAAGTAACACCTTAATGAAAATTCCTCTTTGATAGACACTCAAGGATAGATATTAAAGGAATTAAGAAAGTCTTTCTGAAATTATATGGAAAGCAGAATAGAAAAAATAATTCTTCTAAAGCGTAAAGCAATGTACCATCTGACAGAAGCTACACCAATATTAAAATATGAACTCAACTGTTTCAGACTTAATGAAGAAAACACTACAAAGGCCCTTCTCTCAGAAAAGGTAATGAATAACTTCTCAATTCATTTGATAAATTGTCAGAATTATAGTGAATAACATAATACCCTGCATGATAAGCATAATATTTTACAACCAAACCTGAAGCTACAGTAAATCATGGTCATGCACAATGACTGCAGCTTTTCCAGTTCCTGTGCCTTTAGTCTTAATGTATCCCAGATTTAGTTGTTTTTATTGGCTCTTGTTGTTCAAGTATGTAACCAGCTCTGAACTTGAATGTCAAAATACAAAGAAAAGTGTATGGAGCCCCCTTACAATAATCTGGCGCTGAAAATATAGGAAAAAACCTTCAAAACTCAGTATTTTCCTTCTGTAAGATCTCCTTAGAGTTATACTGAACTGAAAAATAACAAGCTTTTGCCATATGCACTAGGTGACTCCTTTGTCATTGGGGTGAAACTTGGTAAATATTGGGTAAAGTAAGATGGCAGTCAATAATTAAGATGAAAAAACAGTATACAGTGATCTGTACGCTGAGACAGTGATTGTCCTGCAGAAAATTTTTGATCTTATAAAGTGCATATAAAATAAATTACGTTAATGGTGATAACTTTTCAGCTGTCATTCTAAGTAGACAACATCTGCAGTCCTATGTTATGCTAAAAGCTTTTCCTTATTAACTTTTGCCTGTTATCTGTCCTGAGCTTAATAGTATCTCACCTTTGCGTGTACCTCTACTACTTCTGTTGGATGCTAAGAACAATCTTTGAATACAATGTAGATCTACAATTTTTCCAGAGACAATGTCACCTAAATATCACAAGTTTACAGCATTATCAATAAAGAGCAAAATATATACCTATAAGTTTAGGGATACAAATCTATATCCCTAGATTTATGTATACTTATTTGTGTAAAATATACATTTATAAATATATATATATATTCTCCATGATTCCTTTTCCTGACTTTGAAAACATTATCTTCTGTCATGTCTAAATAGTGTCTAGTTTCAGCTTTTGACCAACACTAGTTAAATAGTGAGTGCTAAATTTCGAAAGTAATAAGCTTTTTTCAGTATAAGAGACTTAGTTTAAATTTATATTAACAATTAAGAATCTATTAAGGCATTTACTCGCATTTGCCTACACAGTAGACCCAGTACAGCTTGGTTTTCCTTTTTCTCTCAGGTTCATGAGTCATGTATCATTTTTTGCAAGAGATTCCTTCTGAACTTTTCCACCTTGCCCTGGATAAACTAAATATGTTGAATTTTTCTGGTCAGCCACTTTTTCAGTCAGGCTTTCAAAAACCTCCAACTCTTTTCTAAATGTTGTCAATTTTAATAGACTTCTTGACAAAAGTGATTTAAGCATCTCAGTAGCTTTCTCACTTACTTCCAGGGGTGCACCAAACTCATATTGCTTTCCAATATCCCCCTGAATTTACATCCAAGTTTTGTGGTCACTCTTATCCATATACTGAAATGTTTATTTCTGTACAATATTAATAATGAATATGTTTGGCATGCTTCTTTTATCTTGTCATATACTGATGAGTAGGTTTGAAATTGAATAGTCATCCTGGCTCAGGGTGAAAGCTGAAATATGTCAGGTTCTCTAAGTTCCCATAGACCTCAGTGGAAAATAAGCAATGATGATCTTGTACGTTCAGGCCCTTGAAAGCTTAATAATCTGAATCAGTCTTGAACAATTTGATAAACAAAGCAATAAAATGCTGGGTACAGTCATCCCCCCACCCCTGCTGGCCCTCTCCATGGCATTTAATGAAAGAAGACAAAAATTTAGTCCCAAATGACACTGAGAGAGGCATTGGAGATGTTTGACTATGAAAACAAAATTCATGGTTTCAGTCAGCTATCGTCTATCCAAGACAAGGTCAGCTTCTGCCCTTGGCTTTTAAAACTAAAGCTCAAGCATACAAATCCACAGGTTAGCGGAAATGATTACCATAAACAAATCTGGACAAAAGTCCTGCCATTTGGAAACCTATGCAAATGGACGTTTTCATCATCTGCGTTCCACTAATCCACACTAAACTATGCATGTTGTAAAACATGCAGAAACGACGTCTCTTCTTTGATTATCCAATAAAAAAAAATAATATTTTTGTGAAAAACAAAAAGCAAATTTCATTGCTGCTTTCCATTTCAGTGGTGGGAAGAATGAAGGCAGAGTTATCTCTCAAAAAAGGTCTGCAGATTTTAAAGAGAGTAGAGCAGAGTCATCCAGCGGCAGAATACTTTTTTTTAAAAGGTTGATTGACAACCTGGGCAAGTCTTCAAGCCTGCGTGACAGGGCCTGACTGTTATGTGATGTTGCTTCTTCCCTGTGCAGAGCTGCAGCAGCAGTAGTCTCTGATCCCCTGCCACATCACAGCTTTAAGTGGCTGCTTTCCACACCAATGGCACTGACACTTCGCTGGCTGCACATCTATCCCGAGCCTTTGCACTTACAGTACCTGGCACCAGTCCCTATTTCTCCTTCCCTGGACTTTTTCCAGCAGTGCTTTTCCTGGTCATATTAGAGCTCTCCAGCAGATCCTCACTTAGCAATACTTTTTTTACTTCCAAGTTATTTTTTTTTTAACTTGTACATTTACTGCCTCCTGCCTTATCATTGGACTAACTACAGACAAGACACTTTCTTTGAAGCAGAATCCCATAGAAATTAAATATGGAATGAACAAGGTTAAAGACTCCAGTGGAAAAAAGACAAATAGTATTTAATAAAGAGTGATCTTTAAACACACCATTATACGGTTGTAGCAAGGGTAAAATCATAATGGGTAGTTCCAAGAAAAAAAAGAATTTTTTTCTAATAAACTGTCCATACCTTTCCTCTAAGTATCTTCTTAGGAACTCCTAATGCACAGCACAGTTAGGTAGCATAGGTTCAGTGGAATCAAAACTGTCTGTGCACATGGGTTCAAGGGCTTTATGAAGCCGGTAGAAGCCGAATTGTTCAGTATGCTTTTGCACCACAGAAAGTCTGGTTTAATTTACAGATCCTGGGAATTATTGACAATTAGGTCTTTTAGTGCCTTTAGAGCTATTTCCATGCAAATATTGTATTACACTTCTCATTTTAAATCACTTAAACACGTGTGTATTTTTAAGTCCATTGGCACAGGCTTTTGAAGTTCACTGCTGCCTGTCTTTAATGAGTAAGAGGGTGCCTCCTGATGCCATCTGTGCTGTGTGACAGCCTGTGCCCACTGTCAGAGAAAAACTCTCCTGAGCTGAAGTCACACTTCAACCAGTGACTGAACATCACACTTTTACCCTGCTTTCTAGACAGTAGTTAGAAGTAGTTAAGTTTTTTCCATTATTCAAACGGGGAAAAACACAGCTCAGACATTAATATTCCCTCTGATATACTGTGTAGTCAAAAGGGAGAGCGGTAGGTGCAGAAATACTCCATAAACATTAGCCCAGCAGCTAGGGAATAGCCTGCAGCTCCCCGCTATCCCAAGGAATAAACCACATGCACCACCCAGACAATTCAAGCTCTTTCTTGAAGGCATATGGAGCCTCTGCAGCCTGGTTTAAGATTCCTTTTACTGTGAAAGCAACAGATCTCAACTGTTTTCAAAAACGCTCATAAAAAAGAGCATTCAAAAGTCAGCAGAAGTCTTTCCAAAGGGTTGCAGGGAGCTTTGGAACAGGGCGCAGGTGTGCAATAGGAATTAACGCCTTCATTCTCTTTTCAGCTATGTATTCTCTCTCTTTTTCTGCATGTCGTTTGCCTGCTATGTTCTGCTGTCTTTTGTGCAGTGTTAGGAGATGCATTTCTCATTGCCTTCATTTGCCCCATATCTCTGATTTTCAGATGCAGAAAAACGCTACTTCTAGTACTTTTCAGCACAGAACTCCCTCCCCAGATGTATTGCCAGTCTCACCTACTTACAACTGAAATAAATAATCTCTCTGTCAATGTGTGGAATCACTTAAGAATATTAAAGAAATCATCAGTCATCATTTGAATGTTCAAAATAGCAGTGCTCTACTGCTATAAGTCATTTTTCTTTGACAGCACATATCTAAGGATAACACCCGTATTCTGTGGGGGGCACTGGCACAGGGACTGTGAGTAGGTGCAAACCCAATTTTATAATATCATGGAAGGAATCCACTTACCTGAGAGATTCGACCTTGACTTTTGTTGCTTGCAGTTCTTTTATATATATTGACTAAACATTACTATGTTTGGCTATACTAGTGAAGCCACCAGGACAACTGTTGGATTGGGTTTTATGCTTATATAGCCATATTAACTCCTCCCAGAATCACGGCTAGAGAATAAGGTGAATAAATTTCTGTAAATAAACAGACAGTTTTCCTTGTACACACTGATCCACCAACATAGGAAGTCCAGATGTTCCCCACTGGAAATCACAATAAGCACTGTATCACTAGAAATTCCTCACCTGCACTACCACTGTTTTAGTGGCTATCTAAGTACATGAAGATGGTAAACTCAGGATAAAAAAAAAAAACAAACCAAAAAAACAAACCACTTTTATATGACTCACGTGTCCCATTAAACAGTCAACTGAAATTTCAGTGTATCTTGAAAAGGTGACCAATCCTGTAATTTTCACAGGTTTCAATTTTGTTCCTGAAGGCACGTTTAACCTGTTACAGCCTGATATCATATATACTGCCATCTCTAAAAGTAAGGAACTTTGTAAATACTCTGGAAAATTTGCTTTGAAGAGTTTTTAAACTGTACAAAACCTCTTCTTTTTGCTGGGAGGAGCAAGACTGGAGATGTCAGAGAGAAGCATTTCTCCTGACTGTGTGGCCTATATAGTCTTGGATGCAGTGGTAGAGACTGTTTGAAAATCTTTTTTTAATTAGGACAGAGCCTGCACAAAAGGGTTGTGAGTTCAAGATGCCAATTAACCACAAAACAGGCTGAGTCCAAATTGTTTTAGTGAGCTGCCGTGTGAGACACAAGGACATTGCAAGATGCACCTCTTTAATTAGGCATTTCACCATACAACAGTCTTCATCAGCCATCATTTTTTAACTTTTGCACTCTGCAACGTCAAAGGTTCCAGCTAAAACTCATCTACCACTGTGCTAAGATCTTTGCAAATATGTGAAATATCTTTATTTTTCTTTCTTTGTTTTCCTCAAGTAGCACCAAATAAGTTGTTCCTATGCTGGAATGATTATCTTCTGAGCACATCTCTCTCTAGACTTGCGAATGAGACTATGCAGAATTCAATGAAGAAACACATTTGATCGAGAGAAGTGATAGACCTAGGTAGGAAAAAATATGTCCTAGTTAAATGTATTAATTTATATACGCATATATATGCCTTTTAGGTTTTTTGGTGTTTTTTTATAATAAACAAGGAGAGTCAACTCTTTCCAGTCATTGCTGGGTTATCACAAAATGATTAGGTGTTAAGATGCTAATTACTGAAATCCACTGGACAGATCAACTGAGTGTAAGAGAAACACTTGTAAAAATGAAGACTTAAAAACTAGATGCTGTATATTGAATCCTATATTTATAGCGTGGACTTTTTATTCCTTTAACTTACAGTTTAATGAAATAACAGCTAAAATGTCTGAATATCATTTTCTAAAGTCAGGCACCAAAAATTGCCTGGTTTTCAGATATGCTAAATATCTACCATTTTTATAACTGTAAGTCAAAACTAAATAGTGATATAAATATTGATGTTGAGAATTGTTCCCAAGATGTCTGCTCACTCAACACAATGTGGGATAACAGTTTTAAACAAAACAAAACAGAACAAAAGGGGTTTAGAATGCCAGAATACTCTGAATTAGCTGAAGTGTTGAACAATGCACAATACACACAAAAATGTTATACCGTATTTGAGCAGATTCAGCATCTTTTAGCAATATCTGCAAAAACATGTGGAATTGTTAAAGTTTGTTTCCCCCAACAGATTTTAATATTTGCCTGAGTTTTATTTACTTATTTCTTCAAATAAAGAAAATCCTTTCAAATAAAGCAGAACTTTGTTTTTATTAAAAAGTAAGGTAAAACATGTCTGAATTATTATTATTTTTTCCTATTCATTCAGCATTCAGTCTGAAGCCCACACTGTTTGAGCAACCAATTGTCCCTGCAAGATAGTTAGGATTGGCTGGGTTACCTTTGCTCCCTGTCTCAAATTTCCATCTGGTCTGGGTGTTCTTGGTCCTGGGTCTCCATGTGAGGAATTCCCACCCCCGAGGCAGATGCAGCAAACCCATTGAAGCAGGATACCTCCTTTCAAATGCTAAGGAGCCTATTTTCCCCCTCTTTCAAATACAGTCTCACACTTGTGGTTATTTTTTTCTCACAAGCAGTGTGCTTTGCTTATGCATTGCTACATTTTTTTTTATTATTCTTTTGGTTTTAGTAGGATATATTCCTGCAGTGTTTGATCGTTCCCCTGTACACGTTTGTGGCGTAGATAATCAACTTATTTATGTCAAAGTAGCAAACCTTTATAAGAACACAGAGATGTTAATCTTGCATTAAAACCCTGCAAGAACATTTGTGTACAGAAGTACACGGCAGCATTGCTCAGTGGATGCATCTTCATGTTGCATTCTCTTTTGTAAGCTTGCATACATCATTTGGTCTGTAAGGGAAAAGGCAGAAACAGACCCAGGCACGTACACATTCAGCAGAGATGGGGAATGTTCAAAGCAGCAATCTGTGGAAAAGACTGTGATAACCCCACCAGCGCCAATTAATCCCTGCCTCTAGCCTTGCTGATGTTGCTCCCATGTGCATTTTCCCAGCACATATTTCTTTCATCCCCATAACTGCCTCCTCCCTGGAACACTTTTCTTCCCCCACACACTGAATTTGGACACCACGTGGACTCTAAAGCAGAAAGGAACGACACTCCTGTCCATTTCTTTAACAAGTAGTTGCCAAAGTTCTGTGCAAACAGCTATGCGTTAGTGTATAAGTATTTACATGGTCATCATTTTTATATAATGCTTTTCATCTCCAGCTTTTGATTTTTATATTTTAAGATTCAGCCTCATCCATCATCATATTGCTGACGAATGGTGTTAACATTTTTTCTGCAGAAGTACAAAGTGTACGGAGCACAATTGTTATCATTTAATCTGACCTAAATACTGTATAGGTCTTTCTGCAAAAGACACATTCCATTCATTTCTAGGTATAAGGGAAGGAAAATTTCAACTGAAAATGTGAACCCATCTGCTGAAGTGATGTTGCTTGTTGTTTTCTTCATCTGGCAGCTTCTCTTCTCCATTTCTTAAATTTTCTTCATTTTTTGTAATGTGAAAAATAATTTAAAGAATTAAGGGGCAGAAGAACATTTAAAGACATGAGGTTTATGTTTTGGGTTGGTTTTTTTTTGCTATCAGTGTTGTTACAGAATTAAAAACAGACTTATGTTTAGCACTTTTTTTCTCCGACATAAGATATAACGTGTGACATACCATGTTTTCTACATCAGGTTTTAATTTTTTTAAATCTGTTGGCTCCTTACAGCCCATGTTGTTTTTTTCTTGGCGTTTCTGTTTGACTATGGTTTGAATTCTAAGGCTGGGTTGGTGGTGTGCAAAATGCATTATATATTGATTATATGTGTGGTATGTAGAATGCATATAGCATTGTCTCCTTGTGCATGTCTGACATTAACATTGCACTCAACATCAGAACTTGGAAAGGATTCAAAAATCCTACAATCCTACAATGACAGTATAAGGTTTGAAATTCCCGAAAGAGATTCACAGTGCTTTCTGCACTTTCTTGAACCCAGTGACATCTCCCAATTGCAGAATCACTGATTTTGGCTGACACTAGTTAGTGAGCAGATCTAAGGAAAGATTATACAGCATTTGCTGCTAACACTTGAGCATCTAGGATTTAAAATCTGTGCATGTCAAGTTTACTAGGATGTGCTGGGAGAAATCGGTGCAAGCACCTTACTGTGTTGTATTTTGGACCCAAAGTTAAGTTCGTTATACAAATGCAAACCAGGCCAGTGGAAGGTTTTGGCAGCGCTATGCAAGCAAGCGATGCACATGGTTACCATGCAGTGAGCATGTGTCTTTCAGTAAATGTCTAACTCTTTGCAATGTTTAGTAAAAAATTACTACCATCTGCTGAAGAAGAAACTTCCTCAAACACACAGGCCAGCTACAATCTAAACCAGACTTTGTTCAGACGAGCATGTGCATTACAGAGCCAGTTGTGCCTCGCAGCAAAACCTGCAGCCGCAGTAGACTGCAGGTTCTTTGTGAAGTTTCCTCGCGTAGTTGTTGTTATAGTCAGAGGACTCTCTGTACCAACAGCAGGAATTGCAGTGCCCCTGGGAAACCACAAGGCTGGTTTGTGGTTCTCAAAACAATATCAGAACCATTTCTTGGCATTGCATCCATACCACCTGTGAGGAACTTGCACTGCAGGATGGGCAACCTGGTTCCTGTGTCCAGGGAGTGAGGGAGCATCTCCACTTGCTCCTGGCACATATGTTGCCAACAAGCCCTGTCTCCTTTTCACCCTAAACTCTTACAAACTGTAGCAGCACAAAGAACAGCCATTACTACCTTGGATATTTGGTTACTGGAATGCTTTATGACTTAGTGTCTCCAAAGGCCATGGAAAGAATGAGTAGATATATTGCATTACAGAGTTAGAGGATGAATCGTTACTTTGGCAGTCATTACGAAGTTCCTCAACAACACAAACAGAACCTTCAACTGAAACTATAACATCCAGCACATAATATATGGGCTAACTGAGACTTTATTGCTTACCTCATATCTGACTGCCATTCATTATCCTTTATTGCCTCTGTGAACTGGGGCTTGAGGCCACCAGGAGGGCAAAGCCAAGCCTTGTCCCACCACGAGGCAATCAGAGAGGGGGGATCGCACTTCCACGGTAATCAGATAAGAAGACAGATGGTGAATACCACACCATCAAGAACTGGGAAATGAGCCAATAATGGGGTAGCTGAGAAGATCAGGGAGCAAGTGCACTTCCCTTATACTGTCTCATGGTGGAACTGACAGCCGGATCAGTTCCTCTGTAAACCATCCAAACTCTTGCCACTAAAGACGGATGCTGTGACGCACATACAAGTTGGTAATACAGATTTTCCACATTCACTCTCTTACTCCAGTCCACTGAGCACAAGGGACTGTGCTCCACAAGGGCCCGAGGCACACCAAAAAACAAAACTGCATATTCTCTCATCAAAATACATTGGCTTGTGCTGTGTTGTTGTGACACATTCCACAAGAATACAGGCTGTTGAAGTAGCAACTAGTAGCATGATATCAGTAAGGAGAGGATTTGTAAGAAAAAGGGTCAAAGTAAAAGTAATCTTAAAAACAACTGAGAATTCCTTGAATTTCAATGTTCAATGGCAATCATTTTGTTTTTAACCCTAACTCCAAATTTTCTTCGTGAGTTTCACTCTCATGACTATACATGCCTACTGTAAATTTATTTCTATAGTAAAGCCATATCACAGCTTGCCATAGTTCACAGTCCTCAGTTTAAAACCAATTCAGAAGTTAAATAGTGTAGATGAGCAGAAAATGAAGCAGCAAAACTAGTAAAAATATAATTTTATTTAGATAATTTAAGGGGCTTGTGTTTCTTATTTAATGGTGTTATAAACAGCTTGATTTGTAAAATTCCTTTTGATCTAAGGCATTCTTTCAATACAGCAGTGAGATTTTAAACTTTCAAAAGATATATTTGACAGTATGGATTTGAAAAAAAAATAATTTCTAAGAATTATTTGAGCTTAGATGATATTCAGATATTTTGTTCAGCTGTTTTTAACAAATGTACACTTTCTTTGAAAATTTCTGACTGTCTTTAACAGCTTCTGATTCCAAAGAAGGAAGTCATTAACCCTAAGTGTTCTCCATGTAGTCAGTAGTGAATGATGGGCACATTTAAAATATGATTTGCCACATTCCAGAGTGGGTGTCTAAAATACACTTCCTGAGCCTTGTTTGTCTCTTTTGCCTCTCAGTGTGGTCATATGGAGAATACACTCCATATGGGAAAGTCCACCCACTGGAAGGGAGGGTTGGGTCCCTTATCAAGCATGCCTTCACATCTGCTCCATGGCTGGCAGAGTAAGCTAACTTTGACAAAAACAACTGTATCAAATGCCTTTTTAATCAACCACTTTCATTAGAAATGCTCAGTGTCATTACCTCCACAGTCTGAGTAATGGTGCCGCGAGAGGGAAAATATTGTATGATTAATACCAGTATGTCTCATTTTTAGAAGAAACCTGACAGTCACTGGAGACAAACCTCAGACTCAAAGCAGTATTTTCTGATTTGGGTACCTAAACTGGGCAACCAATTAGGTAGCTTGTCTTATAAATAGCAGTGCCCTGACCAGAAGTGTGGAATAACTGCAGTACTGACTGTAGCCAGCTTTAGCCTTGACTTCTTTGAAAATTTAGAATGACTAGCAATAAATTGGCATTTTCGGTTGTGAGATGTATCTTATACATAAAGTGAACTTGTCTAACATCAAAATAATTTGTCTGAGTGTGGAAACAGGTCTGGAAAATATACTTCAAATTTCCACTTATTTTAAACTACAATACAAGGCAAATTATTATATTGATTTTGCCCCATACTTAAAATATTCGTTATGTTCTCTAGAACTACATTTTTACTGAAGTAATAATATTCTCAAAATGAAAGTAATGCCCTAAAATTACTTTCTTTTGGCTTTCGTTCAAGGTAGTTTTCATGGCCAAGATGACGCTGATTAATTCATAGACTATGTAAATAACTGATAAATAAATTCAGGTAGTGTAGTTCGTATACATCAAAGCAAATTTCTTCTCCACCTTCATTCTTTTTAAGGTTATGCAATCTTTTTTTCCTGAATTAGTAAGCTTAAAATCAATTCTACTGCAGTGACATTCAAACCTGGCTATAAAATCAATAGTAGGCAATTGCATGCAGATTCTCATTCACTCAAGCCTTAACCAAGGCACTGTACAGGACAGAACACAACAGGCAGGTGCTGGAGTTCAACAGTTCATTTTGGATCTGATTTTGAAATGAACCTCCTCAGAAATGCTGAGCTCTCCCAAGGCTTCAGTGATGGCTTTTACTTCCTTTCAAGTGATACTTTTAAAAGACACCAGCTGACTTCGGGGATGAGAATCTATTTTAGTAGGGTATTTCAGTTTGGTTTGGGTTTGGGTTTTTTTTTCCAATAAATTGGTCTCAGATATTTCAGGAAACTATTGCTACAACTTGGATAGTTTCAGCCTACAGAAAATAAAATCATTTAAAGCCATAGGACTAAACGTCTTATAAATTAATGAAAAATGGGAGTTGTCCATATCAAAAAGAAGCAAATAACAAAGGACAATCCAAAAGCATCACGTCAAAAAGAGCATGCTTTCTTAGCACAACTTTGATGAACTCATCATACCAGAAAGGTCACACATTAGTGACTATTGCTGAAAGCAAATCATGGATCCTGCACCAAAAGTCCTAGCAGCACAGAAAATGCTCTGAGCACTACAAAGCCTCTTTTGCATTGTCTTCTAGCAACAGCCTGTTATCTATTAATTTTAACTCAGAAAGTAGTTAAAGTTATGCCTTTATTATGTTTTACTGACACATTTTGAATACTGTCACTAAATGCTCTTTAGCAATACTTTGAAATGGTGAATCTTGGAAGAACATTTCAGTTGAATGATTATAATGCTTTGAGACGTGTCATCTCCTCTCCTAACTACTCTCACCTGTTTTATCCGGCCATGGCAGTACAGCTAGTGCCAGAGAATTTCCACAGATAGTTTTAAATCAGACAATTATAAATAGAAGCTTGAAGAAGGCAAACTTCAGCTAATTATGTTGCAGAGCTACAAATATTAAATGTTACCTTTTTTTTTTTCTCCGTATGAAATTAAAAAATGTTTTAACCTGGGAATTTAGGAGGAAATATACTGCATTACTGAGACATACCAACAATACTTTCTAAAAATATTGCTTCATAACTCCTCAGTATTCAACAAAAGATAAAATGCATTTTTACAATCTTATCCCACTTGACCTTGCAACCCATTTCTAAATCAAAGTTCATTCATATGTGAGTCCTAATCTTTTTGATTTACAGTCACAGACTCTTCCTGTATTTTCTGACACAAAACTGAGGGTTATAAAAATGTAGATCTATTCTACCTCTTTCTGTGGGAGTAGAAATTCATAGTTTCTCTTCATACTATTGAAAAAAGGGATAAATTCAAGCTAAAATAATCTAATGTTTTAGAGTGAGCAGATTTATTGTTTTAAAATATGAACATTCTCTTCCATAAAATATTAGTAGGTATTCTCAGATGCTCTTACATGAAAAAATATAAGTAAACCAGGGTTGATGTATAAAAAGAGATTGTATATAGTTTACATTCAATCTTATACAAGATTTCAAATTAGTTACAGTGTGAGGATTACCTTTGAAAGAAAATTAATTTTTATTCTATAAACAACTGTCTGAAGAAACCACATGGGAAAAAAGCTCTTCTAACTCTGTCCTTTCATATTGAGAAACTGAACCAGAACTAGACCACTGAGTCCAGTTGCAGCTCTACATGAATCTGAATATGGCAGAGACGACACACTGGGGCTTGCAAATAACCCGAGTAAACATGAGTCAAACCATGTCTTCACCATTCGTCTCAGTCAAGCTATTTAATGGGATTAAAGAGGGGCCCAAAGGAGAGCCTGTACTCTGTCCTTCCAAGTAAACATCACACCTTATTGCCCTGTTTAAACTAAAGGACCATGTGTGGTTTCCCGGGTCCCACATCCAGTTCTGCCAGCAACCACAGTCAAACTCCCAATCATGCATTACATCCACCCTGCTGTGACATACAAACCAAGGCCGTGGGCCACAGGGAGCTGCAGAAAACCATATAATGTCCCTTGGATGCTCAGGGGATCAATAGTCTGATGAGCACTATAGCACACATCTGCTACACAGTTCAGGTATCATATGAGAGACGAAGTACATGGAGAAAAAAGAAAAAGTGAGGAAGAACAAAATGGTTAAATACCCTGCATTCCATAAGGAATTCCTCACAAACAGTTGCACAAATGCACACTTAACAATCAATTTCAAGAGCAAGTCAGAACACTTCAGTTCAGTTTGCCTAAATTTAGATACTTTTACATAAAGCCCATCTACCTGCAAATATCTGGTAAACAAGTCTGATAAACTTCCTTAAAGGTCACTTTCATAATTCAGATGTGGTCAGTTCATGTTAAGAATAACTCATGTTTACACAGCAGCCATAGCAGGTACACATAAATACTAATTAATCTTTTGTGTTACTTTATTGAGATAAGGAATTAGGTGTCTTCGTAGTACTATCTCAAACATCCTACCCTACCCAACTATCTCAACATCCCTGTTTATCTCAAGCCACATCATAATTAATCTGTAAGCCAGAAGATACCCACAAAGCAGGAGGAAAGCAATAACTAAATTAGGAAAGATGCATATTAGTCCAAGACTGACACTGGTTATCATCGTAAGAGTATCATATATTTTGCCCCCTCCTCACATTTCTTGAGAACCCATTTTATCAATCTCCAAGTCACGCCACAACTTGAGAACTTTCTTTATAAGAAGTGCCAGAAGAGCCACTGACCTACCTGAAGGATAATTCTGGCTGACTTTGATCCCTCAGGATCTGTAGAGTTCCCAGAAGGAAAGGCCTATAGTATGTGCTATAGATTATAGACTTTAATATTCAGAGTTTTTTGTCATGTAAACCTTGAAGAAACGTTTCCCTCTTTTGATATCCTTATATCTTTGCTGCACATGTTTACTGTGGACATCAGCCAAGCTCAGTTCTCTTTAAGACTGATTTTGTTCTCCTAGTCCCTACCCTATGTTCATAACATAGGCATCATCCAGATAAACATTAATGTAAAAACTTAGAAAAGAACAGCTGATCTCTCTTTCTGAACAGCTAATAGCAGCTTTAAGTAACTAGCCCTAAGTTAAAACAAAAGGAACAACAATTGAGACATCTTACTTTCCTGAATAAGGCTAAGACATCCTTTCCAGAGACAACTGCAAGTGTCATAAAGTCAGAAGGACAAAAAAAATTGTTTTGTTATGTCCACTTAATCCTTCTGTAATTATGGATTTGTTTTCTACATTTAGTAATCGTTTTGTTATTTTAAGTGTACTAGACTTTTCCCATATGGTTTCCATACACCAATTACATCTTATTCTTGAAATAAATTTTCTCCAAACAGCCTAAATTTTTCTTTCCTGTTGTTCATAGCCACACAGAATTGAAGAAAACATCCTTAAACACTTTTCAGTTTGCATGTCTGTCTCAATTGTCTGTGCTTTAACAAAGTTATGATTTATATATCTATTTTAAACTTTTCTCATGAATCCAATATTATTGTTGTGATCCTTCCTTGAACTGCATCCAGTTTGTCAATGTGTTTCCAGCAGTGAGATGCTGGAAGTTGTGGAGCATTCCAGATGCAACGTAGGTGCTGTATGAAGTTGCGTTTCCATCTCCCTGCACTATGACGTGATTTTTTGTAATGTCTTAAGCCAAAATGTTGTTGGCCTTGTTTGCTGCCACATTCCATTGACAGCTAACCCTTAGAGCTAGGCATTCGTGCTGCCATTTCTTTTTGGCATCTATGTCTTACAAGACACTGGCTATCCATGTTCTGCATTATTTCTACCAAATATCTTATTTGTGTGTTTCCAAGTGCAATGAACTCTCTTCTGCTCATACTTTCAACCTTTTGGTCATAATGTAATATATTATCTGTGTCCAACTGTTTTGAGCTTCTCTCCGCTTATAGCTGTCTGCTAAATTTAAATAGAGTCAAGGGGAATGCTACGCAGTTATGAAGTAGTAGTCAGTCTTAAAGAAATACAAATGATACTGCATTCCTTTTCTCCATCTTTGCAAGTTTTGTCACTTGGCCCTTTTTTCTTTTTCTCATTGATCTTAAATAGAAATTAAAATAATTGTGAAGCATTATTTTCCCAATTAACCAATTTCTTGATCTTTATTATCTTATTTTTCATTTTTCTTTTTTGTTTACCCAGAGTTGTATATTTTTTCTATTGAGTACTTTTTTACACATTTTTAAATGGGTACCATTAAAACATAGCCCATTTACACAGCAAAGGAATAGAATTGCTTGCATTGGTCAATTTTGTGTGGAATTTCAAAAGTATATAAATCAGGCTGTATTTAATGTCATCCTCAAGTGTTTTCCCACCATGGATATTTTATTCCATATCTACTATTTCAAAGGAGGCATGTCTGGCAATCATAATATCCCAGTTTAGTAGGCCAAGTGTAGAAAACATGTGCACCAAGAAAATATGTTTCCTCTTGGTTTCTCTATCTTTTATTCTGGAGAAATCCTACGCCTTCCATAAAGAGAGAAAAAAAAGCCAACAACATCTGTTTCTGCTAATGTCTGTTTTAGATAACTATCACATAGAACAAGGTTTTAGAGTACTGGAGACCAAATCTTCTGAAATTATTAAAGTATACTGTTAGTACTCTTTTAGCCTGGTTTTGAAAGAAGCAGGAATATAATTTAAAGCCCATAACTTGATTTTTTCTTTTTAATAAAGGTGAAATTTGAAAAATAAAATGTTACTCCTTTATGTAAATAGAACTGAAGGAAAAGAGTTCGTCTGGGCTTATTAACCCTTACTCCCTTCCTCCATCTGGAATGATGTGCACCATCTGGACAAACTCGTCGTCTACCTGTCCATTCCAAACTTGTTACTTATATCCAAAGCATTAAAGCAATATACCAGCTAATTTATCTGTCAGAAAACAAAATATTACACAGATAAAACATATTTACCTCTTAAATGGATATGAGGTCCATCAACAATGTTTAGGAAAGGTATTTGTCTGTGAGTATCAGAATAATAATGGTCTAAGAAAAGAATTGAAAGAAAGAGACATGCAAGTCACAACTTTGAGTACTACCTCCGGAAAAGACTAGTCTTTTTGGCTTCCTTGATGTTTGCTGCAGCTTGAGTGGACCACTGCCTACAGAGGTCTCTCTGCCTCACACCTTTCTCTCCACTGGCTTTCCTCCAATAACTTCCTACAAATTTGTATTTGGTTGTAATTCTTTTAGTGCCAAGAGCACTTTCTTGGAAGTGTTCTGATTCATTTACTACAGTGGTGTACAGCAGTCATTTCAGGAAAGCAGATATTTAGTTTGGATGTTTAAAAATGTCAGTCTTTCATACTCTTTGAGACTTTTGAATCCAAATATGCAGAATTCTCATCAAATTAGATGTTCTCATAAGAAACACACCTCTTTTTTTTTTGTCCTAATCTCATGAAGCCATGCATGAAACTGATTATATTTAAATTTCCGGAGGGCTCCCATCCAATTGTAGCTCTGCCCCAAATCAAAAGAAAAGTATATGTTATTTTAAATGGAGATTTTAATATCTGCACAGCTCAGTCATTGTCATACAGGAAAGGGTTTGGAAGCAAATTGTCAGGTTGGGCTAATTCTAATTAACATTTTTCTTACACCTGGTTTATGTAATCTTATCTCTCAGGACTTTAATTCTGGGTAGTGAATTATCAGGACCACAATTTTCAAGGCGAATTTCCACCTGTTTTCTCATTTGAACCACAGACTGGTTTATGTTGACTCAGCTGGAATCCTATTCACAAATCTTAGCAAATATGGGCCAAGTCTCACATTCATAACAAAATATGCTTACATCTGAACTTCATCTATATCCATTGTTCATTGGAAATGCTTCACACGCGTTTTCTCACAATATGTAACGGAAATTTAATTTGTTATTTTAAATTAATCATTTTATGCTTCCTGAATTCTGCCCAAATGTTTCATGCTCTTCTCTTATGAAATTTGATGACTTCAATCAGATATTTCAATTTTAAGACTGGTAAGTCATAAAAACAGACACCTCAGAAAATTAACTTTCGTGTTCATATTTTATAGAACTGTGCATCTGTGTTGCGCTGTTTTCAAAAGAGAATTGAATACTCTGAGTAAATCTTAATCAGGTGTAAATTCACAGACTGGGTGGAGCCGGACCAATTTATATATCTAGAGGATTTGTCCCTATATTTCTTAATGAATGCATTTATAAATGTACACATTACATTTCATATTGGTTACGCATAAAGAGATGTATTTAGTACATAAATAGAAGAACAGCTGTGTCGGCTCACACAAAAGGTTTGGCTAGCCATGTGTCTAGTCTCCTGCAATGGCCAGCAGAAGCCAAGCCTTTGCTGCACCACCATCAGTGTTTTCATCCAACAGAAATCATCTCACCACAGCAGAGGATAATCCCGTCACCTTCCACGAAGACTAGAGATCTCCTGAATGGTGACTGGGATTGGGTGAAGCTCTTACTGGTTTCCCAGTACAGGGGGTTGCTCCTCAACCACAGCCCCCAACATTTGCTGCAAGAAGTCAGGGTTGCCTCCAATTCTGCACTCCTCTACTACCATGAGTGAAGGCTGCAGGACAGTAGCTCTTGCCTACCTCTCTGCTCTTACCTCAACCTTTCGCCTCATGGAGCTCACCATGTTTCCTCCACACAGGCCTCTCCTGCACATTGCTTCAGCCTCTCCTGAGGCATGTCTCACTTTTCTCCCTTTGTAGAACCTGGTGAGAATTTCTACTTTTCCATCTTCCAAAATCTCCAGGTAAGCAATTTTCTGGCCTATTAATCTTTGGGTTTAATTTATAACATGCCTCAGTTCTGTAAGAACTTTCACAGAAAACAAATTACTTGGGTTTCTTATTTCAACTATTGCCTACCCAAAAACTAAAGAAGACACTATATTTCCAAAACAATTTTCTAAGTCTCCAATAACAAACTATCAGTTTGTCACTTTCATTCTTTGAATTTACAAAATAATGACAGGAAGCATCTTTCTAAGCCTGTAGATGCTTAGGTGAAATATACTTAGAAGTTACATGTACAAATATTATAATAATGAACACATAATAACAAAAGCTAACATGCAACAAAAACATTGCATATTTACCTGTTTTGTCTTCAGCTTGAAACAATATTCATATGCTCATAAGCAAATAATATATCCTGAAGTTCAGCATGTTTAACTATTTCTTACCTAGGCAATGTATATTATAAGGTAACATTAATATATTCCGACATGATTTCCTATAAAAAGTAATATGGGCATGTGATCTCTCTACCTTCACTATCAATGTTCCTTTGAGCATTGTTTCATCATACGGTTTTAGAAAAGAAAGTTGTGAAGTTTATTGGTTTGGCATGAGAGTATTATCTTTTAACGTAAACTGGGTTTTGTTTTCTAGCCTTCAGGGGCAATAACTTAGCTGCTTACAGTAATTCTGTGTTGTGTTTCATATTTTTTTAGCATAAAGCACGCTTTTCATTGTTCTTTAAAATGGATTTCCAAAGTTTCAAGATAAGAATATACAAACTGAGTAAAATTGAAAAAAGAAAGAGTACCTTTGTCACTTTATACTGTTAGCTACATAAACAAAAACTACTACCATTAGGCAGTTGCCAGCTCCGCAGATTCCTAGTCACAGGGGAGAATTACAAACTGATAAATGTTAAGTAGCTGAGCAAGTTTTACCCCATCCATCAATGATTCTTACTTTATTCAGCAAGAATTCAGGTGATTTTCACATTCTGGTTTATCTCAAGTTTCCTCAAATATAGCTGTGGAGCTTTTTTCATCTCACTTCTGAAAAGCTCTCTTGTCATGTGGAAACCTTATACTCTTGACTTAGCTTGATTACATCAAATCACAAGAAAAATATTGGAAATTTTCTTCGTTCATAGTCCAGATTTTTAATCCTTTGAGCACTTACTAGTACCTTTGTTTTAACTAGTTAATGAGCAGCTCTTATGAGTGCAGGTTTTTCCCTTTCTTTATTGATGATTACACTGTATTTGGACTTTCTGTTTGATTTTGTGGGTTTTCTCTAGCATGACAGAAAGAAAGACAGCAAGAGCATGCATATTCCTAATATTAAAAAAAAAAGAAAAGTTTTATTAAGCAACATTCAAAATCAACTCAAGGACAGAGATGATGATTGCAAATATGGGGAAAAATCCAGGAATGCATTTGAAAGCAGAGCAGATGTTTGTTTTGTCAGCTGTTGGTAACCTTACTGTCAACACATGACCTGTATTAACAGCCATTGTAATTATAAGTTGATGCTGTCTGATCTGGGTTCGCGCCTTCATGAGCTCCATACCTTAAAAAAGTCCATTTTTAGTCTATGGACCTAGTGTGAACAGAAGGTTAATAGTCATATTTACCATTAGAAGGCAGAAAAAAATTAAAACCAAACAACTGGCCAGTATGGACATCATTCACTATTTCTGCAAATAACCTATGGCAAACTCTGAGTATATCCCTGAATATTGTTACTGCACTAGGAAAAGGTCTGGGAGCTAATGAAACAGAAGAAACCACTGGATATGTAATGAAGGCCACCTAATCATAAAAATGTGAAGATACTGTAAAGTTTTTCTGACTGTTATTATGTTTTCAGGGTCAGCATATGAACTCACAAATCATATGATTGTCAGAAGGTGACCTTGAATGGCCCAAGCTTTATTACTTTGCCCAAAATATATAGGATAGAAGTTTCACTATATGATTTCCTAATGTAATATTTCCCTGTGCAATTTATCTCCCTACAAAATGTAAGCTAAAATCTTCAGGCAGCTTTAAAGAAGCTTCCTAGGAAGAATGTATTGAATTGAATGAAACTTGCTTCAGTTAAGACTTCACTGGCACTGATGGGAACTGTAATATATTTCCTTACATTATCAAGCTTATTCGGAATAATAAAGAACAGCTGACAGGATTTTGCTTTTTATATCATTACATTGTGTTTGCCACGCCTTGTAAAAGTCTCCATAATACAAATGTATGCGTGTATATATACAGGTATATAAGCACTGCAGGTGAGAGACGACATCTTGGATTAAACATTTTTCAGGCAGCCAACTTCCACCTAGTCTTCAAATGATATTTGACCTTTGCATTTACACTGGCCTTAAAGACAATATTTGCCTTTTGCTTTACTTTACATTGAAACTGTATTATGTGAATGTAAATAGAGAAACAGGCTACTCATTACAGTAATGGCCAAGAAGCAACTTTGCAGAACACTGCGAGGACAGAAATACAAGGATCTAACGAAACCCGTTACACTGACTTCTTCATGAGTTTTTTAAAAACCCTTTTTACATCCTTCTTCTTACCTCTATCTCCTATTCAATCCCCCTTATTTGCTGAGGATTGTCCTAGATGGACATTATATTTACCCTCTTTTTCTTTTTTTTTAATGTACTCATTTAAAATAAAACCTCTTCTGGTTGTTTAGATTTAGAGTATAACAATGATACATTGCAAGAGCGCCAGAACTCTAACAAAACAGCAAGTACAATAATATGTAGCTACATAAATTTTTATTTCCCTAATGATTGTGAAACTACTGTGTGAGAATGCTAACACTACAGAAAATGTAATCCCAGGAACTTCTGAACTTTGATTGCAAAGGTTTTTGAATGGAATTATAGAAACAATAAATGTAATACATGTTATAAATATTAAATAAATCCTTGCAGCTGCCTGAGTTCTGGATATTGTAGTAAAATCTCTGTTTTAGTGGAAAGGTGAGAAAAACTGGGATCTACCAAACCATGCTTTCTTTAATAGACTACTCCTTGTGATCAGAGCTGAAGAGAAAAGGTACTACCAGATCTTATTACCTCATCACGTGTTTTAAATTTGTGTAAGTTTCAGACTCAGCAGTGCAACATTTAAATCTAATGATCAAGATCAGCTTTCATTAAAAGAAAATACATTAAATCTGAAAGTGGCAGCAAGGTGAACAGTAAGGGCTTATTAAGAAAGACATAAATAAAAAACCATTGTAAGTAGTTCAGTATTTTAATTTAGTGTCATCCAGAAATTTGTTTAATATGCATATGACATCTAGTTGTCTCTCTATATGTATTTCTGTCCAACCATCTGTCTGCCCCCCCGCCCCTTTCTAGTGATTTTGGAACCTATTAGTCAGTTTTACCTAGACAAAAAAATAAGTTGAAGTCTCACCAGATAATCCCACAAGTGTCATGCAAATCAGCTTGGTTTAGAAGAAAGTTCCTGATGTATGCAGGAAAGGGAAGTAAAACTCCACATTTATACACTGAATTTTTGCAGCTTCCTGTTGGCCAAAGCACATGTGCTTGCTGGCCTGACAGATCAGCAGGCACGCAGCTCCAAACTAGGCGTAATACTTACCTCGGGGTCATTACAGGAAAAATGGGATTACTGAAATGTGTGGAACTGCAGAGAGGGGAATAAATCTTTAGGAAATCAGACACCATTGATTTCATTGCTTAGAAAAAATTTACCTTAAATCTCATCATTTCAAGTGATGACAGACGGGTATGGCAGTTTAATTGCCTTGTTTTCAGGTCAATGCATATTGTACGTTCTGGTAAAGAGTCTGGGAGAAAGACGACCACGTGCTGCTTTCTGGCTGCGGCCCTCTGGATCAGGATAACTTCTGGGGAGGGAGGGGAGATTCTTCCTCTTTCAACAGAAAAATGAACATCTGCAGCCAGAGGTCTCCAACTGCAAGAGGAGAGCTACAAATAGAGCAACCAAGGAATCAAGAGACACCATAGGATTCCTACAGAAGGCTTTCCTGGAGACCCCAGAGGATACCTGTGTATGGTTTCTGCAACTCAGGAAAACATCAAAGGTTGCTGCACCAAAAGGAAAGCCAAAAGGAAAGGTCCTGTCCTGCCAGGATGCAAGTGAGAAGAGGAAGATTTGTTTTCAGGACACATTTTTAACCGATCTCACCCAGCAATCCTGAGTTTTCTCTCTGGAAAGAATTGTCATGTTCCAGCCTACTATTTTTGGATTTTATTGAAATATACCTCTAGAGATTGGAAGCCTTCAGTGTCTTTTGGCATGCTTAGTTTTAGAGAACTGCTCAGTTTTAGTGGTGGAACAATTCCACCTTAAGGCACTGGATTGACTGGGGACCCCATCACATGAGGCTCTTGCATGTCTTGAGGTCATGACACACCTTTTTAAAGCATAAGGCTGGCAAAGCTGTGGCTGTATGTTAGCTTTCATACCATGGCACATACATCCAAGACCTCAAAGTCAAATCTTCTGCATGTTACAACAACCAGAGCCATGTGGGTATCTAGCAGTCCTAACAATCGCTTCCCTAAAGACAGGTTACAAAAAAGTTATTGCTTGTAAATGTTTCGGTGTTTGGGTGTATTTCATTACTCCACACAGTTTCTCCACCCAGATTTTAGAAGCAGATGCAATCTCCTTCTGCTCACACTCCATATAAATGTGTCTAGCATAATTTGGAAGGTATGGGGCTATATTAGTACTGGTTTAAACTTAAATTAAAATTTCCTGTCTCTCAAAGGCAGGAATTTTTATTTGGGATAGAGATGTTTAAGGCACAGTACTAGGAAGACCACAGAAATGTATTTTCCAATGTGTTCAAGTATGGGAAGCGTGAAATCCTTGTGAAAGACAATGTATACTAATAATTAATAAAGGGTTACAATGAAATCTTTAAGTTAAGAAAAAAAGTCTGTGACAAAGCTCTAAAAGCATTAGTTTGGTCTAAAAAAAGGTGCAACCAAAATAAAAATATATTAGTTCCATACGTCTTGGAAGTTATAGTTCAGCTATCCTATTTCCCTTTTCTTTTCTGAAGCAGTTTCATTACACCAAAATAAAAGATTGTGATGCATCTTGAGAGATGTACTTGACAGGGAAATTGCATCTACAGGAAAGTCCAGAGAATCACATGTTCCAGAAGGAACTGAGAAATGGCATTTCAACATTGAACTTGGTTGTTGCCTTACATATTTCAGCTCTTGATCCTGTGTTGCGCTTAAGGCACTTTGCTTTAAAAAGAATTTGAACAGACTGTGGAAAGTCCATTGAGCACTTAGAAATGATCAATGATCAGTGATCAACAACCTAGGAAATACAATGTACAATAAGAGACTGAATTAACTATGGTTGCTTAATGCAATGAATAAAAACAATCTCTCATCATGTAAGACAATGGAGAGAAAGGTAATGATCTGTCCCACCCAATGAACAGGACAGAAAACAATCAGCGTTACATGCTGAAATGCTCACCCAGCAGGCAGGGTGAGCTGGCAGGGAGAAGAGACTGAGAGAGAGGAAACCATGAACACAAGAAGAGCCAGAGAAGGGCGATGATACACAGCCAGGCTGCAGAAGTGCTGCAGGGGGACACCTTTCCTAGGGACCCGATGAGACTAGGAAGAGTTCACTGCAATTCAGGAAGATGGTAACAGCTGCTGGACTGAGAACAAACCTGCAAGAACTCAGTGGGGAGTGTAAGACCAGAGAAGGAGATTTTTATTTTTTTCATTTCCCTCTAATTTCTGTCCTTTCCCATTATGATTTTTCCCTATTATAGAAAAGTTCTTTGTTCATGATTTGGGGATTTTTTAATGATGCTCATGGAGGGTGTATCCATTAAAAGAGTTCTATCTTGAAGTTTTGACCACCTAGGTGTCCTAAGAGGCTTTCACACTGTATTTCATATGTTTTAGAGATGAAAAGCACTATTTCAGAATGTTTTGAAACAGACTTTCCATATCATCAAAATCCTGATGTTGCAAATCCTAAACTCTCATATGTCTCTTCCCAGGCTCTTCTGTAGTCTCCCTCATGCTTTCCTTCCGCCTGCAATGTCAATTACTAGCTAAGCTACTCAAAATTTAAGCTACACTTTTGCTCTGAAGACATAGTTTGTATGTCAAAAAGAAGAATTGTTCAGAAGTCAAGTTTAAGTTAACATTTATGGATTTCCTAGTGCTGATTGGTTCAATAAAGGTTACAACAACTGATTTGGGGTACTTCATTTTTTTCTGTGTAACAGTTGTCCTGATTATTTTGCTAAATGTTTATTTGTAATATTTTTTATAAGATCCGCTTTGAACTAGTGGTGCCGTCAGTTTTGTACATAGCACTCCCTGCTGTCATTTTGTGATTTTGAAATGTGGAAAAGCACTTAAAAAAAGAGCTTTATAAAATGAATTACATCCATTGTTGAGCTACATGTATGGCATATACTTGTGACACACAAATTTTGATTTACTGGTTTATTTCATATAATTTGCTATTCATTAATTATCACCTCTAATACACTCTACTTGAAAAATTTCAAAGAATTTTGCCATTCTTCAAAGAACAGTCAAACAATGAAACAATATAAACAAGCACGGGACTGTGCTTATGCTTGGGTCCTGCCCTATTTAGTCAATGGGTAGATGTGGCCAATATGGCCCCAGTGTTGGGCGCTTCCAGCACCCGGTGCTGACTTGAGATGGCTCTTGTGAGACATGGACCCCTTTCACCTAACAACAATGATGGCAGAACACTTAGTTACTGCCAGGGCCACAGGGCAAGGAGAAGGTAGAAGGCAGTAGGAGGTTGGTGAAGCCCAGGGTCAGCCTGAGGGTTTTGGCAAAGAGCTGTAGCAAATCATTCTTTCCCAAGGGCAAGACCAAAGGAGAAATTGTGATCACAAGTCCAGTTCTACCCAAGTTTTCTCCCTAAGTAAGCCAACTGCCTCTTCACCAGATGGTTTTGAGCATAATTTCAGTGCAACACTCAGATACAACTCACTGTGATTAAAGACTGAGGCACCAGGCCCAGCCAAAAGCATTTTTAAATAACATTCCTCCAAACTGCACTGTCTGTTCATTCTTCTAAAGAACACTTAAGACTTCGTACTTTTAAACAAATGGATTGACCAGGGCAATTCTGCAAAAGTAATTCAGGCTGAGCTGAAAATATGTACCACAGACATGGCACAAGTGATCCAACCTGAGAGACTGAGCTACAAATTTTCCTCCCTGACAATGTGAAGTCTCTCTTTTTTCTTTTCTTTTTTGCCTTTTTTTCACTGTCTGGCCCAATTAGTTTGGACTTTTTGCTGGAAGCTAGTAGTACTGTACTTCTTTGCATTCCATAACCTCTGTTGTGTTCAAACCACAAGTGCATCTTTGCCAGGGGTTGGTTCCTCAGGGGTGTCAGGACAGAAGGGGTTTTGCTGTGTCCCTTTGTTGCTTTAACCTGTGTTCCTCTGATATATCCTTGCTTTTAAGGTAGGAATTTCTCTTTCAAAAGTTTACATCCCTTTAACTTTTGTGAAGAATTCTGTTTGAAGCATTTTAAAAGACCTTTAATATGGACATTTAATTATCTCTTGTTTTCATGACACCACAACATTGATTCCAGAGAAAAAAAAGTTTCAATTAGTGGACTAGTTTTCTTTAAAAAAATTACTGTGTTGAATATGTTTAGAACCTGATTATCTCAAGAGCTACAAGTGCCTTTTCACAGCTTTGTTACTTAGAAATAAATGTTAATGTTACCATTTGATTTTGGGACAAAACAAGACAGAAAGTGTCTGTTTTTCTGTCTTCTGTATCACATTACAGAAAATGTACTGCTAGTGCTTAAGTCTTTTTTTCCTATTCTCAAATCTCATTTCTTAGTTTCTTCTCAAAATATTTAAATTGAATTGTGTTTCCCCACAGTGTACTTGCTCCCAGAGTCACATAACTCCATCACAAGGATATTATATCACAGAAATCTGGCTATTATTATAAAGTATTTGGTTTCCAGTTCTATTTGTAAATGTCCTTTAAAATTATAGGTTGAATCATAGAGTCATCTTGTTATTTATTTTTATACAGGAAATGCACGCTAAACATGTTTTGGTATCAATTTTAATAATTCTCTTTTTCCTGACTGTTCATTCCTATTTAATTTTTAAGAATATAAAACAGACCCAGCAATATTATCCACAGCTTATTTGAAGAAAAACTAGCTTAACCTCTCTTTTTTTCTTATTTAACAATGTTATTATTTTGCCAACTTGTCCATTTGTCAGCAGTCCGCAAATTAGCAGTGTCCTAAATCTACTATCCCATCATCTGGGCAAACTTTATCTCCTTCTTGTGTGATAAATTAAATGTGATGATATATCTGACAGTCTCCATTTAGTGTTCAGTTTCTACAAAAAAGACCTTATTTTCTCTGGAGCTGTTAGGAGCAAAGAAGAAAACACACGGCACATTAACTGAAGTCATCAGCAGCGGTGGAATGCAGTCATAAAAGGGAACAAAAAGAACAAAAATGATAGAAGGAGTATTTAACACCATCTAGCTTGCTTCCCTTTGTGAGAGAGAAATATGTTTATGTTTTCTCCCAATTTTAAATCAATATTTACTATTAATATTAAACTAAGTAAATAATACAGGGTTGTATCATTATTTTTATCATTCTTTTAGTACATGCAAAAAA
Source organism: Charadrius vociferus (assembly GCF_000708025.1). NCBI lineage: Eukaryota > Metazoa > Chordata > Aves > Charadriiformes > Charadriidae > Charadrius > Charadrius vociferus. Next base: position 1,015,058 of record NW_009647052.1, read on the forward strand.
AGAATGAAGATGCTTTCACACTTGTGATTTTACTCAGAACACAATAGTGGTACCTGATTTAATCTATCTCATTTTGCTTTTAAATTTTTTATCATCTTGAAGATTTCCAGTCCCATGTAATAGGCTGTACAAATGCTGGGGAAGACCCTATAGACACTAATAAGTGCTACTACTGTTGTATCAGACAGTTTTGCATTTGCGACATTTTGTAGTTCTACACAGGGCCACTGGAAAAATTCAGTGGCATACATTCGGCAAGAGTGGGATTTGAAAAATATTTAGTATAATCTGTAACAAATATTTCAACATTTATTTATTTTTAATGAGGAAACCCTTTTTTTGCCCAAGGTAAGCATTCCTGAAAATATCTACTTCTATTTTTAAAAGCATGCCACCACAAGTGGCACATTTCATTGAGTAAAAAAAACCTCTGAAAAACATATTCCAAGGAAATTTCAGTAAGAAAGAAAAACATTACAATGGTTAGGAATTAAAAACTTCTCTTAGGAAGACAGGCTGAGAGAGTTGGGGTTGTTCAGCCTGGAGAAGAGAAGTGTCCAGAGAAACATTATTGCAGCCTTTCAGTACTTGAAGGGGATCTACAGGAAAGACAGGGACACACCTTTTAGCAGGGCCTATTGCGATAGGACAAGGGATAATGGCTTTAAACTAAAAGAAGGAAGATTCAGACTAGATATAAGGAAGAATTTTTTTACAATGAGGGTGGTGAAACACTGGAACAAGTTGCCCAGAGAGGTGGTAGATGCCCCATCCCTGGAAACATTCACAGTCAGGTTGGACGGGTCTCTGAGCAACCTCATCTAGTTGAAGATGTCCCTGCCTATGGCAGGGGGGTTGGACTAGATCACCTTTAAAGGTCCCTTCCAACCCTAACTAGTCTATGATTCTATGAACACACCATAAATCTGTACTTTGGGGATATTACACTTAAGCTTTTAAGGTCAAAAATTAGTCTGCATTGTTGACGCTTATATGTTGTCATAACAGACAGAACAATTTACTCCAGGAGGAAGAAAAGTAACGTGCAAGAGCAGCAAATGTGTCACAGGTGGAGAGGAGGTAAAAGCAGAATACAAATCTGTGTCTTCAGCTTCTGAACAGTAACAGGTTCAGGCCCCGTTATTCATTTCATCATTACAATGACACTTGATAACAAACCTCTAGAGATCCTGCCAAGACAAAGTCCCTGTTGTTCCTGGCATGGTAGAAATGTAAGTGCAACCTCATCAGGTTCTGAGGTGACAAAGGGTATAAATGAGACCTAGGACAGTGTGGTAAACTGCCAGAACTTCAGGTCATTGGCAAAACCAAGCAGTGTAGTGCCCTTGACACCCAGAACAACTGATTTATTGAATCAGTGTGTCCCTCTGCAAATGACTTGATGAACTTCAGTGCAATTGATGAAATATCAAGAACTGTTGAGGATCAATAAATTCTGCAGCAATGGAATTATTGTCCTAATACTCTATTTTTTATCTTGGGCTTCTAAGGGCCAAATGGTTATTTTTGTAGGCCAAATATCTCTTTATAGATGGAACTCAAATAAAGCAACAGAGAAGCCCTATTTTTCAAGCGCTTCACAAATACCCACATGCAAGGCTGCACAATTCCTGCAGGGGATCACCTCTGCTCTCGCATTGTTCTCCAACAGGCTTGCAGGAGGGTTTGGGAGCTCCTTCTCATCACCAACAGTGGGGGCTTCCTCTTCCCCTCTGCCATGGTAACAGCAGTGACTACAAACTGCTAGCACTTACTCCGTCCAAGTACCACTTCATGGCTGTGGATTTTAGCATCTTCAAGGAGATGCTGAAAGATTTCTCTTTGGGTTCCACACTCCTTCATAAAATAGTCCTTGATTGATCATATGTGTGCTGCAGAGGATTCCTTGTTTAGCTACCACATCAAAAGGCACAAATAGGCTTAGCGAAAGCATTTTCCAGCATTGTTGCTGTGATCCTTCTTGTCATGCAAGTATCCTTGGCAAGCGTGTAAAATAAGAGCCTGACTGTCCATAGAACTCTAAAGCAGGATTTACGCAGCTGCCTTTCAAGAAAATGTGTTTTTGTGGAAGACAGCCTTACGAACGTGGAAGCAGTAATGGGTTACTCCCAGACCTTAACTACCATCTCTTGATAATGAAATAAATAGATTTTTCTGAATTCAGGGACAGAATGGATTTATATTTAGCCAGATGCCTAACATCAAATAGAAGCAACAGGAGTTGAGCACATTGGTGAAGTACAGCTTTTGAAAGTTGTACTTACACAATTCTTTTGCTACCTTGAAAAATCCTGTCATTTTTTCCACAAAGCTCTTATTTGTAAAGAGGCATACCAACTGACCCAGTAAATTTGGCTTTTTAACCTACTGAGTCCACAGCTGATCCTGCTCAAGAGTATCATGTCTTTTGTATTTTCTGGTGCCTCCCTCTGCCTGCATCTCTCTACATTACCTTTCTAATACGAGTTTGAACAAGACTAGCTTTACTGTTTCCTGAGCCTCAGAGACTGGACATAATGTTATTTATCATCATCATTGTCATCATCATCATCATCATAATCATCATCACAGTTGGGGACACCTGCGACAAGCTGTTGAGACATACTGTGAGCTTCCTAAAATATGTAACATAAAGCAACACATTTAATACTGTTGCTGAAGATTATTTTTTTTCTTTTTTGTGTAGCTATATTTGTCCACACCAGTTACATATGAGAGGTTCCAAGTCTGTTCAGGTGTTTATGTCTAAACCTTACAGACACTGGTGCTGATGTATCTGCCAGTAAAAGTGGTCCGAGTTTGCTTGGATAATGCTGCCCCATTCTGGTTTGTAGAGAAAAGTCCCCATAGACTCTGTCATTTACCAAAGTCTAAAAAAGGACAGGTGCTCTGCAATTTTAACTTGTATGTTTGTTTTGCTTTTTCCTTAGGGCATTAATTGTCTTTTCTTTCAGTAGTTTTTCCCAACTGTCACACAAAATAACCCACTTTGCTGTTCCTGAAAAAAAGAAAAGGAAAAAAAAAACCCCTACTTCGCTGTTCCTGAAAAAAAGAAAAGAAAAAAAAAAACCACAGAGGGGAAAATGTGACTTTCTAAAATGCACTGGAAGAGAAGGTTCATTAATACACACTGATAACAGACACTGTCCAGGACATTATCTCACAGAGCTCATGAGAACAGGATTTCCACAGACATTAATGGGAGCTCTGTGTGGACAGGCTGGAAGAGACCATAAGACCATTGGTCTTGCATAAGAGACCATAAGACCATTCTGAGTCCTACTTAGTTCAGCAGTAAGTGTGTTCTTGTTAATAACCATGGATTTGGAAAGGTACAGACAGCTACTCAGACAGTCCTCGTTGGTGGCTGACATAGTTCCTGGTACACGGAATAAACCATGCCCAGGCCATTGCCGTTGTTAGCCCCTGTTGTCCTTGCTTTACAGTCCAGCACCTGGACTTCTCTGGGTTATAAATCAGGTGTAGCATACAAGCACTTGGTAGTTTTAACACTAGCCCCAGACTGGAGAAAACTTCACACTTCCTTTCTTACAGTATTTGCTGTGTTTCAGTGTTTTTCAGTTCATGTCTCAGTCAATTAAGAATTTGGGTTTTGTCCAGGGGTCAAGTGCTTCCTGAGATCAAGCGTGGCTGTTTTGTAGAAGTGTGATGTCTGCCTCAAACAGAAAGCCTATTCTAATTAATTCCTAGGAATTTCCCATCCTCTCCCAGGATGGCCACTGGCTGATTCCTAACTGGTCTGATCACCCGTACTCTAAAAGGGGCTGAATTTTCAAATACAGAGAGGACAGTTATGTTTTGATGTGCTGGAACTCCTGCATACAGGCATGCTCGTCAGACCATGGATACTAGCTGGGGTCCTACCTGTGGTTGCGGTTTCTGGATTTTTTTTATTTCCATTGTTTTGTTTTGTTTTGTTTTTCCAAGGTCTGAACTGATTTGTGAGCTGAATTGTGACTGAGAATTCTTGCTGCAGTTTCTGCACACTCATAGACACAGTTAATGTGTCTAGATATTTACAGTCATAAAAAGGAGGAGTGGTTTACATTTTTTTCCCCTCTAAAGATTGAATAGAACTATACTGGCAGCCTACATTTGCCATTTTGAAATAGGCCATTTAAGGGGCTGTAGGCAAGTTAAAAACTTCATTTGTTGCTGTTCATGACAGAAGAATAATTGGCTCATAAGCAGAGAGGGCCTGGCACTGCCGACCACAAGAGCTTCACCCCATAATCCCAGGAGCATCCCACTGTATGGGGCAGGTGCTAGCTAAACACAGCAAATAGTAGGATAATTACCACCAAAGAGTCTGATTTATCACAGATTATTCACTGGAAACTGCAAATTAAGTGATCACATGTTGGGATAAAAAATTAAGTCTGGGACCCTTTGACAGAGAGGTGACATAAGGAATTAGAAGGAAATATTAAAACTTGAAGGGGAACCCACAAAGAGATGAAGAGAGCAGAATAGTCTTTAGCACCAGGCAGTTAAAGACATAATCAGTGACAGAAGAAAACAAGAGACATGCAGAAGGAATGACCATAATTTCAGAGCAGGCTGACATTTATGTTAAGAATATAGATGGAATAAAACATTTATAGACAGAGAAATGCTTCTTCCACACTTGGTAACATGAAATGGTGAAGTGTGTGTGTGTGTGTGTGTGTGTGTGTGTGTCTGTTTGTGTTGCACAGCTCAGTTCAGAAAAAATATTACAAATGCAGAGAACAGAATATAGGAGTATCCATGCTGTTTTTTCCTGTGGGTCATCTAGTTTCATAACTGCTCTCCAGCAGTGGACATTAGCAGATGATAGAAAGAAGCCTAGAAAATAGACTTAATCTCCATTGACCTTGAGATACTTTCCCAACTTCTTTCATGTTAACATTTATAAACGTTTATAGCAATACTTCCTATGCTTTTGACATCTACTTTATTGAGAGTAAATATTGCATTCTTGTGTATTGCTATACCATATAAATAAATATAGATATATACAATGAAATACACACTGTTCTATAAAAGTAACTATTTCTGGTATTACCTGTACCTCCCAACCTAAATTGGTGAAATTAGCACTGGGTATGGGGTGGTAGGAAGGGGAAAACTTCCAACTGAAGGAACTAGCTGTCAGCTAATATGTGAATAAATACAATTCCCATGGTCTGCCTGTACACAAAAAAAAAAAAAAAGAAAAAAAGGAAAACAACAGCTGAGTCAGTACAGCAGAAACAGGGAAGAAAGTCCTAATCAAACTGGAAATGTTTAGCCACTCAAACACTTGTGGCTGGCCATGAAGTGGAAACAGATCAACCATTGTAAAACATTCCTTATTTTACCAGTACACCACTGCAAAAATTTAAATACAAGATTGCAAGGAACAAAGGGAGAGTTGAAGTAAAGCAAATCTCTATGACAAGAAAGTACACGTTGGTTCAGATGTAGCACCCTTAATTTTAGACAATGGTCTAAAATTCGGTCCAGATTTGTATCCCTTAAGTTGTCTCAATCTCTGGAATTTTCAGTAGAGATCTCTGATTCATATGCTAACTCAACATGGCTCCTAAATAGAGCAGAAATATGATATAGTCAGCACTCAAGATGATATGGTCACAGTAGGATCCTAGACCACTAACTGCTTCTGAATGTTGAACTGTTAAACACCTCAGGTTTGGTGAGATTAAACATATGTGAAGATACCACCTTTAAGAAATTATTTTAAAGATGATCAGGGATCCTACGTGTAGTTTTACAAAGATTTCTCTAATTTTCTGCCAACATTTTAGCATTGGTTGTTTTTTTTTTGTTTTGGTTGGGGGTTTTTTGGCCAGGGGAGGATGACTTTTTCCTTATCAACTTCAAATTTGAAGGGCACAATATTGCAAAGTACTATATAGCTATAGGCAGCAAAGAGGATTTCATTTCAGATCTCCCGGGACCTATGTCTTCATTGTCCTTCAACTCATAACGCAATATATGAAAACAGTACTTTGTCTGCCAAATGGGCTCTTCGTAGGCCTTCATCTGTGGCCTCGTCAGCAAAAGGTCAGGGTATGAAGAGATCTGGTTGCAATATTTGTTTGTAAAGGAGGTTCTCTTCCCCAACCCAAACACTTCTTATAAAGTTTTTTTTTTTCTCTAATGAAGTGCAGATGTCTACCTCACCCATCAGGCCTGAATACTTTTGCTTGCCACTGTAAGTGTATTTCCCTTCTTTTTCTGAGGAGGAACAATAATCTTTTCTTCCCTTCTTGTGACAAGTGCACCAGAATCCCCATAACAATCAAGAAAGGCTGATTTTAGTGTATTAGAAATTATTAAGTTGACAATGATTACTAATGATTGCAACATAAGAATAATTTTCTTGGGGTTCTTGATTTGACTTAATTCACCCAAAACAGTAAAAGCCTCAAACATACATATTTGACACAGTTTTTCTTCACTGATATTTCATGGATAGTTTCCTACCTTGAGATTTCCCTTCCTTCATTTGCAGATATTCCTATATGCTAGAGGCAAGTCCAGCAAATACTTTGATAAAATCTAATGAATAAGAGAAAATTGAAGTGACATCAGGTCTTAAGAATTGCTTTTTCCTATGCCATATTTATAGTCTCCCAGTAAAGACAAAAATTTGCAACAGCATTGTTAAAAAAAAGTAACATATTCATATTTCATTATACACCTTGAAATTTATTTTCTTCTTCCACACTATCATTCGTAAAAATACGACCTCATTGTTTTCAGATTGACAATGATAATTACTTTCTGAGACAAATTTTTCAATCAAATCTGTACTCACCTTACAGTCACTATAGCGACCTTACAGTCACTATAACTGCATCATATATCTTTAGGTTAAGAGAATGTTATGGACAAAAGCATGAAAAGCCTTATTAAGCTTAGAATATATGTCACATTGTGCATGTATCTTCCCATTTTCCAGTTAGCCACTTATCCTGTCAAAGGAGAAAATTAGATTTAGTGATAAAAGAAAATTAGATTTATTTGATATAACCTGTCCTTGACAAATCTATACTGCCTAGTTTTTGCCTTGTCTTCTGGCTGTTTACATTCTGATCACTTTACCTTTTGTGGGCATAGTTTTTTAATTTCTTGAGTCATTGTTTCTGAGGCCAAATTAGATTAACCAATGTGCAATTCCTCAGTGTTCCTTTTTGTGAATTTAGGACTATGTTTGACCTTCTCTTGTACTGTATCCACTTTTCCCATCATTACTGATTCTTTATGGGAACTGATAGCCATAAGCCACAAGCAGCCAGGGGAAGAAGGCAGCGAGGAGGGGAGTAGGGAGAAGGGGAGAAGTTTTTCTCCGTTTCTAAATGAGAATGGGGCAGTCATACTGAGGAGTTTCCATCATTTCAGAAGCTGTGCCAACTTAAAAAATGCAGACAAGTGCAAAGTTTCAGGAGATAGATTGAATGTGGAGCACATCTACTCATGGAAGACAGAGGTGGACAGGAGTTACAGTCATGAAAGGTGAAGAAAGACCGGTAATGAATGAGGAGCTCAACATAAGCTCTTGGTTAGATAGCTTAAGGTGGGTTAGATAAAGATAGGAACAATCAGTATAGGGAAAGTTTATTTTAACTGCTTGCATAGCAGTATAAACAAATATTGCAATGCTCTGTCCATCTTTTTAAAAGGAGGCTGAAAACTGAAGACGTTGTAGGGAACGGCCAGTAAATCCTTTCAAGGGCTGACTTAGTGACGGAGACATCAATAGTTTAATATACTTATAAATTCACCAAAAAGACTTGTAGTCAGCTTGATTAAAATTTAGGCATCCTTCAATGGAAAGGAAATATATGGTACTAAAGAATTCTTTGTTTCAGAGATGAAGGAATAGCAAGGGCCAACTGTTAGAAGGTAATCAGTGGCAAAAGAGTCTCAACTTGGTGAATATTTTCTTATTATTTTGCTAATTAACACAAACTTCTGATCACTGATTTATGTATGGAGAATAAAGAAAACACAAACAGCTAAATAAACATGTAAGTAAACACCTTTCCACCTCTTTCCCAGGCACAGCTGCAGCCAAACACCTGTCCTTTCCTATCCTTATCCTCAACTCCACTCGTTTTTGCTGTGGGTTACACTCAGTCTGTCCCAATCCCTTTGGTGAAGTACAAAGCAACACAATAGGCTTGGATTATGTGCACAATGGTTTCTTTCTGCTGCTCCATGTTTCTTACTGGGTTTCTACCACTTCTCCATGCATCCCAGTGTTCGTGCCACAGCATGGGTTCCTGCACAGGCCACAGTCTCTCAGTGGTGTCCATGCCCAGTGTGGGTTGCCCACAGCTACAGTCCCTCAGGAGTGTTCCCTTTAGCATGGAGCACCTTCTCCAACAAGCACCCCTCCAGCTACATATGTCCTTAGCAGTTTGTTTCTTCATGCATCTCTAAATGCATCTCCTCCAACCGTCCTCCCAAAGCATCTCCCCACATCTCCATATTTATTTTCTTCATATATTTTCTCCCCTGGGGGCTGCTGCTCTTTCTTAAACGTGTCTGAGCCATGGATCACTACACTCCCTGACCTGTTTGCTGTCTTGGGGCGTGATGGGGCACCTGCATTTCAGAGCTGGCTGTGGCTAGATGAGGGCAGCGCACACCACTTCCCACACAAGGCAGGATGTAGCCCACTGCCACAGAAACCCTACCATTTGCACCCAATACAAACCAAAAACTTCCAATTAAAAAATTATATTCACATTCTTAGCAGAAAGGATGACTAATCATGAGAACACCTGAAAGACAGGACTGATGGATTTGCTACCACTTGAAGACTTAAAATGAAAACTGAATACTTCTTTAAATATATACTTTATCCAAGCTCATGTTACTACCTTCAGTATATAGGATAATCCATGAAATATGTAGGTGGAAGAGTGTAGAAGTGAGACGTTATAATCAGATAGCCTGTTCTGTCTCTTAAGTCTATAAACTGTGACTATGGCAAGGAGGCTTCAGGAAGCAATATGTTAACTGTGCAGTCAAGGACATATACACCGTGTACCTCCATTCATGTAAGTGGCAATGGGATCTCCATTAAGTAATTGAAGGCAAATAAAATAATTTTGTAAGCAAGAAATGTGAGATAGTAATGCTGATTTATAGGGTACTACTGCTGACGTAACTACGCTTAATAGCATTGTTTCATTATATCATGATAGAATAAGTAAGGTTGGAAGGTGTCCCTGGAAGGTCGACCCCCTCTTTGAAGCAGGTATTGTTTCACAGACAGACCAGGTTGAGCAGAGCAATGCCCGGTCAAGATCTGAAAGCCTTCATGAATGGAAATACCACAACCTCTCTGGGCAGTCTGGTCCAGTCAAAGCAAGATTCCTCATACAGTATGTACTCCAGACTCCTAACTGTTTTTACCAGTGTCTTTCAAACTGGGAAGCCTCAAAACAAAAACAGTACTCCAGATACATCCTTACAAGTGCTAAATACAGGAAAATAATAACTTCTCTCTACTCCCTGGCAATGCTCTTTTTTAGGCATTCTTACTTTGTTTAGATTTTTTTCTACTAATGCTTAGGTGACATAGGATTCCAAGTTTAGATTTTATATTCTATTTTGAGCTACTTAAAAAAATCTACTCAAATAAATAATGCAACATAAAGATAAAATCAAATTTTCCCTTTCAATAGCAAGTTGTCATATTTAAAAGAACAAGAGTTCAGCTCAGTTCAGCTTTCTTGAAAATAAGCAGTGTGTCTAAGTGAAATATAATTGCTGTCAGCTGAAGGAATTGATTAGTTACCTGTTAGTTAAAGGAAAATATTTCCAACCTTCATAATTTCTGATTAAATTAAAAGAACTGAAGTCATCAGCTGTTCCTCAGCAGTAGAAAAACGTATGCATTTATGCACCATCTTCATAAACAAACTTCTCTGTATAAGAGCTCCGTGTGTGTGCATGGATGTATATGAAAAGAAGATCCATCCTTTGGCAATGTATCAACACTTGCGTGGTTATCAGCAAAGCCGAGCAGACTCATTAGACCCATTCACCACGTGGATTAGCAGAATCAATACCAACACTAACGGGCTGTCATTCTGTGCATCAGGGGTATTAGATGAGGTGAAGTATTTTGCCAATGTCTTTTAAAGCTGTTTACTGGTACCAGAGCACAGTGAAGCCTCCAGATCACTCAGTCTGTCAGGGCATGTATCCCCATGGGGAAAAGCATTCTGCCCACGCCCTCTGAAAAGAATGGGAATATGTTCTGTAGCATTTTTAGAAACATTTTACCTGCTTCAGTATCTGTACATTGGCATGGGGCTTCTGCTGGGGTGAGACCATACAAACAGCAGTAATAATCAAAGCATTCCT